>NW_022987689.1:5999405-6599405 GCF_902827165.1 Trematomus bernacchii | reverse complement strand
CCAGCTCTACTGTATGAATCCTCTGCTACTCTGCATCATTTATAAGAAGATGCAATCAGCTGTGGCCTCTGCTGCTGACTGTCATCCTGTAATTGAACTTACACCAGTGTGCGATCACTGTGGTTTAAGAAGAGCAGTAAGGCACATACAATTATTTAAGAAACAAAATATAATCCTTGTTCTACATTGGCATGAGAGCAGTGTTCGTTTTGATTGGATGCACAGCCCTCAATGCTCCTGAGCATGCGCGACCAGGGCGTTGGGTACACGTGCATCCCTTTCTTGTAGCTTGCAAAGTATCATGCCAAGCCACTGTTCACTGTAATGAACAATAAAGGGAAACAGTACCCGTGTACAAACCCACCATCACTAGTGTTTAAATTCAAAATTGTATTTAAAACTCTAAAATCTTAATATTGCCCACATTTTGTCTCCAATATTTGTTGCCTTAATTGGTTTACCTATTAAATCAAATCTAACCACTCCAGAGTAGCCCTGTATTCAAATGCATTATAACGTTTAGTTGCAAATCAAATTATTGCAGAAATACATTTTGGACCGACTATTAATTCCCGGAGATAAAGTGCATTCAGTCAACTGTGATAATTACTTGCAAATTACGAGGTGTCCGTGTGTGTGTGCGCGTGTGTGTGTCCTCAGATGGATTTTCCCACAAACAAGTGACAGGGAAAATTTAACTCCCCCCTTTCTCACCCTCCAAAAAAAGAAAGAAGTCAACATCAAGTTCAACAACGTGCCGGGGAGAAATTAACATGACAATCAGGTCTGGGATCCTCGGGGTGCCCCCCCCCTCCCCACCCCCCCTCACAACAGAGTCTGGCGTCAGCCCCGCTACACTTTCCCAGGCTCACAACAATATCTCCCTGCTGAACTCTGCACTGCAGCCCGGGGCCTCCCCCTCCTCCTCCTCCACCTCCTCCCCCTCCTCTACCACTACATGAATACTTCTCACATGAGCACATGGCAGCGAAGAGCCTCATTAAATATTCTGCAGTTTGCATAAACTTTAATGCGGGCTAATTGGCATGCATGATGAGAAAAAACCTGTAGGATTTTTCCCATGGATTGAGCGCTGCTCAAGAGGCCTGATCGTAGCATATGGCACATTTGACATGCTTTAATGTTGCTGTAATATTGCATTCAAAATGTGTTGTCATTATATTAGCATCAATTTATCAGTTACATAAATTACTACAAGAATAAACATATTTTAGAAGTATTTTCAGGCTTTGGTCTAGGCTACATGTATTGTATTCTCTTATTTCTCTGATTGCCTAATGCACAAGCAAACACCGAAATAAGCTTTTCTCTGATTGAAATATATTCTTTACGCTATCCAATTTGTAAAATCAAAAGGATATTTTAAAAACATGTGGCACTGCCAAATATACTCACAATTTACTTGAGTTTCTTCCAAAAATGCGTCCACATTCTCTGGATTTTGTAAGTCTATAATTAATTGAATTGTCATTTGTCCCAAAATACGTCCTTTCTGCACTCCATCCATAAACTGGGCTTGATATTAAGAGAGAGAGAAAGAGAGAGAGATAGAGAGAGAGAGAGAGAGAGAGAGAGAGAGAGAGAGGGGGGGGGGGAGAGAGAGAGAGGGATGCCTATATGCATATCCAGCGTGGCAAAAGTGCAACACAACGCCTGTTAGAAGCGATTTTCCTTTTAATTTTATATTAAATGTAACCCGCTGCATTAAGGAAGAGCTCCCAACAATATTATGTAGAAAATCCTCTCTTACCGGATAAAGCAGATCATACAGGAGTGTGAGAGCAGCGTTTGCAGCAGCGAGAGAGGCGAGGGGAGGGAGGATGATGATGATGATGATGATGATGAGGAGGTGGAGGAGGAGGAGGGAATACAGACCCAGGGCCTATCAAATGTGTCAAACAGGCCCTATGATATTTAGGGGAAATAAACGGGAATATAAAACAGCAGGTTGTAGGTTGCTGCTGGTTTTTGTTTTGAAATAGAAATAAGAATCGCATCGAAAAAATCCGCTTGTTAGCCATATTAGATGCACCCCCATGTTAATGCAGTGGTTAATAATAATGCAGCCTATAACATAAATGTCATAATTATAATTCTTTAAAAAATCCTCAGGTTTTTATCGTTTTTCTTTGGAAAAACGAATTTGTGTTATTTTCCTCAAAATACGTATTTTTGTTAACTCAGAAGTTTGAGTGTCTTTGTTTTACAGAAGCTGAACATGGATGGTATTGTGTTGTTATTAATTTACTGTGGAGTAGGATTTATAGATTTACAGCATATAGTAGGCTATTTTTCACGTCAGGAGAAGCCTGTCGAATATTCTCTATTATCCAGGATCAAATGTTCTCAAATCGATACGAAGGTAAGAAAAGTCTGGGCTTGTTGCTGCTGGCTTGTTCTCTCTTGTGGTATAGGATGAAGATGCTAACCTTTGAGTAAAGAAGGAAATAATCCAAGAAGGCACTTTATGATGTAGCCATTTACAGTAGGTCTAATGCATGCTGCATGTAGGTGTTTACAGCCTGTTTATGATCGACCTGTGACATTGGAATAATAAATTCAGTCGGTTATATTGTTTCCATTTCTCACCTACACACCAGCATAATGTGTGTTTCAGGAGCAGGGGAAATTAATGTTAACGGGTTAGAACTTAAACACATAGAAAGGCGTAAAGAGATGCAGTGTACAGTAACATGCATCTGCAGGAGGAAACAGCGACACACTTTGGTGAGAAGGAACATGACTGTTTACAGTGACACTGTAACCTTGTTTTATAAGGAAATGTATTAATTAATTAATTACACATACATTGTATGCGTTTGCAAAGAGACGAAAACAAATAAAAAAGAGGAAAATAAAAAGTACACCTAAAACCTATTCTGCTGCAGACAAAGTTTATGAATGTAAATGAATACACTTTACATCTAAGTGTAATGTAAAAGCCAATCATCTTCTTCATGCAATACAAATATTCTTACTTAAATAATAAAATGATACTCATTGAAACGTTTTTGGACTATTAACAAACAATACACTGCTGTTTAAAAATGATGGCTATTTTTATAATACAATAAATCCTTATAGGCTAAAAAAGTGTGGTACTAGCTGTAGATAAGTTAAACTGTTAAAATACTGTATTTTGTAAATACTAAAATAGTACATTTGTTAATATTATGTATATGATTAATATTATTATTATTGAACATGAACATTAAAAACAGATACAGACTGAGGAAAACTTAAATGAAAAGTGTGTTGATGTTTATTTCACACTGCTACAAAATGATAAAGTTATATTATGTCTTGACATCCTAACACAGCAACAACATGCTCTTGATAATAGACTATTAGTATTCTTTGTATGTGATTTTGAAAAGTGACATTTCTTATTATTACAACATGTTGGTCTACATCCTACCTTATATAAAATGTTAACACATGTTATATGTTCTGAATAAAAGGCACTCTATCAACTCAACACACTACCTATAACATGTATTGAAAAGCCAGAAGATTCGTTTAACACTGTAGTTGTTGAGCTGTAAAAAAAACCTAATGTATGTTTGAATGATTATTTTACATTAAACTTATTTTGATGTCTGCTGTCTACCTATTTTCACACTAATTCATAACATTTTGTTTATAGCAGCATCTCTTTAAACGTTCTGCTTTTATTAGCTTTTAGATCTTATTTTGTCTTCATCCTTAAATTAGGACCAGATAAGCTCTTCTCACGCAACAGAGGCTATTTAGAGTAGAAGAAAAATAATTAAATAGTTTTTGACGGTTTGTTGTTGCATTTGTTGTTCAGTGAGTTATATCAGAATATAAATGTGACTCGCTCATTTAACGTGAAGTTGAAGGATTGTGCAGAGCTGACCTTTGAAGAGAACATTATCTTTTATCTGAGTTTTTTCTTAATTTTTGTTACTCATTGTTAAAGAATCATAGAAGAAATTAAGTGTATATATAATTGAATTTAATGAATGGGATGGTTTCTTTTAAACAATACTGTCATCACTGTGATCTTAAATAAGCAGATATTGATGTTCATTTATCTTTATATTGGTTTTTTTCAGTTTGTCTGCTGTTTTTATATAATGCAATTAAAAATATAACTGAGAATGATTTGTAACTGAGATATATACATGTTGTACCTCTTTATGTTCTCTTGTTGTCTCTTTTATGAACACTGGTGTTAATGTCTCATTTTACAGCTTCAAGGCCTCATGTTAGATTGAAAAGATATAACTGAAGACAGCATTAGGCTCAAGTCTGGCCTGTGTGACTGAGTCATCCAAAAATTACACATGTGTAATCTAAAAATAATTACAACCATTGTTCTGTTCTGATATTAGGCTATTAGAATGTTCCAATTAAAAATGTATATTAAAGACTAGTAATATAAATAAAATAAGTTTAAAATGTTATTTAAAAATCAATACTGTCTGATTTTTAAAAGAAAGAGACAGGAACTTTGTAAATACAACATTAAGAATAGATTAATAATATATTTCAGAATATGGCACATGCTGTTCTAATTTACAATAATAAAAAACATTTTCCAAAGGAGATTCGTTTTTAGAATATACTCTTTCTCAATTTTGTGTACAATGGCAGTACTGAAAAATAAAAAAAACTTATGGCCTGTGATTTTCGGATAAATATTGTTACACATTTAATTCAACCTTTCAACCAAGTGACATTAAACAAAAATACACGCTGTGTGCAATCATACAAATGTCATCTTCGTTAGATGGTTAATAAAAACGAAATTAGAGATGGTCATGAAAAAATAAATCGTATAAAGAAATTAGTCCTTTTTTACTCATCACTAAATGTAGCATTTTTCAAACACATAAAAAAAAAAATAGCCTATTCTGTATTTGAAAAGAATACATTTCGTTTATAAAACGATGCAAACAAGTTATAATCGTGAAATTGCAACTAGTCCCAAACAAGTCAAAATTGTACAGAAATGTCACAATTAACAAAATCACTCATAACTTTAAGATGCCGACACACAGATGACAGACATTTTGTATACACATTAAAGTAGCCCGAGAGAGGACAGGCATTGCATGGTAAACTGTTATCTAAACTTTATGTATAAATTCAGTAAAGTTCTTACCACAGCAGGCTCGTGCAGGGACCTGTTAGTTCCTCCTCGGGCTCATGCGAAAGAGAGAGAGCGAGCCTGAGCCCTCGTGCCTTAATATGAAGCAGGCTGGGTTTTATGCTAATCTGAGCTGACACCGACCTGTGTGCCATGAATAGAGGAGGGCACCCTCAGCCTGCTTTCCCACGAGCCGCATTCCTACGGTCAAGTTCAAGCTCAATGCGCGAGCCACCATTACTATGCGAGGCGTGCCGCGTGGCTAATTCCAAAAAGGCGCGCACTCCCAGTGGGAGAGTTCTCTAACATGTATGTTAAGTGATCTTACTTTTACAATTCATTAATTTGGTTTTTGTTGTTGCACCTTGTACAACATGCTTTGGCAATACTGTGTTTTTCTGAAATGGTCAATAAAGCTCCTTTGAATTTGAATTTGAGTTCTTCACCTTGTATTCAAATGCAGTAGCAGCAGCAGATAGATAGATATAGATATACATATACATAGATAGATAGATAGATAGATAGATAGATAGATAGATAGATAGATAGATAGATAGATAGATAGATAGATAGATAGATAGATAGATAGATAGATAGATAGATAGATAGATAGATAGATAGATAGATAGATAGATAGATAGATAGATAGATAGATAGATAGATAGATAGATAGATAGATAGATAGATAGATAGATAGATAGATAGATAGATAGATAGATAGATAGATAGATAGATAGATAGATAGATAGATAGATAGATAGATAGATAGATAGATAGATAGATAGATAGATAGATAAATAGATAGATATTTATTCACTATTTCCTAACCTTTTTTGGGTGGACTAACAGATGATAAAAGGGCCAAATCAAAAAGAGATACTAGCAGCCCTGATATGCTCACATACTGCCTAATAATAGTTTTTGCTCTGTTTTGGTGGTGACTCATTGCAGTCAACCACACTGAGCTTGTTAATTATTTACAGCAATAACATTCAGCTAAACTTTCTTCACATCATAATATTTATAATCAGACGTTTTAAGTAATTTTTTCAATTTTGAAAAGAAACACACTATTTATTAGCAAAACTTTTGTTTTGTTTGAAACAAATTCTTCTTGGGGACTGGAGGAGAAGGGTGAGCTCTTAGCTAATAACTGCAGTAATGTATAAGAAGTTCGAACAGATAATGATATCTTTCTAAAAAATACTTCATGCATTGCAATGTGTTTGTTATAAGTTATGGGTGTTGTATTTCACCCTCAATCAAAGAAATTCAAAATGATCATAAAAACAAAACCACAGAACTATGTAGTTACAGAACTTGGATATTTCAAATGAGCTTATTTGACAGGTTTATATTATGTTTACATGTTTTATTGGATTTCTGCCTCTCATTTAAGTTTATCTCTTTTAGTTTCATGGATGATTTTCACTTTGAAAACAGTGAAGTTCAAAACTCTTTGTAAACGACTGTATCGACACCCGATCAATTGTTGAGCTAAGGAATAACAATGACATCTTTTTGGTATTAAATTAGTATTTCATAATAAGATTGACATTTGTAAAAGTAGGACAGCATATCAGTAACTAAACAGTCAAGGGTAATTGAAAACTTATCTTGAACTCGTTTGGTTCTAAAACCACTTATTTCTGATAGTTTCTAATTCATGTGATACATAAAAACTATATTTTGCCTATATCAGATAAGATTTGACACATACATATTCTTTGAACATTTTAAGGCTCACACAATTAAGTTAAAAAACAAACTTGTATTCATAGTGGCCCATGTTTTCAAAAGCCAAAGACAGCCCTACAGGTCAGTGATGATATGGTATACTTGACAGTCAAGCTTATAAAACACAGAAATACAGATGATAGCTTACACACATTTACGAAGTTACCACAAATCAATTGCACATTACATCAATAAATATATATGTTCTATAATGACTTCAAATAAAATCAAACACACACGTTATAAGAAATAAAAACAACTTAATTTATTTCCAGAAAGACTTGACTTGTCCCTTTAAAAACCATAAAAAAGTAAATCCTATTCCAGTGCAGGACGTTTGCATGCCTTATTGTTCTGCATCCACAAAACACTATTTTATTTTAGCTTAGTCTGCTTGCCAAGATTTGTATTTCTGTCAATTTGCACATTTGTTATTTAGACATATTTTGCACCATCATATACAAATTATGTGAAGAGTTTAAACAAATATTGTGTTACTCCAGAGCCAGGAGTCTGTATAAGCTCTGTGTGATATTCATGTGAGAGGCAGAAGATTCCCACATGTATGACATGTTAAAGTGCGATGTGTCTAGCCAGAGTATAATTGGCCGGCTCAGTCCCAGACAGCCCTGTCCCACCTCCCCATGTTCCTGCATTTGAGGTCCCATAAAACGGTGTCTGGCTCGCTGATCCCACGACCCCTGAGGGAATAAACCCCTCACTCAATATTAGGACGTTTCAGTTCTGTCTGTGATCATGAAGTGAAGAGTTTCACATATCAGGAAGTCACACCACTTTTAACCTCTCATAATTACATTTTAATGATAGTACTTTAAAATGTACCATACTTTGTGATGCATAAGTTGTAATCTTCCTTCATAACAATACAGTTTTTATCATTCACATCTGCAATTGGAGCCAGTACAACAGTGGTCATCACAAGCTAATAACAGAAACCAAATAAAACAAAAGCCTCTAAACCTCTAAAGCAGCATGTAGCTTTTATTTGTCTTTGTTCCACATTAACAAGCCCATATACATTTTCACTGGCCTCCATTTTTACAGACCTCTTCAGTTGGGCTTTAAAAGCTAAACATCCTCGTAAAGCATTTATTTGACTCAGCGGTCCTGTAGAGAGAAACAGATTCATCAGTGTGGAGGGAAACATCTTATTGTGTAATGACCACAAAGAGGGCTGGCCAGGTCAGAGGTGAGCTGAACCCCTGACCCCCCCCCGAGCCTGCAGAGTGTGCCGGTGACCACTGGGCCGATGATGAAGTCCAGGACCTGCGGACAGTGCATTTGGTGACCTTTGGTGACCTTGGGTGTCAGCAACCGGACAGCATACGGATGTGTCTTTAACCAGATCAGCTCTGATCAGTTGACCTGTCGAGGCACGATGATGTCTCAGTGGATCATTGAATCTGATCAAAGCTCATACGCCAGCTATATTCACTTCAAGAACATTTGGTAAGGCTATATTTACCCTCCCTATTTAGCATTTGTAAGCAGTATATGCTAACTTCATAAATAATTTACTACAAATTCAAGTTGATTTTGTCACAATCTTAATATTGTGCAGTGAAATCCACAGTACAGCACTGTCCTTGATATATACATATACTCAAAATGCAATGTATTAGCCAGCAAAGAACATAACAAAAGATAACACATTTTTCTCAATGTTATTTAGTAAAGTGCAGACAAAGGGATGCAGGGGAATGGTGAATATAATGCACATTAAAATGAGGACATTTTCAACCTTTAAGTTATGTCTTTGTTAATAATTAGGTCCTCCCAGCATTCATACATTTAAACCATTCATAAATGCATTGTAAAACACAGCTGCAATCCAACCAACACATTTCACTGTGTCATACAAAAAGGAATGCAGCTGATTTCAGGATTTAAAATGTTTGTAAATATAGTATCATAAAAGCTGATCAAAATAATCTTGACTCTATGCTCACTTTCAGATGTCTTTCAGAGCTTTCTGCACCATCCCAAAATGTGCAGGGAAAAGTATTCAAATACATAACATGAACACATATTTGACAGGATTGTAACCAAGTGATATTGTTAATGACTCATTAATAGTCAATTTACTGCTTTTTAAAAAGACCATACTTTTTTATTAAGTTCTTGTTTTTGGTGCAATATTAAATCTGGACCAATTGCAAGTTTAAAGATTGACGTCCAAATGTTTGATGTGTTATCATTGGATCTGGCTGTTGCAGTACTTATGGAGATTTCTGATATCATCCCTGCACATCTTGGGGTTAGATGTGTGAGACGACGGCGACATAATCTCATCCTCAGCCAACCGTGTAACCCAGACACCCGGTCAGTCCGTGTCAGCAGCATGTCGCCAACAACCCTGATTTAAGGCACCAAGCAGGCCGGGTGACTGCAAATTATAAAAACATTTACGAATGATTTCATATGATCTTCATTAATTCAAGTTTGTTTTACTTCCAGTTTGACTTTTACATTAATTACACTTTCTTCAGATGGGTCTACCGGAGTATAAAATCCTTTTTATATGTTGCCATTGCATGATTGTCAGTCTTAACCAGGGCTGGGCAGACACTGGTGGGCAGTCATTTTACACCCCCACCCCACACGCACACACACTCAGAGACACACACCGCAGGGCAGTCATTTTTCACCCAGCCCTATGGGCCCCTGACAGGTCTGGGAGAGGGTCTGCCTCCATGTAAGGCAGACTGGCAGGACTGACACCTCCGTATAGTAACGATAATTATGGGCATCTGCTTGGACGCCCCAGTCTGGGGGTCTTCCAGGGTCCTTGGCTGTTGCCATAGGGACAGTGGAGAACCGTTGGTGGTTTGGGGGGCAGACAGAGACCCCGTTATTCTCCTGAGGGGTGGCCAGACATGACCCCCCACGACTCTCCCCTTTTGATTTGGGTGGGAAACAGCGAGCAGGCAGCCAGGAGAGAGACAGATCACTTTAGGTCCGTTTTGTGGACTGTGGGTACAAACTCTGAGAGACTGACAAGAGTGGCAGGAGAAAAAACGTTTTTTATTTGGATGCAAGAATACTGAAACAATGAATGTGTGTGGACTTTTTAAGAACTAAAAATTGTTCTGATTTTTAAATTGCAGTTAACTGTGTGAAATGTATTTATAATGATATGTATGATTTAGAATTTGCATTATATTTACACAGAGGCAAATATGCAAGTGAATTATAAATGGTTGCTTAAATCATTCACACACACACACACACACACACACACACACACACACACACACACACACACACACACACACACACACACACACACACACACACACACACACACACACACACACACACACACACACACACACACACACACACACACACACACACACACACACTGGCTTTATTCCCACTTTGCATATATTAGCTAAGTGTCTGTGTTCTGAAATGCATTGTTGTGTTTTCCCACACCTCCTTATTTGATGTCTCTTTTGTCACTGTGAATAAAAGAAGATTGATGAATGGGAGGTGGACTGCAGCTCCATCTGAGGGGGAGAGACCCTCGGGGCAGCCACAGAGGCAGTGGGTGACCCCTGTTGGACAACACATAAACAGCAGAGAGAATGACTCTTGGCTTTAACTGGAATTCATGACTTTCATGACTTTTGGATATTCTTACTTCAAACTAATGAAATGTTGTAATATTTGGTTGTGGACTTGTGGTACAAGCAAAATAGCAATTTGATATTAAGCCTATATATTATATTTACTAATTTTACTAATATCTAGCATACATCCAACATTTTTAATGCTTTAGCTGACCAAAAAAGTATTAAATGAAACCACTTTAAACACTGTTTAGTAGTTACCATCTTTACCATTGACCACCAAACAGTGGAGTAGGACGTTTTCAGATTATTTGAAAGAGTACCACACACTGTAAAAATACTTATATGCAAATATAGGGCCTGTCGTATTAGTAGGAAGTATCAACATGTTCTTAAAGTAAAAGTACTCATAATATAATCAAATGCCCCCTGAGTATTATAAGATATTATTCATTTTGCAAATACATATTATTGTTGTATTGGGGTGAAGACAATGTAGAACTTGTGTTTATTCGTTCAGTTAAATATATAACAGTATAAACTGCAGGTGTGTGTAGCCCTATCTATTAATTTACACAGATGAAGAGAAACATACTAATAAATATATAAATATGGTTAAAACATATTGTGATGGTCAAATCCATATAAGGTTAAACTGTATAAAAGGTTAGATGATAAAAATGTGAAGTAAATCTTCACAGTTAAAAAAGTCAAAGACTGGAGATCATAACATGTCAATCTTTGTTTTTTTGTACTCTAATAGGAACATCCTAAAATCAACAGCCAACCCAATTAAAGGGTCAGGTAAAGAGGCGGGGCTTAGTCACAAGCTGCTGGTGACGCGCTGTGGAGAGAGACGCCGGCTGAACCAGCGACCACCTGAGTTAGTACAGCAGCAAACATTTCCACAACTAAGTGATTAACGATTAAATATGGTTAGACCTATATCAAATACAAGAGGTGAATACGATGCTTGTGCATTGTTCTTGATACTGTGACCAAATGTTTACAGTGTAAAAAACGTGTTGTGTTGCATTAACCCTTATCCCTTAGCATTAACCGGATGTATGATGTTTTCATTGGAATCAATAGGTCGACCCAAGCTGTTAAAACTTCAAGAGGAAGCATTCACTTTTGCTTAGCCGAATATTCGGATTCAGCAGGATGTGTGCAAGAGAGGAAGATCGGGAAAGCTCTACTGACCACCATGGAGATGAGGGTCCTATACCTGCTGTTGCTGCTGTTTCTTCTCAGCTGGATATCCAATGCCCCGCTTCCGCTCTTCTACCCCTACTCCAGGGAGTGGTAAGTACTGATACACTTGCAAGTGCTTTATTTTTTTGCTTCAACAAGTGAAACGGCCTTAAAGTTTTAGGCCTGCTGCCAAGCAACACCTCAGGCCTGCAACGAGCGTTTTGTTTACATTTTGGTTTTAGTTGCACAATGAGTGTGTTTCTGAGTATTTGGGCCCCCAGTGTAATGTTGATGTTCACATGTTTAAATGGGTTTTACTTATTGATACTACATCTTCATTAAAAGTGGCAGATGAAGATTTAAGAGAAACAGGTATTATTCAGAACAGGTTCTGAATAATAGCTTATAATCATTGTTCTTGTTTTCTGTGTTTTTAAACCTGGAATTATTCTTATTTGCATTAATGTTGTAAGTAACCTGAATGAATATTTATTGTGTCTCACGTCATCACTGGTCATTAAGATTTGATTATAACTGTAAATAAGATGCAAAATAACACAAACTAAATAAGATGCATATAACTTCAATACACATTACTAATCTAGTCGAGGCAAAAGTAGTTATTTAAATAGCAGGAAAGGGCACAGTTATTTAAAAGTACAGGTAGCAGCGTATATGAAACATATATGTTTGTGATGGACATGAATGTGATCCACTGGCACTTGACCATTCATCTGAAGAGGAAAGGTATTTGTTTTCTGTGAATTTCTCCTAATTTTTAAAGCACTATTGTGCTATTGTTTTGACAAGTGCATGCATAAAGAAAGGTTTGCTTGGACCATCACTTATCATGTGACACCGCTTTACTCCACTAGATGGCCCTAAAACATCGCCATCTGAGCTGCGACAGCACCATCTGGAGTTTTCTCCCCTGTTCTGGTTCATTTATGAGAAAGATGACATACATTAAAACCCTTCTGCTTTTTGTCAATAGAGGGAGGACAGAAGATATTTTATTTAAAACACAGAGCAACAACAAAGGCTTTCAAAAACTCAACAGCATTTCTCAGTTTAAATTCTCACATTTAGTCAGACAGTTAGGCGTCTTCTGTGTCAGAGGTTTTACAAAAGTTAGGGGGGCGATGTCATCACTTTCTGCCTGCTTGGTCAAACTGACCCTGAAGGTGTAATTTACTGGAGCACCGAGGAGAAGCAGCAGCAACTTGGTGTCCTTCTAGAAAGTTGCTCCTAACATTTATTAGCACAGAAGTGACAGCAGAGAGCAAGAAAAGGGAGCTGTGGCTGTGAGAAACAGTGGTTGCATTGCAGTGATGAGACCATTAGCGGCACAGTGCTGCACAGGGAGTAGACAGAGGGCAAAAGAAGGCGACCTAAAATCAGGACTTGGTGAATGTCAAAGTTCAACTCTCCAAAGGCTGCTGAGGTTTCAATTAGACTGACCTTTTATACCCGGTAGGTTAGAGAACAGTGATCAATGGGATTGTGAGGAGGCTGACCAGGTGTGTGTGGATGTGTGTGCAAAGTTATACAAGCCTTAAACTTTAAAAAAAAAATCAATATAATTCTGGGGAAAACATAAATGTGCCTCTGCTATTCTTTTGCTTTAAGGTATCTGAGTGTTGTTGAGTCAAGGACGATGTGACGGTGATTTGCAGCAGTGTGGAGCATGAATATCTCTGCTGCTGAACGATTTACTGGCCTTTCTGCGTAATCCTCACTCAACACGTCCCCCTCACCCGGCCAGGCAGACAGCAACAACACAACAGAGACCGAAGAGTAAGATGTTAAGAGTCTAGTGGACAAATGAAGGACGACCAGGTTCCTCCGAATAACAATGAGGCATGAAGGGCAACTTTGAGAGCTAATGGTGTGTGAGTGAGTAAGAGGGAAAGAGGATTTAGGTAACATCATTTATTTTGCTCTAAATGCTCATCCTCAGCTGTTGAAGTTTGTGGGGAATTGTATTGCTCCAAAACTTGTTGCTGTGATGTTACCTGTTCCTTTTCCTAAGCTAGACGGCAGCAGGTTAGCTTAGCACAACGACTGGAATAGATGGGAAATTGCTAGCGGGTCACTGTCTAAACCAAACCAACCAATCAGCACCTCTGAAGCTCAAAAATGATACGTAAATCTGCAACACTCCATGTAACATGGGGAATTTCCCCTTATACCCTTCTGAAGTATCTACAGATAAACAAATGAGATGCATCATGGTAATAAGTTAGCTATAGATTGGCTGGTTGGCATATTTCTTAAAACTTTGAACAGAGCCAGGCTAGCTGTTTCCACTCGCACTTCGTGCTAAGCTAGGCTAATTTGATCCCCACAGGAACTTCTGGACAAACATGAAACTGTTATCAGGCTTCTCATTTGACTAACAAGTCCTCCAAATTAAACAACAAGATACATTCTTAGTGAGGCCCTTTTGTTGTATGACATCTTTTGTCTGAGCATTGTCAATCATTATTTCACTAGCAGGAACCACGCCAAAACAGTGTGATGTTTGTACGTTTATTGAAGTAACATGGGAATGGTATGAGGGGGGTGAAGGGATGTTCTGGGAGGACGAGCTGTGGTCCGTGCAGTGGGAGACTCAGAGTGGGGGTTCCGTCTCCGGCATGATCTGCGTGGGCTGATTACGGGCCCCCAGACGATACCTGGAATTAAAATGTTAGTATACACAGTATATAAATATGCACAGTTTAAATATAAATGGTGACGGGCAGAGGAAGTTGGGATGTAGGGATGTAGGGATGTAGGGATGTAGGGATGAAGGGATGAGGGATTGAGGGATGGAGGGATGTAGGGATGAAGGGATGAGGGATTGAGGGATATAGGGATGTAGGGATGAGGGATGTTGAGGGGAGGGAGGGATGGATGGATGGAGGGATGTAGGGATGTTGAGTGGAGGGAGGGAAGAAGGGATGGATGGATGTATCGCTCGGTGTGAGTCGGAAGGGGAACTGTATGGGTAGAAGGGAGAGGGAGGGTGGGTTGAAAGGATTGAGACAAGCAGTGGCCGGAAGTTTTGACGGATATGAATAGGGGTGGCCGTGGTTCGAGGCGGAGTTTTAGGCGTGGCCATGCTCCTGAACCTATGTTAACAATTTAACCTCATTTATGGAAAGAGACATTGCTGTTCAGTTTTTTAAATATCTTTTGTTTTGCCTCTTACCTCAAGCTAAGTGCCATATTTTTGATCATTAAAATCGAGAATTTACTTTACGACCCATATCTCTAAAACAAGGTCAGAGTTGTGTATATTTTCTTATTTAGGAGTAATGACCTTTTTAGAAAAATAATAAAACAATAACCGGAAACAAACTGTGTATAGTCCCTCATGTTAAAGTACAATGCTTTGTTAACCCATCCACGCTCTATAACACCTGAGTTCCCCCTTTGCCCCCATTATAATTCCTATGAGCACAAACAGATGTTGCCGTTCTCCTTGGAAGGACAGTTAGCAAATTAGCGTTATTTCCCAAAATGTTTGACTATTCCTTTCAGGAGACTCCCAGATTTCCTGTTACATCAACCTGACTGTGTAGTTAGAGTCGGCACGGGATCTTATAGCTCTAATTGGCACTTTAACAGTTGTGCCTTCAAGATGAGAAATATTTCCGGTGGAGTTGCGTGCTTTAAAAAACATGTTGGATTCACGCTGTGTTAATGTTCTGACAAGCCAAATGCGGTGTAATTAGGATAAACAAACAGATGGGGATTTTCATTAGAGGCGTTAAAGGCGGGTGTGTGTGTGAAAGAGAGATAGAATGGGAGACAGGAAGTTCATTTAAGTTTTTTAGACTTAATAAGCTTTTGTGAACTCGGAATCACCAGTTTGAAAGATTCTCTGTTTATTGCGAAACATCTTTATAGAAATTGCAGTGCTGAAACTGTGAAAAAGTGCTTTTTGTATCCAATTTATCTCACAGTTAATCCCCTTGCTGATAGGTCTGCTGGAAGCAATCTGTTTTAGCCTTTATCATTATAATTTGATCTGATTTGCTTTTCACTCCTGGGCTACACTCCTCTTGTATTTGCAGTCATTTTAAATAGCTACGGTCCGTGTTTTCCATTCGAAAAAGGATGCAGAGGAGGCTGATAGCAGACAGGGAAATAGCATAATGGTAGGCTATACGCAAGGTGTTCACTCTGTTCATATTGTCTTGAACATCAGCCTGCTGAGACGTCATTTGTCGGCACAGAGAGGAAGTGGAGCATCATGTTTGTAAGCAACTTGTTTTCCAAACAGAGTGAGGCTGGGAAAAAGACCTGGGTGATGAAATGGGGTTAACAAAAGAGTTAAGTAGGTTAAGGAATGAGTGTGCATATCTATGTGATCATTTAGTCAAATCCCCCTAAGTGTCAGAGAGGCAGAGTGAGGCAATAAGACTGAAACACAGGCTATTATCAGGACAACTGGGGCAAGTCTCACCTGCAGCGATGAGGATATAAACAGCTAGATTACTTGTTCCATTCTGTTTCCTCGTCTGGAGTTAGGATGAGACCGAGCTGGGTTGCAGGAGAGAGGAGTGAAGATGAGTCGAGCAGAATTCATGGCAAATGTTTTAGGTCTAAGTTGAACCAGGAAGTTCTGTAAGCTGTCACGTATGTTTATAAAAATATGCTCGGTTTGAAAGGTTCATTTAAACCTTTTTTTCCTCCTAGAGTGAGGAGAGCATTTTGACCTATACCATACATATTGGACCTATTTTAGCTAATGTTGCGGCGCGCTGCTAAAGTTCAAATCCCTGTGTTTCTCTCATACCCCCCCCCCCCACTCCGGAAATGCTTAATTGGAGTCCTTTGTTTACTTCAGTAACATAGTGTCATCACTTTGTAACACTTGTGCTTCTATTGGCTAGCACTCCATTGTACATTATTTGCTTAGGGGCAGGACATCTCTAAGCGGTTGACCAATCAGAGCAGACCTTGCTCTGGTTTCAGACATAGGTTGAAGAGGTGTTGCAGCACAGGCAGTATGAGAAAAAGAAAGCATTTTTTTTAACATTAAAACTTGCAAACATGTCACGGTAGAGGCACAAATTACAATGAACCAGAAAATTATCATAATCAAACAAGTTAGTGTGACAGCAGAGTAAAGCCAGAGTAGACAATATGTATGGTATGATGTATTGTTGTCATTTTTTTAACTGTGGCAATGCTAATGAACATATTAAAATGTGTGTTTGTGTCTCTTAATGTGTGTGTACAGGATAGTGTAAGAGGCGAATGCACTGACAGCAGAGCTTTTTCTTTTTAAAGCTCTGTGGTTTTTATTTGCTGCTGTGAAGCGAGAGACTGCCGCAGATACCTGATGAAAGCAGCAGTAGGACGAAGCTGAGTTCCACACACACACACACACACACACACACACACACACACACACACACACACACACACACACCGCTGCTCCTCCTCCATACATGACCTGAATTTTAAATGCCAAGGTAGATCAGCGCCTAATTGAGCATGTAAACGCTTCCTTTTTTCAGCATGTGTGTCAGTATGTACTGTAGCTGTGTGTGTGTTGTTAATTAAAAGCTTTGCACATCAGCCAAACTGTAAGACGAGCTCAGATGTAGGTGGAAACAAAACAACTCTGAAACTGAACACAAATCTTCAAAGAAAATAGTAATACAAAAAATAACTTCTCCTAAAAACTAGCCTCATTCTGTCCCAGCAGTGTGGAGCTCAAACATTTGTACTATCATTGTAAAAAACATTTTTTATTTGGGAGCTTCTTCTCTTCTCCCCTCCCACACATTCTCTTTCCTCCTGTCTGCTAATAGTCTCTCCACTCCTATTTATGATCCTTTTTCTTCAGTCCACAAAATACAATTATAATAATTAATTATAATTAATACAATTATGAACCTGAAAATGAGTATTATATGGCCCCTTTAAGTCATGGTCTTAACAGATATCATCTGCAAATGTTTTCTCAGTTGTCAAGGAGATGGTGAGCGTAATTTAAAATCTTCTGTCGTCAAACTTAATCTTCCATCTTTGACTAAACACACCTGTGTGAGGTCAAAGATAGAAGTTATTCTTCTCGATTTCCTCCAAAACGTCTAAAATGGTGAGGTAACAGGTAACTTGAGGTTCGGGAAACAATGTTTAACTATAAAACAGCCAAATGAATTTAATTGACTGTGTGAACACATCATTTTGAATTACTTAATTTTTAACAGATTTGATCTTGTTTAATGATAGTATCTGGTATAGGGTATATGTAACCCTAATATTAGGTTATTTCATTGCAACTAAATCAAATAACCTAATATTCTAACTTGTATCAACAAAATGTTGTTGTGCATTTCTCTGGCCTCCGTAATGTTGACTCATTTCACCCAGGACCACGGGAGTGAAGATCATGTTGGAGCCAAAGAGACTTCTCTGATTAACAAGGCAAGTAGCATTCATCCTCCAGTAACATTAATGTCTGCGCAAAATGTTTTGCTAGGCAATGTGGTAGAGGTTATGATATTTCACAAAAACATTGAACTGTTCCTTATGGTGGCAAAGAGGACAAGTCAAGTGATCACTAAAGTCATTCCAATTCATCCTCTCTGCAACAAACATTTCTGTACAACATTTTTTATCAGAGTCCATCCAACAGTTGAGATATTTACTCTGGATCAAAGTCATATTGTTATTGAGCTCCTTAATGTATGGTTTGGTCATTATAACATATTTTAATTCAAACACAAACAGTATGAGGCACTAAATCAGTGACTTACTGACTGCATTATCAGCACCATGGACAGCGCTACACCTTAAACAAGCAAGACGTCTGCTTGCATCTGTGTAGATTCTATTCTACTGTTACTTTCCAGTAACACAGAGTGGGCTTTACACCTTGTAAGTAAACTATTTCGACTTGGCATCCACCACACACGAAGCCTTTAATCATACCTGTAATATAAATCTATGTCATCCCCATGGATCTTATAAAATGAGGGCATCAAGTTGGGTAGTAACAGATTATGTAAATTGATTACCAAAATCAGTAATGACTATCCTCCCAGATTAGATTAAAAAAAGTTGATTAGATTTAATGATGGCATTTTCTTTTTCTTTTTTTTGTATCCTCCATTTGGAGATGGTATTGCCATTTTTTAAATTACTCCCTGTTTTAGTGACGATGAAGGGCTCCTGAAGTGCTCATTCTAAAGCAAAGAAAAGCAACCATTCTTAGTTTCAGGTGATAACAAACTCATGAACTCATTGGCTCTCTACTGCAGTGAGAGTTGCCGAGGACATTTCGTTGTACTTTGTATGATAACAAATAAAGTTATATTCTATATTCTATTCTATGAAAACTAACAAATAAATATTACATCACATTTCTGCAAGTACATCCCCCTAAATCCTACACACTGCTCCTTTCAAAGTGTTCCTGTGGTAAGGCAGAGTGGAGGTATCCCATGTGGTTATCATCGTCGCCCGCCCCGTCTCCCCGACTTCCTCCATGACTGCTCTGCTGCCGCCCAGATGGGGCCTCTTGGCTCGCAAACACTTACACGCAGCATGGTGGCTAAACCAAGTCGGGACAACTGCTGAGTTTATAAAATCCAGTTTAAACTTCTCTCTACTGCGAGATATCCTGTTTCCTCTCTTTTTATGTGGCTTGGTTACTGGCCTGTTTGATCTCTTCACATTAACAGCAACCCCATAAAAACAAACCCATGAAGAAGGAGCCTGCCCTGCAAATTATAAGCAAACACAGGAACCCAAACACACCACACACATCTATCAGGGTGAGGAAATCACGACGCTACTGGAAGCCTCATTACGCTCTCTGTTCTCTACAGAGGGCAGCCGGTGTTGCTTGGCTGTCTTGTTTTGCTCCCGTTAAGATGCTATAATAGCGTTCCAGAAGTCATTTCTGTGTCACCATCTTCATCCTGCCTCCCTTGTGTATTGTGTGTTCTTCATTGTGTGCGGATGGCTGCTCCCTTGCTGGAGAGTGATTGACATTGTTTGTCTCTTTGGCGAGGCGCCTGACATTTCTAAAAGTCACAGCTCGCATTAAGCCTGAGCCAAGCCTGCTTGCATGTGAGTGAATGTGTGTTGGTCTGCATAAATTAGTGACTATATGAGCAGTGGATGGGCAATACATGCTGTACAACTGTAATTTGAAGTTTAATCTCATAAATGTTGAACATAAACCCTGGTATAAACTTGTACTTCCTGCTGTGAAATATATTATATTTAGAAGTCAGAATATTTCTGTTCAGCCGTAGCTTTGCATTATTATCTCAAATCATACAGCTACAAACACACATGAAACAACACGATACACTGCTGTGAAATAAGATCATTGTCTGAGGACGTTTACTTTGGGCATTATGGGAAACACATCTATAATAACCTTTAAGCATATTGTATTGTAGGCAGAAAACAGTATATAATGAATGATAACCCCTTTTTGCAGCTCTTCTCTCTATGTGCTTTGCTCTCGCTCTGAATTGACCCGTGATTGGCCAGATCTCCCATCACACGGGAGCGTTTGTGAATCTTGAAAGCAGAGCCATGATGAGTACCACTTGAATAACAATATGGTGAGAGGTTATTATGGAGTTTGCCAAAAAGATGTTGTCTACCCTCGCTTTAAAGCTGCAGTAATTGTTTTGTGGCTACATGGGAGAAGTGAGAATCTGTTAACACTGACACCTAATTACATTGCAAAGTAGTAAGGTTGACAACATTATATATATTCCTAAAACCTCCCGAAATGTACACAAAACAATCACCATAAACATATAAAAAAATGCAGCAGTATTTCTAAACTCAGAAAGTGGAGACACATGCATAAATATGAAATGAGACATTTTTCTGGGAACTCTTACTTCGAACACTGAGGGAATTCAGAGCTGACTGGGGAGGGGGCGGATAAACAAGGTCGACTGTACAGGGAAAGACTTGTTATAATTCAGCCGGAAATTGATTCCCTAGAATTGAAGCTGAGGGTAGATTGTCTTTCCACTGTGGCACTGATCTGTTTCCAGTCCACAGAGGTATGGGAGTTTCCAATAACAAGTATTGATCCAGTCCATTACTGTTATTGAACGGTGTAACCTTACAGTTTGTGGTCTTATGACAAATATTACTAAGATTGATGGAAGTTGTCTCCTTCTCTGTTCTTGCCGCAGAACTGACAATGAAATACAAATATGAATAAGTGCACCTCCAGTTAACACCAAAGCTTTTCTTTCTGTCAGCACATAAATCTGCAGGATGGATGTGCCGTGCTGAGTGAATACACGAGACACTCTCTTTGTGATAACAAAGCAGGAGCCTGCAAAATATCTTCTAGGCAAATGTTTGTTCATTCAACCATCTAAATACATCATCGTAATCTCTTGGCGTTTCATTCTTTTCTTTGCAACACAGAATACATAAAAAAAAACCTTCCAATAATCTCCTTTTCTGATGCAGAAATTCATATTTAAAAAAAGGCTGTTTGATGTCTCAGTGAACATATTTTAGTGATATTTAATCATAGTGTGTTATCAAAGTTGAAATTGGGTTTGCCTAATAACCGTTTGTTCTTGGTTTAGGATTTGGTTGGCATTAATAATAATAATAATACATAACACTTATATAGCGCTTTTCTAGGAACTCAAAGACGCTTTGACAGAGAGGGCTTTAAAAAACAATGACGTGTTTTATGAGACAGTTGGACAAAACACTGCATTCACAGGAACTTGGGATCAGAGAGAATAGCAGCTAATAAGGTTTAACACTTGATGCTTTGGTATTTGCTTCACAAGAAAACCCATTTACAATAAAAACATTATTTTTTTTTACAGACATGTTTGTTGACGTGGGCCCTCCTTGGCGCTGTGAAGGACGAACCAGGCAGTGGGGGATTTATCCAACTCTTACTGCGTCTCTGAACAGGAGGAGGGCCAGAACGAGATGAACACGATCTAAACTCTGAACGCTTTACTGCAAAGGCCTCAGAAAACTGCTCCAGGGAGCTCTACCTGCACAACACACCCCTGTGTGCACTATCACATGGAAGTATTCCTAATGTCTTTTTGTATATATCTTTTTCATAATTCAGCCTGATAAGTACCTTTGGAAACTGGATACACTACAAATTGAAATAAAGTTGAACAACATTTGGGGTTAAATTAATGTTGCAAGTCAAAACCAAAAGCTTTTTCAGTTGCCTGGCTTTGATTTGTATCATTTAAAGCGTCAACACTGATACATTTACAATTATAAACATGTTACCTTTATTCTTTTAAACCAACTCTCTACAAGGCCTCAAATAACCAGACAAAAGTGCTATTTTCATCAAATATTTCAGTTTTGAATGAATGTGATTACCATGATTAGTGGCTCTAGGATTCGTCCGATAACTCCTGCCTCTATCACACAAGGGAAAAGATGCATAATCCAAAACCATCTCGAGCGCCAGACTGCAGAACTACAGTTTGATGAGTGTGCTGCTCTTCTGCACTCTTTAGTTATCATTGAGAGAAATCGGTGTCTGGACCTGCAGCAGTCAGACGGCCAGAGCTGCCACCAGCAACAAACAAGCTCTTCTTCATGATGTGCTAATGAAGAAGACTGTTGGGTGTGTATTGACCCGGCTGCAGTGTAGAGATGTTGGCTGCGTCTGAGGCAGCTGTGTTTTCACATTGAATCCTGCTCAGCATCAGTCAAAATGTTATTCCTGCACACTTTAATTGGGTAGATACAGTATGCTCTTTATTTTTTTTTATCTCATTAGAGCAGAAGGCCTGAGGGTTATATGTGATTACACAAGTTCAGTTGATTCTCAGGAGCAGTGTATAACAGAGGAAGTGACATGAGGATATCAGGGGGTTTAGCTGATGGCCAGACTGTCATGGTAAGCTCATGGGTAAATTTGAATTTAATTTACAGGCACGGGATCAACCTTTGAGGTTTATGTAGGAATCGGATTATGGTCATAAAAGTACACCCCCTCTCTCTCTCCTACACCCCCTCCCTCCCTGTGTCTCCCCCTCTTTGAATGGGGGCGCTGGAGCCGTCTGCCTGTCACCGCTTGCCTCTTTGTTCAAACTGATCTTGCTTCTCTCCCTCAGCGTTGCTGCTGGCGAGGAGGGGGTCGGAGGCAGCACCTTGCTGTGTGTGTATGTGTGTGTGTGCATATATTCCGATCTGGCAGATATCGGTGTGTGTGTGTGAGAGGAATGAACGGCGCATAGGCTGCAGCTCAGCGAGGCGAGGATAACGTTGGAGAAGGAGTGAAAAGTCCAAGTCGTGGAGCGCTGGTGCTCACACTCACCCGGTCTGGTCTGCTCTGCAAAGTGCGGTTTCACCCCTGTTTCTCCGTGTCTGCACCCTGTGGGAGCTTTGGGGAGCACCTGCACTGAGGAGAGCACATTCCTCAGGATTGCACCATTGGGACGCGTCTCGGTTTATCAGAAAAGGTAAGAATGAAGTGACGGAAATAATTCGCTTCGCATGCATGCCTTTATGAAATCAATCATTTGGTCAGTGTGTGGTATTTCAAGTCACCGGGTGTTAGGAGCCGTCTGAGACCACTCAGCTGCTCGGATAGGATTTTAAGTCCGTTCATTTGTTGGTTGCGATATACTAATTTTCAATTAATGCAAAATGTAGTTTTTTCACATTGCCCATCCATCCATATCAAATTCTTTGCATATGTTAAAGGTATTTAGTATTTCCCGAGCACCAATCAACGCATTACCTCTCTCATGATCACAGCTTCAGCATTTGAGTCGCACACAAATCGCACCCGTATGGGATATCTTTAATTATTTACAGCTCATAGCTTTTAATATTGCTCTATATTTACGACCCATGTAGAGGCATGCATTAATCATAAATTCAGCTAACCTTGTTGGTGTGTCCTTTACATGGTTTCCTCTCTGGAGAGCTCTTGTTTTCATAAGAACTTTGGTTTAGATGCACATTCATATTTTAAATCATCCTGTACAGATGATAACATCAAAAGACAAGGGGGAGGGCGCCTTCTGTTGACTGATGCAATTGTGGAAGCAGATCTGAACACTTGAACAGGTGTTTGTGAAATCTATTATGTAAATTAGAGTCATTTGGTGAACAAACAACATGTGTTGAATAACTGCCAAATTCAGATCTTATGTTGGTCCACCTCCAGAGCTGTCACCTGGGCAGGACATCAAAGACCCTGTGAGGTATAGAAACTGGATTATCAGTGATCACACAGTATTTTATCTTTACATCAAAGTCTCTGCGCCTTGTAAACCAACTCTGGAAATACTAAAGTATGGTAACATGAGTGATTGCCTGCTGCCAACCATAGGAAAACATATTTGAAATTCTTGTATTAATGACTTTGTGCTCTGTAAACAAACTGTGGCATTCACACATCACAGTGAAGGAGGAGAACAGTTTGGGTCACCTTGACAAATGAGCTGTATTGTCTGAGAATATAAGAGCCCCTGCAGCCTAATAAAGCCTATTCTGTTTAGGTTCAAAAGACTCAAAAGTCTTTTCTTCTTTGACTTGTTAGTGCGGCAACCACCAGCTGTGTGTCAGGACGTGGTTAACCAGGCAACGCCACACTTTAGACCTACCCGAGCTGAGGAAATGTAGCCCGTGTGTGAGAGATAACAGAGCAGTAGTGCCTGTGGGATGAGCATGAGGAGACTAGTGAGGAATGAGGCTAAGAGGCCCAGCTGAAAGTTTACAGCATGCATTTTTCATTCTGTCCTGATGTGTGCATGTGTGTCTTTGAAAGTGCATCCATGAGCCCGGCACGCATACAGTACAGTAGAGATGTGTGTGTGACGACATTCACACGCGCCGAGGGATCAGAGAGCGGTGTTGTGGGGAAGAAAAAGGTCCGTTCAGCTTCCTCGCTGTCTGTTGCCACACACTTTGCACTTAATCAGTCTCAGTGTTGTTTATCATGTCTGACTCTGAGACGGCTGCAATTCCAGGAGTCACTTTGCATCACTGGGAGATGGGAACAGGAAGTAAGGTCTGATGCTTTTAGATACATGAAAGAAGCAGTAGATCGACAGAATAATAATTAGGAGGGTTTTAAGTCATTGTTCAAGCAAAGATGTCAAATGTTTCTTTGTTTCCCTCGGTAATTGTGAGTTTATAGCTTTTCTTTGTCTTTTTTGACAGTAAACTGAATTATTTTGTATTTAACTGGACAAATAGAAAAAATATATATCTCTATCTTCTAGCATTTTATCAACAAAACCAGTTAAATTAGGAACAGCAACTGTTATGAACACATATCACAAGTTGCTGCTTTTCTATGCATTACATCATTGTACTGTAAGCTCAATGCTTTTCTGTTTTGGGTTGTATGTCAAACAAAACGACTTTGAGACGTCACCTTGGGCTTTCGAAATTTGTGGCGGGCCTTTTTCACCATTTTAGGACATTCTATAGACTGGGACGGAGAAAACAATCTGCTGTTCAGTTGATAATTAAGTTGGTAGTGATAGGGAATAAAAGGAGGAATGCAATAAGTGAGCAGTTTTGTCTCAAGTCTTGCAGATGGTGTATTTTGAAGAGAAACAAGATAATTCTCTGCCAGGGTTTTATATTATTCTCTCTGGTATAAAAGTGCCCACTCCAATATGTCACTCAGGTGATTATGGGGTCCATCCCCCTCTAATACAGCGTTAATAGCTAACAAAATAGCGCCATAAAAATGCAAATCGGAACCGGTGCTCGCTTATATTGACAATCAAAATAAGCTTCACCTCTGAGTCAGCCAAAGGCTTGTTGCTTTATGGCTATACTGACCTGAAAATAAGTAGATTTGGTTTGGATCAGATGCTTGTGATGTACAAAGCAGAAAATGCATCATGCTCCTTTGTTCAGTTTTTACAAGCAGTCATTTATAAACAGCAGATCCAACTGTGAACTAGACTGTGAACTGAAGTGGGGATTTTATGCTGTGTTTGAACTTTGTGATGCGTTAACAGCCAGAAGTGGAATTGGCTTTAGACTAACAATGACTTCACAGTGACTGGAGCTAAAACTGTTCACGTTTTCAGCACTGGACAGCTCCCAAATCTCAGAGCCCAACGGTCCCTCCTCAAACATTTGTCAAATAGAAAAAGAGCCCTGAATAGATGTGTTTTGAGTGGCTGGATAGAAACGTAATGGCTTCATCTCTCCCTGGAATATTGAAACCCGAGTGAATCCCCAGTCGACAAGACCCAAAAGGGATTGGGCAGACCGATCCATCAATCAACTCCAGTCTTTAGCCTGGGAGGGACTAAAGCAGCCCACCAGGCCAATCATTACAAGAGTAGATGAGACCACAGCTGAACAGCTCACCCACACAAAGAGAAAGGTCCCTCTCTTTGTCTTTGGCCAGAGGCTCTCCTCTAAGGCAGTGACTGGTGCAAGACAAATGTTTGGCTTCGCAGTCGGCTAAGAAGAAGCTCTTTAAGGCTGAACCAAAGTTTGTATCCGCCTATGGAACTCACAGAGGATTAGAATGATTAGTCACTTTCAAAGAGGTAGCTTATAGCGATTGCTGCTGTGTTTTACATGTATTTGTTTCTCAACGTTCCACCGTTTAAAACATGAACACTCTTGAATGAGGACATGGTTTCTGCCGCTGTGGGCCTCGGTGGTAAACACTTGAAGGACAGAGTGTTTTTTTGTCTTTCTTCACCTTGTTAATATTCCACAGACTCAGCATGGTACAAAAGCTGAGGACGTTTTTGGATGTGGTCCCAGCACGATGCATAACTATGTTTTTGTCTATTATTTCATTTCATTTCATTTCACAGCTAAGCTTTTTCCTGACCACCTTTCCCTGTGTGTGTGTGTGTGTGTGTGTGTGTGTGTGTGGTGTGTGTGTGTGTGTGTGTGTGTGTGTGGTGTGTGTGTGTGTGTGTGTGTGTGTGTGTGTGTGTGTGTGTGTGTGTGTGTGTGTGTGTGTGTGTGTGTGTGTGTGTGTGTGTGTGTGTGTGTGTGTGTGTGTGTGTGTGTGTGTGTGTGTGTGTGTGTGTGTGTGTGTGTGTGTGTGTGTGTGTGTGTGTGTGTGGAGCTCATATAGTTAATATGATAGCTGCGTCTCCTGCACCTGATCCTTTATTGACTTTGTTACCAAGTGCTGACCTCAGGACCTTCACCTTTGACCTCTGGTGCTTTTACAACCCAGCTGCTGAGAGGCTACTTACGTATATATATATATATATAGATTAGACCTCTGGCTGTAAAATCAATATCCTCTTCAATATTGCTATTTACTTCAACAATTTACCTCAAATGTACATGATCCTCATTGTCTTTAAATGTGCTTGAACAATAACTATGGATTGTATATAACTATTTTTGTTCTTTTGTTTTTCTCATCTTGACTGTTTTGGTTCATCAGCCTCCTGGCAGTTAAACAAACATGGCGCCCAGCTGGTAAACATACAGTAGAGCAGTGTTAGGCTGCTTAAGAGTCAGACGTTCCCCTCAAGAGTTGGTGGAGACCAAAAACAGAGCAAACAGCACAGTGGATATTTGACTGAAATATATCCTTATGTGTCTGCTGGATGTCCTCATCACCCTCTGTATGCAAACACATCTGCCTGACTAACGTATCATAGGCTGTAACCATAGCCCCATGAGGACAAACATTTCATTGGATTTTTGTCAGTATTTAGTAGATTTTTTTAAATGTACATTACTATGCAAAATACTACTCATACATGTTTGATTTGTTTTATTTAAAAAAATCATTATCACATAAAATGTTTAAGTTATATGACAAACAACAACTTAAAATGTTGCATTAAAGTATTTTAATGTTTTAAATAAATTAATATTTGCTTGACATCAGTCTTTTTATTTGTCCTATTTTGAATAAAATCACTCCAAGGCAAATACTTTACAATTCAAATAAAAATGGCCTTCTTTTTTGTAAAGTCTTTCTATAAAAACATTATTCCTCTACCAGTGAGGAGGTTCATTGTTAACAAATCACTTGATGTCAGTGTGTGTTCAATCCTTTTTGATGCATTACAGAACAAAGCCATGATTGATTCCACCGAGGTCACTTTCTGGCTCTCCCTCCCTCTAACATATGTATGTGCACACCATAGACTGTATATATAACGGTGCACACTTATAAATAGTGCAGCTTGCTCATATGTTAATCTAATGTATTTAAATCGATTTGTCCGGCTCCCAGTTGGCTTACATACATTGTATCTCATGTAGTGAAACCTACTCCTTTTGCACATGCACACCCAACAATAACACGCACACGATGGTGCCGTAAAGTGGCATGAATAAAAAGGTGGAGAGAGAAAATGAGCATCATCCGCTGAGTGTCGCTCCACAGCAGCCAGACAGGAAGTCATAACAGATGGATGTTATAAGAGCTGTCAATCTCTCACAGGTTTGCACTAATTGGTGATACATACATTAAACATCACATCGGTGTATTTCCTCTTAGGTTACTGTGCACCAATGAGAAATTAAAGAAAACAACAGGAACGCTGTAACTACCTACTTACAGTAACTACAAGCATTAGTCTCTTTTTCACTTCACTTGAGGAGCCTTCAGAGTGATGTGAATTGCCTCCTCTCTTGGCCCTACTGCACAAACTTAGAGCCAAATCTAAAGTTTGCCTCTCCTTAGCAAGCTGGTTTAAATAACCTCTGTCTCCATGCCCAGTGAGATCAATGGTGTCTGTGTGAGAGGAAGGAGTGTGTAATCTCCAATCGCAGGGACCAGCTTTCCAGAGTCCTCTCTCCATCTGAAGCCAGCAGAGCTGCATGAGTCATTAGTTGCTTTGAGTGTGATTAGTCACCTGTGTGTGTGTGTGTGTGTGTGTGTGTGTGTGTGTGTGTGTGTGTGTGTGTGTGTGTGTGTGTGTGTGTGTGTGTGTGTGTGTGTGTGTGTGTGTGTGTGTGTGTGTGTGTGTGTGTGTGTGTGTGTGTGTGTGTGTGTGCGTGTGAGAGAGAGCGTGAGAGAGAGCGTGAGAGCGTGAGAGCGGAAAAGTGGAAAAGTGTGCATGAATGTAGCAGGAAGTAAATACCTGATTACTTTCCTCTAAGAGTGTTTATTTTTATTTTTTAAATGTAATAAGCAATTGATATTGATGTCGTCTGGTTTAAAATCTCTGTTATGGCCACTGCAGCACATCATTGCTGTATTATGTATAATTAAGTAAGGGAAATGGTGTTTGTGTAAGTGCACAGAATATATCAAGATGCAGCAACAAACAGCAAATGAAGGAGGATTATGAAGCTTCCAGCTGATTCTCTGAAGAGCTTTCATCATAGCAGTGAAGTAATGTCACAACGGTGATAAAATGAGCTTCCTTTCATTCCTCTTCCTCTCCCAGCTCACCACTTTGTCTGTCACTCATCCGGAGCTGTTATTCTGCCGCTCTCTGGAGGTAATAGGTTTGAGAGACATGATTGAAGAAAAAGGGAGGGAAAGAAATCACCTTTTCTGTCGGGTCCCAGGAGCGGAACACAAGAGCGACAGTTTGACTCCTTATGGCTAAAACTGGCTCCATTTCCATCCCGAAGTCTAAGAGTACAGATTTATAAAAAGTCCCCTTTTATTTAGCACCTTATATTTTTAGATATTAATTCAGCTGCTTACTCTTGTCATAGTTCCGTCGCCCAAAAAAGACGTTGGAACTTCCTGTAAAAATACAAAAGAAAACTTCATTTCCCAAAGGTGCAAAACGAGCTTGAGCTCTTTCTTTATGGTGGAGAACAATTTTATTTCAAATTTGGAGGCAGAAAGAAAAACATTATGGTTTCATTCTTTTATTGCTGCTGTAGGCTATATGGTTTGGGAAGACTCCAGCAACATTTCCCAAAAGCCCTAGTATGTCCCGAAGTGAAACATATTGTTACCCAGGTATGTTTTTCTATCGTAAGCATGACAGCAGGGTTATTTTTATAACTATTGACATTTGAATTCCAATGTTATCTAAAACAGCATACTGTTAGCTTGTTTGGAGTCTCTCTTGTTCTAACAAGTCAGTTGGAGAACTAAAAACATGGAGTTGGTGTTAATTTGCCAGCCAGCCATAAAGTGAGGCTATAAAATGTGTCAGTAACAGTAGACAAGTCACCTGTTGAAAGTGAACATCATTTAAATCCACTTCTTTCTGAAGTCCAGTACCCATTGTTAAAGACTACTCTGACTTTTCAGGAAGTCTCCCGCTGTTATCTTTGTAAAATGCATTATGGGGGTCAATTCACAAACTGTAATACTTACTTCCCAGCTGCCAGTTTGTGTGTGTGTGTTTGTATTGGCGTGTGTTTTAATGCATTTAGCCAATGTGTTTGTGCTTTGTGAACATGATGCAGAGGGTGAAACTCACTGACCTACCTTGTGCATCGATCGGGTTAGTGCTGGGCTTTATAGGAGCTGCAACATTACAGTGGTGTGTGTGTGTGTCATGAATCAACATGGGACCCAACTTGGCCTGATTAAGGCCTTTGCAGTCTGTGAACAAGCACACACACACACACACACTTACAACCACACACACACACTCTCACAGACTCACACACTTCAATGTAGCATGATAGAGGCCTTGTCAGCATAAAGCTGTCGTGCTGTGCTCACAAATGCGATTTACCTCATAGCCTCTACAGCAGCTGACATGATTTCTTCCACACTCTTCATGGTTTTTCCTTCAAGCAATTTTCCCACCAACGGCTGAACTGAAGGAGATTTGGGTCGAGGGGCCCCGTCTCTCCTGCGTCATGATGAACATGAGGCCAGTTGGTCTCCTGCTTCAACAGATTGACAGCTTAGTGCTGAGCCGTAATGTAGGTCTGCCAACCTCGTCTGTTAGCTCTCTTTGGATCTCTGTCACTCCGCTCGTCCGCACTCACAATGAGCTAAGAATGCGCCCTATTCAGACAACATCGTGAAAATGTGTCGGACGGACATCCACATTGATGTCCACTGAAGCATTTTAGAGACTTCTGGCTCTTTTCTCCTCAAGACACAGCTGTGCCTGTGAAAGTGAAGAGGGGGGGGCGATTTAGAGGGGGGCGATTTAGAGGGAGGCGTTCAAGACATCTGATGTCTCGTCCTCAACAAAAGGAGGTGCTGGTTAGTATGCGGCTGGTGTCATTGCATAGCCAATGCACTGTATGTTGTAAATCCCCTCTGGTAAAACGTTGAAAGGCGCTTGTCTATAGAACACACAGCAATGTATGTTGTAAAGCAGCCATAGAGATGTCCATAGGCTGAACTCTGTATTCTGTTGCTGTGGATAGTGGCTTCTGGGCCCCTGCCAGTCCCAGGTTTTTCCATTTCAACTCTCTCTAATGCTCTCTGCTCACAATGCTGGGCAAACTCCCCGGTGTCATGACCCTCTCCAAGCCTTTAGAAATCTCTTGTCACCCACCCAGCTAGCTCCACCGATGGTCCGGGCCTTCTACATGCAAAGAGTCCAACGGCTCGACCCCAATCTGTCACAGCCCATCACAGGGTCCTGACCCACCTTCAGGATGGGTTGCCTCAAAGTGTGTGGCACAGCAGCGTCTCACCCACACCAGAACCCCCCCCCCCCCCTTTTTCCAACAGTCCAGACTTGGTTGCCAACGATTACAAATCCTTCAACAAATTGTTGTTAATGGCAGTTTAGTTCGGCAGGTGTCACAGAGTGCTTTACTTATCTGGGAGGAATGTTTCTATTTGTCTCACACACTCCAGTTGTATACGGTTGAAGGTTTTACTGCGCTTTCACATGGTCAGAGAAGAGAGAGACCATTATTCCTGTCATTTATAAAGGGTTGAACTGGTGTTGCATAATCTTCTTTTTCAGCATCAGGCATGCTGACGGGTTGAGCTGCTGTTACCTTGGTGAATGCTAAAAGGTCTTCTGATTTCCTGGATAAATAATTCACTTAGATCACTGAGATTGAGACAGTCCAAACTTGTTGGACACTTCATTTGGTCCATTGCAACTCACTGTTGATTTTGCCAATATAGCCAGGGACATTTTTTCATTTCATTTAATCGTTTATTTGAACCGGGACAGTGCACATTAATGAACATTTTAAACAAAATAATGCTTTTAAATGTGAATGAGCCGGATTTTTAGCTTTGAGCTAGTTTCCATCCGTAGTCCCGTCACATACAACATTTATGAACATAACATTTATATACATGGCAAACAGAGATACATGATATGCAGAAAGAGCATGAGCAGCATACAAGCCACAAGGCAGTACAATGTAGCAGCAACGACATATAAAGTGCAGGAAATATAAGGAACCAATCAGTTTTAAATGAATAAATTAGAGTTATTTGGATGCCTAACTCCCCTTAAGATTAGAGTTTAAAGTAAAGCTTGTTTTCCTTCAGCATACTCTCGTCGTCTTCTTCATTTCATACCAGTGCAGGGCTATAAAACTCTCGGGCGTCTTTCCATCCAGCTGAGAAGCTTCAGGCCCCGAGCCAAATCCTCTGGCAAAGTCAGCAGCTCATTTCTGAGGCGGTAGGATTTCCTCAATATGTTGTGCTATAGTATTGTACCAGAAGTGCCTTCTCACTGCAGCGGTGCCAAAACTGAATCCAGTCTTTTACTTTTGGAGTGGTTGTCATACGAGTCAATCATGTTTTGTTCTAAGACTCTGTGTGTGGTCTAACATCAAATCAGACTTCACAATGTCTGATAGCCAGTTAATAAGACCGGACCGTGCTGGATGGCAGCTGGAGCTCAAATGGAAATGGCTGTGTGAACAAAAGCCTCTGCTGAATGAAAAGCATTGAATACAAACCAGTGCCTCTAAGTGCCCTCACAGATGCAGTGTTGTTTATTTCTTATTACATTATAACACTAGCAAATAAAATGGATACAAGACATTATCCGCCCCTTTGTGGATGCTACTAAATCACTTCATTTGCCTGAGATAGAGATCCTGTGATCAAGGCCATGTCCTTGTACTTTATTTTATGAAAATGGCCACAGTGCAGTTACTCACAAAAGGAGATTAATCTAATAAATCATGATTACATTGGTTTATCCAAAAACATTGTGTAGGTCAGCAGTTGTTTTTGTGTCGGTAAGATTTCATGCTGCTTTGATACCTGTAGATGCCAGCTACTCCTCATCATGTGTTCCTCTAAGAGCGACATTTAGAGTGTGTGTGTGTGTGTGTGTGTGTGTGTGTGTGTGTGTGTGTGTGTGTGTGTGTGTGTTTAATTGGTGTAATTCATTTTGAAGAGGTTTTTGTAAACAAGAAACAGCTGTGCAAGCTTCTCTTTGTCTGTCACCTGTCATTGAAACATTCTCCATTTATATCGCACTTTTATATTTTGCTTCTCATTTAATGATTCGCACAAACCCACATGACAAACACCCAGATACTGGACCTGACTGTAGGTTTGATGAATTATAGACCAACATATTTAGTTATTTTTTATTTCATGTTCTTTTGCACGAAATTACAACCTATGCATGTTACAAAGTTCAATTTGTGAAGCAATTCATTTGTACTTCCTGTTTGTATGCAACAAACCTATTTAAGGTTGACCTCAAAGACAAAGCATGGTAATGATGAAGGTGGCAACACTGGACACCAATGAATGAACATATGAAATGCTTTATTATGATGACATGCATACATTTTGGAAGATGGAGACACTTTTATCTCAAATATTTGATATGTCGCTAAACAGAAAAAGATGAACACCATGAACTTTATTGTCTGGAAGTGTCTTGGAAGTCTTTGTTTTACACTCAGATATCTATATTTCAACCTCTGTTCACTGGCATTTCTGTGTTCCTTCATCATCCAGCTTCACTTCTCTCCTCTCTGTTTCCTCTCCTCTGTCCCTCTGCAGGTCCAGGATGGCTCTGAATCTGTGTGCAGCTGGGCGGCCCATCCTCTTTGCGCTAATGCTGTCGGTCTTTTTAGGAGAAGGTAAGTTATCTGTCTCCTACCGCCACTCATTGTTTCCATAAACTGCTGCATCTCCAGGAACTGCAGGAAATTAAGGAAAAATAGTAACAGGTGATGTCGGCACATAAGTGGGTTTTGTAAAAAAGAGATAGGGAAGAGAAGCAGCTGGAGCAGATTACAGAAAACATCAGCTCCCACATCCCATAGACATGAATACAGAAGACAGGTCTGCACTCATTTGATTGTTGAAAGAGAGAGCTGATATGCTGGGGGTATTTGCAGACATGCTCGGTGGGACTGAATTGGAACAAATCCAAACCCATTTCTGCAAGTTTCGTAGACCATCTGTTCCTTACAACTATGCATAAAATTCACAATTATGGAACAAAAAGATAAAACATCTCAGAGCCGCAGGTCTCTGGTGGGAACTATCGCAGGTTTGAGGTCCCACGTGCAGCCAGCTGACTGCCTGTGGTAAAGATAAGTTTCTCCTTATTACTTTTCCTGCTATTGTTATGCATGATGGGAGCTGGTCAGCCTGGGTTTTCATTAAGTGGATAAACTGCATACTCATTTCCAAAATTAAAACATTACTTTGCTTGACATTATGTTTTGACAGCGGAAAGTTACTGCTCCACATTCAATGGTGTGGATGTTGACTGCGAAACAGTACAGACTAGTAGACTGCATCATTGTGTTTCATGTTGTTTTAACACGAGTAAAAGTATATATATTATGAATCGTGACCGTTTTGAGTCAGTAATGTTCAAGTTCATCACAAAGTTGCCCTCAAGCAGTCAACAATGTCCCACGATATACTGAACTAGGACATCTGGATAACATCATTCACTCTAAGAGTTTTAATGATGGACAGCTGGCAAACAGGGTACCAGGTTAATGGTAAATACTGAACATCAATCATCTCTGCACCGTTCTGTTAATCACAGCATGTTCAGCCTGCTAACAAGAACACGTGGAGTTTAAAGCTGTTTGTTCCTGATTCAAATGTGTTTCGACTTTGGCTACCTTAGTTATGAAAAAGCTTGTTTTAAAGGTTGAAATGTGGAAGGTACTCCTAAAGTTATGGTATATTTACTCACCTTTTATAGAGCTGTAAACATAATTACAAGTGTGTACAACTATTGCACTTAAGAAATAAATATTATTTACAACAACAATTTAAACAACTAAGCAAACTGCCATGAAAAATTGTGAGATGCAATTAAAATCTTCCTGAAAAACCAAGTAGTTCAACCTTATTCATCTTATCAATGGTCAATTTCCTCTGTCAAAACCAATCATTCACACTCAGCATTTTAAATACATCCCACTGTATGATTTGTTGCCTTTATTTCCTTATTATATGTTTTATGCAACATTATTTTTGGCATGAAAGGATCAAACTCAGCACAGTCCCTTCAGTTTAATAAACATTGATATCGGCCTTGAAAGCCTCCTTGCAGGTTACAGCGTATGGACTCTGAAAGAGGCCTGACAGGAACAAGAGACGGCATCTGTTAATGATAGAGAGTGTCCTTTCATGTCACTAACAGCTCTCTCTTTGTCCCATCTGTCACCACCACCATGCTACAGGGCACACTTGTCATCCAAAGTCTCTCTTTTTCCTCCATCTTCATCTCCGGGTTGCTCTCTCTCCTCTCTCTGTGTTGTTCTGGCTCTCGTGCTCGTCCCTGGTATTTGTGATTCTGTGATTACATCTGATTTTGGGGGAAGGCAGCAGAGGCTCAGCACAGCGAGAAGCTCTCAGGGGGTTCAGCTTGTGAAAGCCGTCCAATCTAAATGCAGATGGAAATATCTTAAGGGGATTCATTTCCTCCATGTGCAAAGTGCCATACAAGGCTTTGTTTTTTCCTTACTCCTCCTTACGCTCATATTAGTTGCTACACATTGGTGCATTTGGCTAATGGTGACAATTTGAATGAAGAGGACAAGAAAAGAAAAGCCACAATCCTTAAGCAAATGTGCTTTAAGCTCATTAAAGCTTTGTCATTTTGTCGTCTGCCTTGTTGTTTTTCTGTTGCCTAGGAGGACTAATGTGCCTCACAGTCCATGTTACTCCTTGGATTTGTTAGCAAAAACGGCTCATTATTATTATTTGTATATAGTCAGATTAATTATATTTAAACCTAAATAAAAAAATTAAAAAAACAATAAACAAATTGAACTCAAAGTCCTCCTAATGTCTTTACAGATTTCATCCACATCTCACAATCTTCATTAGCAAGGACAGGGCTCAGTTGTCATGGTGATAGCTCAGTCAGCATTATGTCAATGTGCAATGAAAAAAGGAAATTAACTTTTATGATCAAAATAAGTATTGACTTTTTATGAAAACACAATTTTATTATTATTATGATTATTATGATTTTACCAACATGTCATAGCAACCAGCAGAGAGCAGAGGCCTGTACTACGAAGCCGGTTCAACATAACCTGGATATGTTTGAGTTACCCGGTTTACCCAATCCAAAACAAACGCGCTCTCGCTAAACTGTCCTACGACGCTGGTTATCAACTCGTTAACTCAAGCCAGCCGTGTCCTATCTAGTTAGGTGCGCGTTCACATGAAAGGGGTGGTATTTGGAGCATTCGACCAATCACAAACATGGACAAGCGTACTGACAGCGCAGCGTCATACTTCCTGAATGAAAAGTCAACTATAATTAGACAAATATGAAGAAGTTAAACTTTAAACATCCATGACTTAAACACTTTATCCAGGATAAAAGCCACATAGCTGCACCTGCAAGGTGAATACAGCTGGTAAAAGAAAAAGTGTTTGAATGCGTACATTAACAGGTTTATGAAATCACTGCCCCGTCCAAGACACGAGTGGATCTGACTTTAATTACATTTGACTCGAGTGTTTCGTCAACTTAATGTGTTGCTTAAAATAATACTTCTGCATACAGTATGTGACACTGTGAGTGTTGCACGGCCAGATACGGCTCAAGAAGCTGACTCAGATAAGGAAATATATGATACATTATGATGTGATATGATATGAATGATAATGGAACACATCGCCGTCTGCACTCACAGTGCCGCGGACTGTACTTAATGTTACTCTGATCCGGTTACTTATGTCGTGGCAGATATTTAAGTAAGCTTTCTTAACGCTAATGTTATAATAGTCAGATTGCTCTGAAGATGGGAGGGGATATTCTATTAATTTTCACGTTCACACAGTCAGTTGATTTTTGCCGGCCGTCTTTCCTGCAACGGCAGTTTTTCTGTATTTCCTCTATCCTGTAATATGACTTGATCGCTTTAAACTCTGCACACGGAGCTCTGATTGGTCAGCAGGCGGTGCTTTCACTGAGTTGATCTCTTATCCTGGAACCTAAGCTGCTCCGGACCAGGCTAGCCGTTCAGCATAAGTTACCATGGAGATCTAGCCCGCTAAGAAGTGAACCAGCGTCGTAGGACCAGAAACCCAGAGTTTTCCCTGAAGTTAGCTTGCTACCTGTACGGCTTCGTCGTACAGGCCTCTGATATCAATCTGCAGACCGGTGAACCTGTCTCTCACAGTGACAGTGGCTCAAGTTAGGCCTATCTTCACATGAAATAAGTGTAAATCAAATGGTTTGACTGACAGTTTGAATCATTTATGAAAACTTAGGTTAGACATAAAAATAAATAATTAAAGAGGACGATGTTTTGCTCATTACCAGGTTCATAATTGTATTTAGTGCCTCTACTGTGACCTGTTTACATGCTTTAATGTTCAAAAAGTGCTCTATTTTTCTCATACTGCCTGTGCTGCAGCACCTCTTTTCACCCTCTGTCTGAGACCAGAGCCCAGTCTGCTCTGATTGGTTAGCTGGCTGGCTCTGTCGTGATTGGTCAGCCCCTTAGAGATGTCCGGCCCCTTAGCCTATACATACAACGTGTTGGAGCGCTAGCCAATAGAAGCACGAGTGTCACTATGTTATAGAAGTAAACAAAAGAGTCCAGGAGGCGTTTCAGGCAGGGGGGCAGAGTGTGTGGGAAACTCCTTCTAGAGGGAACTTTGGGGATTTTAGCCTTTGCAGACCATTTACATATACAATAACCTATATGACACATCAGGGAAGGGAAACCCCAGAAAAGCATAATCAGGCCTCTTTAAGTTGGAGCCTGTGAGCCGCTGTGATTACTTATGTGTGATTTTTTACACACATGTTCTACTCTTGTCTGTGTATACATGTATATAATTATGTGTGGGATTCTTATAATGGGTCAGTGTTATGTTTCTTGGCTGGTACAATAGAAGCAGTTCCTCGTGTGGAAACATGAGTGTGAACTTGCTAATGAATCCCTGAGGTCTTGTTACTGTAGCAGACTTAGAGGTTACAGCACAGCTCATATATGCATATACATCTGAGTGAAGAATACTGTGAGACATTTCCTCTTTAATCAAACACCAGCCTTGTTCATGTCTGTCAGACAGTAGACGCATGCAATTAAACGTCCATTATGTTCTTCCCTTGTAAGCAAAGTGACCCCCAACACATTTAATTAGATCATCTAATTGTCTCTGGTGTCTTGTTCGTCCTCTAGGTGCAGCCTCCTCCATAGTTAACATGCGTAGGATCACACATCCTACAGTCCAACAAACGCTGGCAGGCAAAGCCGTCCTCCCCTGTGTCTTCACCCTCCAGACCAGCCCCTCCCCCCAGCCCCCCCACGTCCTGTGGACCCGCATCAGAGGACCAGCCGAGGGACAGGGGGCTCCTCATGAGCAGACTGTGCTTTCTGCTAAAGGTAAAAGTAGGACACGATGATCTGGGTCAGCTGTTGATTGAGACCTACATTACTTTACTCAGTCAGATAACATCTCAAGTGCTTAGAGAGTAAACCTGAAAGGTGCGCTAATCGATGTTTTTATATTAAAAGTGGATCAAACTATGTGTGTGTGTTAACACAATCGTCTCCACTGATCTGCAGCTCTCCTCAGCTGGAAGAATGTAATGAATAAATTCAAACCTCATGAGTTAAATAACAAGCTTACAATAGTAGCTCCTGGTATTAAAAGGACATAAATCCTAATAGTAACTTGTAAATGCTTAAAAAAACCCTTGAGTGAAATTATTTAAGCAAAGTCAAAGCATGGCACCGATGGGATTTACCCCCCTTTAAAGTGTTGGTGCCTTTTACTAATTTGTTTCAGGTCCCGAAACTATCCTGGTTGCCCATTCACCAGGTTTTTAAATGCAGCATGCAGTGAAAATAATCAAAAGTAACAGGTGGACGTAGGAGTTAGGCTGCAGATCATTACTTTGAACTAAACATCTCAAATTAAATAAAAATACTGATTATATTTGAACGTCTCTGAAAAGATTACATTTAAATTTCCTTTTCTATTTTTATAATGTGAAATGTTAAAGACTAAACAAGCAACAATTTATTCTAAAGTTAGAAATGAAACCATTATTTAACTCTTAAAACCCGAGAACATTTGCTTTGTCAGTATTGTGTTGATTTAATTGAATCACGTTGAATTAGTAAATGAATCCTGAATGGTCTGCAGAAGACTGAGAGTCACGTTGTTAGCTGATCCCCGTCCACTACCCAGTGGGAAAAGTAAAGACACAAAACACAAATACAAAGGTATTTCGTGGGAAATAACCTAAACTGTGTTTGGCAGAAAAGTGTGTGTTGACATAGGACCGAGCCATTGAGAAGACATGTTAATATGTATCTTAGACCCTTTATAAGTTTATGTTTTATCTCTAAAAATCTGCAAGATGCCAATGGACACTCATACTGAAGAACCCTGTCTCTCTGTGCCAAAGGTGATGTAATAAAGGTGAATAAGGCTTTCAGTGGCCGCGTCATGCTGCCAGGATACGCTGCCAATGCTCTGAATGCTACCATGGAGATCTCCAGTCTCCGCACCAACGACTCAGGCACTTACCACTGTCAGGTTGTCATGGGCAACGACTATGAGAGAGACACTGTGCCCCTGGTGGTATCCGGTAAGTGCAGCAACCACTGACGGGAGACTTTACTGTGAGAAAAGTTTAGTGCCTAACGGACATACTGTATTAAAGAATACAAAACTTCTAACGGACCAAGCAGCATCCACACACAAATACTTTACAATTCTTAATTGATTTTTCTCATTTATTGCAATCCAGGCTTGTTGTGATAGTGTAAAATAGATAATGGCAGCTGGAAAACAAGAGCACTGCCAACCCTTTTCAGTGTTTGTATTTAATTAAACATTAATAACATTGATTCACTATATCAGTATCGTAATGACTGACTTCATTAATGCAGCATACTGCTCCGTGTGTTTGTGGTGTTCCTGCTATCTAGTTTTCCACTTGAGCAATTGTGTAATTATTTTAATTAAAGAGTTTGGAGTGAATACCCATGATAATTGTTCGGTGTGCCCATCTGTGAAATGTAAGCTTAAAGTCACCCACTTTTAGATTGATCTGTTTGGGGCCAGAATGACTTGTTTGTTGATTACATCCCACTGATTTATTCCCATTAAACCCGGCTGTATGTCTCAGATAAACACCTCCCCACCTGTCCCTGTGTCTCCTCGTGTAGGCGTGGTGTTTCACTATCAGGCTCCCAGCTCCAGATACGCCCTCTCGTTCACCGACGCCCAGCGGGCCTGCCAGGAGAACTCGGCTCAGATGGCCACACCTGCCCAGCTGTGGGCGGCGTACTATGACGGCTTCGCCAGCTGTTCGGCGGGATGGTTGGATGATCAGACTGTCCGGTGAGGAGGCGTTCAATAACTTCCTGTTGATCCTCACATACTTAGTGTTGCTCACTAGTTGCATTGTGTGAAGCAATTTTATTAATTATTAGTAAATCTGCTGATCATTTTCTCAATATCTTCATCAGTCCAGGCTTTTTTATGTTTAAATGGATCGTTTTACTTGACCCCCAGTCCTAACCCCAATTATAAATGATTTGCAGTCATAGAAAAACAAGAAAGCATATTCATATTCACCGTTTTGAAGACTGAAATTGGACTGGATTATTAGGCATTTTTGCTTAAAGGAATAATTCAACTTGTGGGGAAATGTATAAAACCATTTGTGTCTGGGACTACATTTAGGCACTGGATCTGATTGGTCAAGTAAAACCTTACGATTGTTTTGTGTACAGTTCGTTTCCACTTGTATCTTACTATCTGCAGTCTTAATTAGTATTCAGTTTTCTAATTTCATCTGCTTCAGATTCATGTTTTTCCTTTTACCAACATTGTTCCGTTGCTGCTAATTATATTTTAATGTATTTTAATGTATTTTACTCTCTTGCCCTTTAAAAGAGATTGCAAATAAGAATGTTTTTCTAACTGACATTTAGAGTCTTAATGAAGATATACACTTTGATATGTGAGCTAAGACGTTGTTGGTACCGAGTTAAAAAGACTGTATGATTAGTAAAACGAGGTTCATTCACAGTTTTGACTCCCACATGTTCGTCTCCACAGCTATTCTGTCCAGCTGCCAGAGCTTGGTTGCTATGGACACAAGGAGTACTCTGCTGGAGTGAGGAATTATGGGAAGAGGGACCCGAAAGAGCTTTTTGATGTTTACTGTTTTGCAAAAGAACTGGATGGTACAAACACAAACACAAACACACACACACACACACACACACACACACACACACACACACACACACACACACACACACACACACACACACACACACACACACACACACACCACACACACACACACACACACACACACACACACACACACACACACACACCGCTCTTTTAGAGGAACACATGATAAGGAGTAGCTGGCATCTACAGGTATCAAAGCAGCATGAAATCTTACCGACACAAAAACAACTGCTGACCTACACAATGTTTTTGGATAAACCAATGTAATCATGATTTATTAGATTCATCTCCTTTTGTGAGTAACTGCACTGTGGCCATTTTCATAAAATAAAGTACAAGGACATGGCCTTGATCACAGGATCTCTATCTCAGGCAAATGAAGTGATTTAGTAGCATCCACAAAGGGGCGGATAATGTCTTGTATCCATTTTATTTGCTAGTGTTATAATGTAATAAGAAATAAACAATACTGCATCTGTGAGGGCACTTAGAGGCACTGGTTTGTATTCAATGCTTTTCATTCAGCAGAGGCTTTTGTTCACACAGCCATTTCCATTTGAGCTCCAGCTGCCATCCAGCACGGTCCGGTCTTATTAACTGGCTATCAGACATTGTGAAGACATCGCTGGGGTTAGTGCAGGGCTTTATAGGAGCTGCAACATTACAGTGGTGTGTGTGTGTGTCATGAATCAACATGGGACCCAATTTGGCCTGATTAAGGCCTCTGCAGTCTGTGAACAAGCACACACACTTACAACCACACACACACACACACACACACACACACACACACACACACACACACACACACACACACACACACACACACACACACACACACACACACACCACACACACACACACACACACACACACACACACACACACACACACACACACACACACACACACACACACACACACAAAAACGGTCACAGCTTTTGGCTTTTACACTGATGGTTGCATTTTGCTACAATATTACATGGCAATATTCTGTTTTTTCTATATATTTTTTAAATAATAATTAAATAAATCTAGTGAAACAACCAAAAAATATTTTTTAAACTTAATAAACATAAATAGTAAAACTAAACCTCTGTGCATTTTTATTTTAAAGGTCCCATGTCATGCTTTTCCGGTTATTACCCGTCCCCTTGTGTGTTATGAAGGTTTTTATGCATGTAAACGGTCTGCAAAATCACAAACCCTCAAAGTACACCCTGTAGCGAGTAAAACTCTAACACAGAAAAGACCTGTCTATGCTGCCCCAGAACGCCTCGTTGGAGATTTCTCTTTTTCTTCCTGGGTACAGTGACGTGGTCCAAATGGACCAATCCGTGGAGCCGTTACGTTACGTCCGCGGAGCCGTTACGTTAAGTCCGTGGATTGGTCCAAATGGGCCAATCCGCGGACTTCCTCACACACACACACTCAATCTTTTCTCAGCTGCAGCTCCGCCAATTTCTCCTCCCTGAGACGGCGGGACGCGGCGAGGCTGTGAGTCGGTATGTGAGCACACACACAAACTCCCAGCCAGGCTGCGGGTGTGTGTGTGTGTTCGGGCTGGGTTTCGCTGTGTCTCGCTGTCTCGCAGACGGCCAATGGGCTCATAGGGAGGGGGGGGCAGGAGCTCCAACAAGCCGTTTAGGACAGAGAGTGAATACACATACTATACAGACATGCTGTATGAGAAACCAATGCGATTTTGGAAAATTGCACAATATAAATCTATTTTAGTATACCTCAACAATGGAATTATGATCAGTAGAAATGGCCATGACATGGGACCTTTAAAGATTTACATCTTCAATAGCAACCAATGGGCTTTGGGATGTTTGCCTCATACAGGCTAGGGAAAAACATTATTGGTTTTGGCCTTTCCATGGGATTTGTTGAGAAAAAGTAGAATACAATAGCCTAAGCTTTTAAGTAATTCAATAGATTTCGAAGCCTGTGCAGAACCCAGGTGTTTCACTGCAAGTTCCCTTGTCTCCGTCTTCCAGGTGAAGTGTTCCACTCCTCGGTCCCAGGCAGGCTGTCCCTGTCCTCCGCCTCAGACCGCTGTGTGTCCCTGGGGGGACAGCTGGCCACCGTGGGGCAGCTCTATCTGGCGTGGAGGGCCGGCTTGGACAGCTGCGCCCCGGGCTGGCTGTCTGACGGCAGCGTGCGCTACCCTGTGACCTGGCGTCGCCCGGACTGTGGGGGGGGCCAGCTGGGGGTCCGCACCATCACACCCAACAGCACAACTGACAACACCACAGCGCTGTATGATGCTTACTGCTACAGAGGTAATGAATCAGACACTGAATCTGCACCTGCATAATATTCTTAATCATGGAAAAGGAGTTTAATTCAATCGTTACTGATGGATTTGAAAAGTTAGTAGCTGGCCAAAAGCAAATCTGTGGAAGAGTGCTGTTAATGTAGTTATTGTTCAATTACAATACATGTCACTGCCACTGGTGTAGCTATGGCAACAATGATTTTGGATCCACATTATCCATCCCACTGTCAAGTCTGTGAAGCTGCTGGATTGACAGCAGCAGTGGGAGAGCGAGAAACAAGAACAGGATGTGTTGAAGTTAAATATTTTCAGATGTGCGGTTTCTGTCTTGACTGCAAAATTAATACACAGCAAAGCTTTGAGACAAGCTGGTTCAAATCCTTCAGTGACAGCCATGTGAACAAGAAATCTCTTAAACTTGTTTCCCAGGTAAAATGAAGGATTCGGGCTCCATCTCTCAGATCTACACCTCCCTGTGGAAGCCCTGGAGCTACCTCAGAGACTCCAGTGATGCTGACTCTGCAGGGACCGGCAGCCCGGACGTGACTACACAGCAAACCACCACTGCCAGAGGTTTCACATCTGTCTAAAATATCAGTAGTAGCATAATGAAGCTGATTATTTACAGGATCAAACGTCAAATCAGTAAACATAAATACAGTAAGATTGATTTTTTTGCAAATGCATCCTTGCTGTGTCCTCAGATGGCAGCAGCGCTTCACCTTCAAACTGGACTGGATTGGTCGACCTTGAAGACGAGGCCTCGCTTCACAGCACTGATGCCTGTGGGGCTGATTTCTAATATAATAATTCATTATTTGTATTGATCACTTATACAGTTGGATCTGTTGTAACACCTCTTTCTGTTGTTTCTTCAGCCTCAGACCCCTGGTCTGCAGAGTCTTCAGGGTCCTTTGTAACGCTCCAGCTGATCCCAGGACAGATCCTCTCAGACTGGGGAGAGCCACTGGAGCCCGGACCCGACTCAGACCAGTTCCTCCGACCACCAGTCCACCCTACTGTGGCTGACAAGAAGGTTGGTTTGAGCTAAAGCTGCAATTATTACGATCAATCAATCGACAGGAAAATAATCACTAACTATTTTGATTACTGATTCATCCTTTAAGTACATTTAAGAAAAATGCTGTTTTCATGCTCTCAAAGTACGAAGATTACGTTCTTTTCTCAGTTTTATATCATATTTTTCTAAATATTTTTGGACATACAAAGACATTTTAAATCATCACATTGGACTTTAGTAATGTTTCATTTCTATTCCCAATTCATCGATTAGTCTAGAAAATAATCAGCAGATGAAGCGGTGATAAAAGTAATTCTTAGTTTTAGCCCTAGTCAAAGATTTTAACCTCCCCCGGGGGGCGGGGGCTCCCGCAACATCTTGCAAGAAACAGCATCTGAGGGCTTCTTAACATTTAACAAACTATGAATGTGTCCTACCCACTTAACGGGAAGAAACTCAGCTACCTGTCGATATTAACAATTTTTACCGAAACAAAACACAAGTCTAACGCCGAGCCTCTGAATTAGCACTAAGCGAAAGAGCGCTAACGCACTAGCACATAACTCACGGTAGAAATATTGTATACTTCATCGGATCTGCACAAACTAGATATCGTTTGAAAGCTGAGATTCCACGGATTACAATGGTATAAGTATCATCACTCAATGCCCAAAACTCACGGCAGTGAAAGCCAGCAAGGACAACACACAACTTCACTTTACCTAGCCAAAACGGCAAATACTTCTTACCTTTGCTGTTTTCTGATCAAAAGTTGTGTTCAAGGGCATTAAAACACATATAAACGCTGCTGAAGGTTAATCCAATGTGTCTGTGTCACTTTGAAATGATTACTGATAATTCATCATAACATTTATGTCAATAACCGGAGTTTTCATAGCTGCTATGAGAGCTACGAGAGTGTATGAGAGCTTCCGGTTTTAAACCTCTAAAAAGGTCAAATCTCACTTGTTTTGCATCAATCTTGATACAGGGTACTTATTATATGTTATAGTTTGGATTCCTAAAGCTTTTAGTCTACTATCCCATCATTCAAGGGTGGTTTTCACTATAAGTAATGGGGGTTTTTGGGACAGAAACTATAATTTACATTTTTTGACTATGTTCAATCTGAATTTACTTTAAAAATGAAAACATCTATATTGATTCTGACTCTTCTACATCCAATTCACAGGTGTATCATTGCTTTGAGAAAAAAGATTATTAATATACCCCTTTTAGAAGTGAAGATATAGTCATTTGTTCTGGGCATGTCATTTTCGAGCCTGAAACCTGAAAAACAGGCTCAGGGCTTAAGCAGCATCACTGAGCCAGCTAAGTTTCTGTGCATCTACGTTATTTCAGGTGATCTCAAAGATCGTGAAGTCCATCTGGAAGCCTTGGAACTACCTGGCCGGGAGTGAAGATGAGGAAGGAACCCAAGCACCGAGCAAACAGACACAGGAAGAGGAGACAGCCCCGAAAAAGACAGAAGAGGAGTCAAAACCATCCAAACGTGAGTGGATTATGTTATATATATATATATACTTGTAATTGTATTGCAATTATTGCATTACAGTGAGGATTTTTGGGGTTTAGGATATCTTAAATGTCCAAAGGATAAAAGTGATTTTTTACAAGTATATGCTGTATGCGTATTCTACTTGCAAGTCAGAAGAGAATGTCAGATACAAAGCTAATAACCAAGGAAGAGCTTCAAAAAAATAGGAAATGTGTACACTTGAGTTATAAACCAGGAAGATTTGAAGTCAGTGAATGTTCATGAGCAGTATTCTGAACATATTGCTGTGGAGGCACTAATTGATTCAGGTCTGTGATGTGATCAGCTGGGCAACACAATATGATGATACAATAATTAAAGTACAAAGAAGCCTCATGAATGGAGTTAACTATAGAAACAAATAACTCATAAGGGGTAGAGTATAGAGGCCTTGTGGTGAGGAGAGCAGAGTTTGCTTCAACTTCTCCTGAAAGGACTTTAAGACTCTCTGCAGCTCAGGATGTGTAGAGCCGCTAACGAGCTGTGATTGACTCCAGGTGTGGCAGCTGACGAGCTCCAGCTGTGGTTTCACTCGCAAACATTTTTTTTGACTGTTTCTGTGACCTGTATTTAAATAATTACTTGACTTAAATTATATAGAGGCTCAAATGAAATCGTGTTTTTATTCTTTATGGCATTATGGAAGAATATGCCAACCTGTATGCCGTCTATACTGAACAAACTGAACTGTGACTTTATTTAAATGTATTATGGAAACAGATTTCACATAATTGTATAAGGTGGTTGAAAGCAATAGTATTACGTTTAAATAAAATATATGAGGTGCAACTTAATATTATTGCTTTCAACTAACCTAATACAGTTTTGTAAGATTTGTTTATATGATATATTTAATTAAAGTCAACATTTCAGTTTTTCAGTGTACTGAGCAGCAACAAATCTAGCGAACAGTACAGTTCGCTAGATTTGTACAGTAGCACACAAAAATGTATTAAATTATATTTGGGTTATACGTTTTTGTAGCATCATATAAATATGCTGTGTTTAATTTAAAAATGATCATATACTATTTGGGTTGCACATGATGAGAACATTTGGATAGGCCAACTAAGTAGATCATGTGTACGTAACATGCTGTGGGCCTATAGCATGTACGTCACTGTGTTTGTTGTGGAGTAGGCCACAACATTGTGTTTATAGCTGTCTTCAGAGGCCTAAGGCTATTCAGTATTACAGTATGTGGATTCACACTGTGTGGTTTATTGTTAGAGCTCAGTTACGATAACGTTTCTTTAGTAAATTGAACTGAAAACCAGGGCATCCATCTCACAGCCTCTGTAGCTGAAGAAGATAATCGATTTGATATCTCGTTTCAGTGTAACTGTAACTATAACAGTGAGAAACACAAACACTGCAGGCATTGACAAACTTTGTAGAGAGTAATGCCTTTATTGGCAGTTTAAAACCTTATTCCCTTATGATTATGTTATATATGTTAGGCCTAAATAGCCAAAGACCTTGTCTTGTTCTGCTTCCCATGAAGTTCAGCCTTCAGCTCTTAATTCGAGGCTCACAGAAAGAGACACTGATCATAAGGATGTGAATCTACAGACAAAAGTCCTCTAAAGCCCCTTCAACAAATACTGTTAAATCCTTGCACCGTGAATTGAATGATCAAGTTTCCTTCCAACAGGCAGAATTTAAGAAGTGAAATCCATCCCATCAGCCTGTACTCTTTCCTGTGTCTAAGTGGTTCAGCAGCTCTTCAGGGGGGTATACTACGAATCTAGTTCAACATATCCTGGATATGTTTTGAGTTATCCGGTTGACTTAATCCAAAACAAACCCGCTCTCGCTAAACTGTCCTACGACGCTGGTTATCAACTCGATCGCTCAAGCCAGCCGTGTCCTATCTAGTTAGGTGCACGTTCACATAAAATGGGTGGTATCTGGAGCATTCGACCAATCACAAACATGGAGAAGCGTTCTGACAGCGCAGCGTCATACTTCCTGAATGAAAAGTCAACTATAATATTAGTCAAATATGAAGAAGTTAAAGAAACCGGCTCGAGATACACTTTTTGTTATATTCCATGGAATGCTCTTAACATCCCGATAGCAATGAATATCTTAAGTGCTTTGACAAAAAATCCATAAAATAATTTCATCTGTGGAAGCCGTAGTACTGTAAAAAGCACGACCAATCATTTTAGCCGGCCCGGCTAAAATAACTGGATGGCCTACCTGCCTGTCAGCCTTCCATCTGTGCACAAACTTATCTCGTGCCCTCATTGGTCATGTGCGCGTTCGTGTGTGTTTGAGGAGGGGCTCTATAAGGAAGTGGCAGATTTTCTCCGGTTGTGTATTTTCAAATTCTAACGATCTCGAGCCGGTTTCTCAAATTTACCTACCCTACCTTTAAACTTTAAACATCCATGACTTAAACACTTTATCCAGGATAAAAGCCACATAGCTGCACCTGCAAGGTGAATACAGCTGGTAAAAGAAAAAGTGTTTGAATGCGTACATTAACAGGTTTATGATATGCCCAGTCTAAGACACGAGTGGATCTGACTTTAATTACATTTGACTCAAGTGTTTCGTCAACTTAATGTGTTGCTTAAAATAATACTTCTGCATACAGTATGTGACACTGTGAGTGTTGCGCGGCCAGATACGGCTCAAGAAGCTGACTCAGATAAGGAAATATATGATACATTATGATGTGATATCATGTGATATGAATGATAATGGGACACATCGACGTCTGCACTCACAGTGCCGCGGACTGTAGGCTACGTAATGTTACTTTGATCCGGTTACTTATGTTGTGGCAGATATTTAATTAAGCTTTCTTAATATAATAGTATAATAATAGTATAATAGTTATAGGCTAATAGTCAGATTGCTCTGAAGATGGGAGGTGATATTCTATTCATTTTCACGTTCACACAGTCGGTGATTTTGACCGGCCGTCTTTCCTGCAATTTCCTTTCTCCTGTCATATGAATTGATCGCTTTAAACTCCGCACACTGAGCTCTGATTGGTCAGCAGGCAGTGCTTTTATCCTGGAACCTATCCTGCTCCGGAGGCTAGCCGTTCAGAATAAGTTATCTAGCCCGCTAAGAAGTGAACCAGCGTCGTAGGACCGGAAATCCCTGAAGTTAGCTTGCTAAACGAAAATCCTGATTCGTAGTAGGCCTATAGGCCCCAGGTCTTTACAGGCTGGCTGTGGATGAAGCTTGGTGTTTGTTAAAACTGTTTTCCATCTTTGTTCATTACATTCTGAGGCTGTGGTGGTCTTTAGTTTCTGCTTCAGTGTGTTTTTTAAAGAGGCGTTGGTCCTTCATCCATCTCAGTTTTGTCCTCATTATTTATCTGCTGTAGTTAACGGTGGCTGTTTTAAACAAATGGTTGTTAATTTGCTGTAATTACAACTTTGATGCTGACATGAGCAGCATTCATGAGTCAGAAACAGGTAATTACAGTGGTTCTGATGTGTCATGAAGGCGGCGTGATATTGTTTTGAAAGCTTACTCATACATTCATAATGGTAGCACCTTCTGCTAATTGGCAAACAATTTAATCCTCACTTATCTCGCTCCCATTGTTTATTCATCCGTAAATACAGTGTTCTCTGGTTGCATTTATCCTTGTGATAATAATGTTTAACATACAGTAGTTTATTCGCAGTGTGCGCAGGTTTGCATGCTGATCATATTGAAGTGTAGACGGCTGCTGGTACACAAACAGCTGACGGGCAGCTCAGAAGTGTTTGTTTTGTCTCCCTTGGCAAAGCAGAGAGAATGCAGGAATACAGGATTTTTGCTTTGTTCATCCCCTGACTTCACTCTGTTTTTTCTTTTTTGTTTGTTCTGTGACCTCAGCAGGTTTGTTTTCTTGGGGAAGTTCATGGTTCAGCGATCCCTCGAGCAAAAACTCTACACCAGCCAGTGAAGAATCGCCCACTCGTCTGGCATCTACTTTGGACGCCTCCAGTAACTCTCAGACTACAGAGAGCAAAAAGAGAGGGGAGACTTCAGAGATGCTCACGTCCACCGCCTCCAGCTCTGCACCCAGAATCAACTCATCCAGCGGGGAAACCTGGCTCCGCGTTGAATCAGCGACCACAACCCAGCCGGGTGACAAGAGGGAGGAGACGGTGACCTCCAGAGGCAGCGGCAGAGGAGGCAGAGGAAGGGGGAAGAAGAACAGAGGGGAGGACAGGAGCAGAGGAGAGGAGAAGGGGAAAGGAGAAGAAGAAGGGAGTGGAGAGATCAGTGGCGTAGAAGCAAAAGGGGAGATACAAGTTTCACGCCGACCAGCGGATTCAGGCAAACCAAGAGAAAGATCCAGAGAAAGATCTAGAGAGAGGGGCCACAGGAAGGGACAGTCCACTACCACAGCAACTCCCACCACTACTGCTGGTCCTGAAACTGTTGATTTATCTACATCTTTATCCCCGTCCACCTCTCCATCAAGCTCAACAGATACAAGCCCATCATCATCACCCTCCTCCTCCCCATCCCCAACTTCCTCACCTCCAGCCAATTCCCAAACCCCATTCCTTTCCACCTCACCTTCATCCCCTCGTTCCGATTCCCCGTTTCAAACTGCCGGATCAGGAGACCCCGCTCCATCCACTCACTCAGACAGCCAGGACAGCTCTACGGTGGAGAAAGCCGTTGTGAACAGCTCTCTGGATTATCCTACATTACTGTCAGGACCCCACGACATGGAGGAGCCCGCCTGGTCTCACACTGTGGGGTCAGGGGCCCTGTTACCTGGCAACATGGAGGAGGAAAGTAACAGAGGCGGAGTCAACATCAGCAACATGACCCTCAGCCCCTCAGGTTAGTATTGTCTCTCTGTCCTCAGGTGATTTGGCATCCTATGGTGCGTCCATGAATCTGTATATTCATTGTAAATATTTGAAGCACATTTTTGATTTGATAACTTGGCTAACGTCTTATTTTTGTTGTTTTGACCATCTTTATATTGAGAATATTAACAATATGTGGACCCCACTGCTTTACTGTTAGGCCTGGAATTGCAGCTAAGCTAGCAGGCTGTTCTTATTCAATGATCGTCATTTTACCACCGAAAAGTAATACACTTTTATTTATATAAAACCCATGTAATCAATTGGTATGTAGTCCATGTAATTGTTACCAAGGACGTTGAGAGGTGCCTTTAAGGAATTCAGGTGAAGTAGAATGATAAGCATCGACACCTGCATACTGAGGAGTGCAAAATGGATCGACTGCTCAAAAAACACAGGACTCTTCCCAAGTGGGACGTTGTTTGTGGTCCAAGTCTAATGTGTACTTATTTGTTGTGTTATGATTCTGCACTCATTTAGATAAATGTGGTAGTTTTTCGTACCACCACAAACCTTTGTATAAGGATGCATTGAAGCTAGCTGTTGATGGTCAAAGTAACTCCAAATTAGAGGTTGACTGCTTCTTGAAGGGAACATTTGCCATTTTGGTTTGTTAGTAAAAAATGTTTTGCAGAGAATAAGATCACAGGATGGACCCCTGTCTTGTCTAACCATTAGATTTCAAAGCTAGTGCTAGTAGCTGGTTAGCTTAGCTGAGCACAAACACTGGAAATAGGGGGACACAGAATTAACTAATTGTATCTCAGAGCTGAGGCTCCCAGAAGTAACCACAGGTACAGTGGTGTAGCAATAACTTCTGCTGTTGAGTAATTCAACAGTCTTGATGTTTGATCGCCGGACTGTTTGTGTTCCTTCCTTGGACTCACTTGGTTGCAGATGAAATACATTGAAATGTACATCGTTATCATAAATGATAGGAATGAAGGCTGATGAAAATAAGACCCAAGTTGTAAATAAATATAAGTATCCTTTAAAATCGCATTTCATTTCCTCCCTGGACCTTGCCAATGGCATATTTATTCAAAATATCTCATTGTGTATTCCCTCGGCTGCACAGCTTTTATTTTCCAATGAAGGCAGAGACCATCTCCCTGCCACCGTTCACAATCTGTTGATTAAGTCTGCAGCTCAGTATATCTGAGTGAAGCTCCTGGCTGGCCACCTGGTTTACTTATTTTTCGCTTGATAATGAGAGCTCATACAGGGAACATCCTATCAGCCAGTGTTTGAAAGCCCTGAAGGCATCATGCTATCGCACATTCCTATGCTGATTTATTTTGCTCCCCCCTTTAAAAGCAGCTCATTTCTGCGGTATGAAAAAACAGCTGTAAACTGTATCGACAAGAAGCCGAGGGTAGCCATCTGCGCTCCTGGGGTACAGTATGAGGGCTGATTGATTGACTGACACCCTGGAGTCATGCAGGCAGAAGGCCATAAACACACAAACACACAGCTACATCTTTGCTACACAAACACAATAAGTGGATGGATGCGCTGGCAGGAGATTGGACCAGAGTAATGGCTTACATCTCCCTCGCTCTTTTTTTGCACACACTCGGCTTCAGTTCAGTCCCTTGTGGGATTCATGGTTCTTGTCAGTGTTTTCTCTCCTGACTGGATCAGGGAGCATTTCATCAGTCAGTTCAATCAATGCGAGAGGAGTGGAAACAAAAGAATGGCCTCAGGTTAGATTCAAGGACCTTTAATAGCAAAGCAAATTGTTCTCAAACAAACAGATGCAGACACTGCACGAATACACACAATGCTTTCAACTTCTCTTCCCTTGTCAGACCATATAAAAGAGATTTCTATCACTCAATCTTCCTCTAACATTGAAATGGTAGACGGTTTCTTTGTTTCTGACCTCCTTTATGTGATCTCATTCTCTAACAGAAATGCCAACGCCACCTGTGAGGTGAAAGCGCTTTTCTGAAAATCATATTTCCAAAGTAAACTACATTTCCACCGTGTTCGTGGCTGTTATTACTCGAAGCAAAGGCAATGTGTGAAGTGTGGATTATTACTTTGAGGTATCTCAGCGTTTCCGCGTATTATCCCCTTCCTGTCCTATTTCTGTAAACGTATTAGTTGGATTTTGCTGTTGCCGGTTTATTGTTGTTGTTGGTGCCGGTGGTGTCGGCTGTGCAGAGCGAGAGACAGTCCACTCCGTCAGCTTCTTCCACGGACTATTGATTTTTCTGCACCACTAGCTTTAATGAACGGCCAATCGTACAAGGTTTATCTATCACAAATACTCAGACACATACACACACACACTCACACAGTAGTAAATCTGCTTGTCATAACAGTTGGTATTTGTCAAGGCGTGCCATGCCCTTGACTGAAGCAGAGGGTGCGAGTGCACTTCGGCCTGAACTGATGTACATTAAATGAAATGCATGGTTGGCTTTATCACCTGACCTCAGCAAAATTCAAACCACGAGCCGAGGATTAGCTCGCAAAACTTAACATAAATCTTTGGACGCTATTGAGAAATCTTTCTTGTGTGATTGAAAACCCTCAATCCTTTATTTTTGTATTTACATTCATTTCGTGCAACTAGCAGCCGGCATCACGGTGATTCAGACAATGTGAGCTTGAAATGTCTGCCTCTGGGTAGCTATTGGACAGGATCAGCCTGCAGGCTAATCAGAGACAGATTCTCGCTCAATGTACCGTGTAAACACAAACCCACAAACCTCCACACACACACACAATGTCAACCCCACACACCACCCCCTCCTAAGCAGTCCTCAGTGACGGAAAAACCTGACAGAACAAAGAGTCCCACAGCCAAGCTTTTTTTGCGGCCAGGATGAACGAGTGGTGGTTTTCAAAGACCTTAGGTTGCTATAATGAGCGGCTCAGGGGAGAAACACGTGGTAGTGTGTCAATTGATATGGAAATGTGTAATTGTGGAAGGAGACCACACACACGCACACGTTTAGGGGCTGAATAGCGGGGCCGAGGCACTCAGCGGGAGGTCTGCTCGTTTCTGTTGAGGATGGTTAAGGTCTGAAGTTCTCACGCTGCCCACTACGCTCGCTGGAGTGAGCCAAGGCCTCGCTTTCCATATGGTAACCATGACAACTGTGGCTGTGAGTGGATGGCAGGGTTGAGGCTCCTGATCTCTTTGAAAAGAGACAGAGTGTGAAATGGATATGCGTGTTTTAACTATAGCTGGTGGTGGCTGAGCTGCAATGAAGGAAAATTAGGGTGATTTTCTTTTTTGTGTCATGCCTATTTATCTATGGAGAGGTGAAGGATATTCACCAATAATAAATACAGCTTGGATTCACCTGTTTGTGTTTCTATTTACATAAAGAAAAAACGTTTTTCCTTAACAGGATCACTAATTAGCTCCATTTTTTACATCCCCCTACACCCCACATCCTTCTGTCTGTCTGTTGTAGACGAATCGGAGCCCTGCGTGACAAACCCATGTCTGCACGGAGGAAAGTGCCTTCCACAGGGAACGGGCTACAGCTGCTACTGCCCACAGGGATACACTGGGGAGAACTGTGAGATTGGTGAGTGATGCTTACACACACATCCCACTTAAGCACACATGCATGTATCCACACATTAGCATGATTAAGTCAGCCCTGCTTTAGTACATATTGACGTAAGGCGCTCCAACGGCCTATCGGCAGGTTAGAGGCCAAGATACACGTCATATTTAGGGAGGACGTTACGTTTTAACACGGGTGAAAGGTTCAAATCAAGCCATCAGAGTTGGGTGGCGATAATGGTCCCGCAAGGACTAACTCTTAGTAGATCCAAAGGTTTTGTTCTATCAACAAAAATTATTTACTTGCAGTCAATTACATTTTTGAGCTGAATTGATTTCTTGTTTCTGGGAATCCAGTCAAGGCCTCTGTTAGTTTTGTCATTGGCAGAAATACATCTTTTAATGGCGGAAATCCCAGATTCGGATCAGCAGCAAGAACAAATCAATTGTTCCTCACACAAGGGCCTTTATGTCCAAGAAACTTCATGGAAATCTATTAATAGAGTATGATTCGCTGCTGACAGAAGCAGAGAAACATAACCTCCTAGTATAAAGATGGCTGAGAGGTAGCTGCTATTTGTGATTACAGCTTCAGAGGTTACAGATTATATATATTATACCACAGGATGTCAGGGCCAAAGGGGTGCCATGTTGTACAAAACAGATTGTGACCTGCAGGAACGGCAAGACAAAAAGCGACTGACGGTATCTAGATTCAAAATCTCCAGGATTCATTCTTCTTCACCTACACACAATTTCCTCTTTCTCTCTCTGCCGATTCCCCTTTTGTTTCCCCTATCTGTTTGGCTGCAGCATGGTAAGGTCATGTTTGAATAGACCCTTTTCATTCAAGGGAGACATTTTGACTTGCCAAAGCAGGAAAAGCACAGGTGAAAGTGATAACTTTAAAGACGGCTGCAGTAGCGGTGTCTGTTTTGTTCATGCTGATAAGAAATGGTCTACTCAGACACTTAATGCAATGGAGCCTTTTTAATGTGAATTTATACAACCGTGCTTTCCTGCTTTGATATGCCAACATGCCTGGAAGAGGGTCTATTATGTTCTGCACACAGGTGTAACTCTATAATGCTGTAGTCGTTTCAAGGAAGCCAGATGTGATCCTGTGTCTTTAAAGAGGATAATAAACATCTGCAGACAACCAGCTGACACTAGGCTTATTGGATAAACTCCTATACGGCAGATGTAAGCAAAACATAAACAACACATGTTTACCAAGGTGTGTTGTGGATGAAATGGGAAAACTCCACCCATAGGCTGTCACTGTCATTTGAATCATTGGACCTGATGGGGCTATACACACCCATTACACACCCTCATGTTTTTTTATTTACTTTGTCTCAGGACTGTGCTTGCTTATTTCACAGAAAATATTGTTGAAGTTTTTAGTGCTTTTCCTACCAACACAATTCAAAACGTCTCCTATGAAAAAGGCCGTATAAAAAGTGACTCCTTTTTGCTCCTGTTTGGGTGATACAACTCACAACTTTAACATTTTTACTGGCACATTTACTTTGCTGAAAAATATTATGCAGTTCTGCCCAACTTTACCTTGAGCGGGGGTAGTCAATCAATTAATCAACATTTATTTATACAGCCCAATATCACAAATGATTGTCTTTACGGGGCTTTACAGTAGCAGATATAAATGAAAACATTTTTGCAAGGACTTTAAGTCACTGGTCTGGTATACAAATGCTCAGTAAGGTTCACAATTAAGAAATGAGTCAATACAAATTAGTAAATTCAAATGTTTTCACTGTTTATATAAAGAAAGTTACCCTTTTAATAGTTATGGTTGTAGACCATTTCAGGTAGTTGAAATCAAGGAGCAGTCCTGCTTTGAATAATATCATTGTATTGGGGTGAAGTAAAACTTTTGTTCAGGTATTTAAGACATGATGTAGTCAATGATTGTAGATTTAATCCCTTGTGACCTACCTTCAACTTTAAAACCCAACTGTATACCTAATTCAGGGACACTCTAGTTCCCCAAAGCAGGCACCTGCACAGAGGCACACTGATACTTTGACACGGAGGTTTAAATCTGCCTTAAGGGTCGTAATCTGTCAATAATGTATGTATAATCAGCTTGTTTTAGCAGCCATTCCTCATGGAAGGTATCACTTTATGAATAAGTTAACATCACACAGTCATGTAATCATTCTTATCTGGGTGTGAACACCTTCAAACTAACTGAGAGCCACTGTTCAGTGTCACAGAATGGACGGACAGACATCCAGCTGATGCGTGGGTATGCTGGAGGGCTCTGTTATGGATTTGCAGAATTTGCAGTATTATTTCTCTGAGGAGCAGCTTCCCCGCTGAATAATGGATGAGAGGGACGAGGGGATCAGATTTTTTATGTTGAACAACAAAGAGCTCGTATGATTTTAATAGAAAGAGTTGGTGGTGTGTGTTTACTTATGAACCAACACAGCGAGAGGTCATTCAAGGTCTTAATAAGCCCAGGTGCATTTCATATCAGTGTGACATTTAAAATGATAGGCTAAGTTTTGGTTTTATTTAAAGCATTTAACAAGTGGGAGGCCTGAGAAAAAAATGTTTAATATAATAAAACTTCTGTTTCAATTTGAGGAAACACTTTATAAAACACACTCATGTGTTATTTCCTGATTGATTTTCTCTTGACATTTGGAGTTTATTTTACAATTTAAATCAAGGCTGAGTTGCAACCACTAGGTTTCAATTCATCGTTATTTAAAACCTCCGTTCCTTGACTCAAGTTATCAGAGTTGTTTCATCCGTTTCATAACAGTTTCCCTATTGTTTGATAAATCCAAGATGTATTTCATACTCAGATATGGTTTCACTGTGTCATTCCTCATACTGCAAAAACATGTCATCAAATCTACACAGTGTGTCTTTACGTGATATCAATGAACCAAGCTGTCAAGAAGGGTTTCCTCAATAACAAAAGTGACGTTTGAAAAAACTCTCAGGATTCTTATTCTCTTCCATTTCTATTTTATCTTGCAGACAAACAATATTGTTTGATCGATCGCACAACTTTGAGCCTGTTGGAGTGAAAAAGCCTTAGCATAAATCTCTGGTTTCAGTTCCCATATCTGTCCTCCAAAAAAGCCTCAGCTGCCATTTTTATAAACAGATAGACAATGTGCTGTTAAGTTAGATTAAACCCTAACCATTTGGAAGAAGCAGCAAAACATTTTTTAACATACAGACACAAGAACACCTTGCAACATTCTTCATTGATAAACCATAATTTATTTCAGAAAATAATCCTTGCCATTGCAACCGTCTCTGAAGGTCTTATTTGAGTTGTACGGTCAGTTTGATCTTTCCGACACAATTAGCTGTTTATAGTTACTGCCCTTTTCAGTCTTTTCAGCTTTTGTTTAAGATTTGAGGAAATACTTTGAGGTGATTTTAAACGTATAAGGAGCTTTCTTTTTGCTCTCTACCTGTGAGTTTAATAGATTCAGTCCTGGGTATCCGTCGTACTGGGTTAAAAAAGAACTCACCGTGGTGAAAGGAGATTACATTCCTTCTATTTACAATGATAAAGTGATACTTTATTGATCCCTGTGGAGAAATGTCCCTTTTGCTCGCCTTTTATTCCACAGAGAGGTCAGAGAGCACAGTAGCACCGCAGCCCTGGAACTGGTCTGAAGTCTGTTGGTGCTTGAGGCTTCTCCAGTAGGTGGATGGCGGAAAAGAGGGGGCTTGAACCCAGATACTCTGGTCTGATTCACCCTCTCTGCTGTCTATCCCACCAGAAGTGTGTCTACACTTTAAATGCTTTGAGGAAAAACCATTGCAACGTGTTGTTCTTCCCAAATTCAGCCTTTGTTTAAAACAATTGACAAAATAAATAAGACATACATCAACCTTACGCTTTGCAAATGCATAAAGGATGTGAGCGGCTTTTAGAGTGTCTTTCTCTGTGAGAGAATGAGAGCAAACAAGGAATGTAAAACGGTTCTACTGATAAACATGTCTGTATTCTCATCACACACTGTTGGAATTACATTATGATACTGTACTCACCAGCATGAACACATTTCACTGTTCCAACCAGGACTAATTACCCGCTCATCTTGTGTCCGTATGTGAAGCAAACACCCACACAGTTCTCTTTCTTTATGAACAACATGTCTCCAGCTGAATACATTCTTTTAATCTGAATTCAAATTACCCGCTCTCTCTTTCTTCTTCTCTCCTCCTCACAGATGTCGATGACTGCCAGTCCGAGCCCTGTGAAAATGGAGGCACTTGCATTGACAAGATTGATTCGTTCCTCTGCCTTTGCCTGCCCAGCTATGGAGGAGACACGTGTGAGAAAGGTGAGAATGAGAACACTGCATCAACACATTCAGTTGTTGTGTGCGAAACTGCAGTGGTGGACTTGTAAAACGTAGAGGTCGTTTGCCCAAAAAAGAGCCATAAAAGACAGAGACTTTTGAAAAAAATACATATTTTCTTGCAAATGAACCCTTTGTTCCTTGCAAACTGCTGGTGGAAATATTCTGCTCAGTAGGCAGTGCCTGTTACAGCTGTATGTCACAACACAACATCACAAAGATGCATTCCTCAGCTGCTGTCAGACACAGTGTCTCAGTGTGTGTCACAGGGCTGCAGACACTAACTGAGATTTCTGCAGGCAACACAATATACACTCTGGTTTCAGTAAGCATATATGCACATACAGTATATCCTTATACCCATGATAAAAGAAAAACAGTTCTGATATGTTTGTTCTGATAGTAATATTGTTTTGGGGTTAGTAATTCTTATTGTATGTAGTTTAATTAAAGGTGTTTTGCTGGCTTTTAATCTTCTTCCATGCTTTTGATGTGGACAATAACTGTTGATCTGCAGGATCCAGGCTCAAAATCACTATTAGTGGTCCAAACATGCACAGCCAGGCTAGCTGTAAGGCAGATATGATTCAAATCAAGGATGGAAAGCCAGAGGGACAAGCATGCAGGCTTCGTTCCTTAATTTAAAGCATGCAATGAACTTGCTGGGTGCACAACAAGTCTGATGAATGCAATCTTAAATCAAAGTAGGCAAATCAGGATTAGTGTGAGGTAATCAAAACAGGGCTGGGGCAGAAATCAGTCAACTAACACGAACTGGGCAGCCCATAATAAGCAAATAGATGCAATTTAGTCACAGGTGTGTCTGTGTGGTAGGTGGCACAAACCCACCAACCACACACTCATCCCAACAGTCAGTGATTCATCACCTCACTGGTTTTAACCACCTCTAGCCCTATATCTGTTTGTGTGCGTGCGTGCGTGCGTGCGTGCGTGCGTGCGCGCGCGCGTGCGTGTGCGTGTGCGTGTGCGTGTGTGTGTGTGGCGCACTAGTGGTAATGAGAATGAATGAGTATCTAACCTTTGCAGTTATAAATGAATCCACTGGCTTTGGTGTTATTAATGAATACTAATAGTGCAGAGAGAGGGCCACATGTGCTGTGAATTGAAAACGAGCCTGTGTAATTACAGTTCATGTATTTAGCCCTTCAAGATGCCACAGTCATATATTTTTGTCTTTATTTGCCAAATGGGAGGCAACGTTCTGTAAAAGAAAATCCTCTCTCAAACCATTTTGTGTTACTTCATTTTCCTGCACTTAACTACACTTAAATGCCCTTTTAAGAAATTATTTTAGCTCTCTCACTTCCACTCCTCTTTTCTCTTCATCTTTACAGACGTAGAAGGCTGCGAGCACGGTTGGAGGAAGTTCCACGGCCACTGCTACAGGTAAAAACTATGAAAAACTGGCAAATATATGAACCTGAACACAGTGCTGCCTCATCTGTCTACATTATACCCTGGAGGTATCCCTGATATACTTACCACGGAGCTCTGAGCCATTTAAACTTGTCTTGCTGCGTAATGTATGAAATATGTATTTTCATAACCACTTTCACCACATTTTCCCAAAGGTACTTCACTCACAGACACACCTGGGAGGATGCAGAGAAAGACTGCAGAGAGCACAGTGCTCACCTCAGCAGCGTCATCTCAGCCACTGAGCAGGAGTTCATCAACGGTTGGTGTTTTTCTGTCATAAACAACCTACACCCTAGTACAAATACTCACAAAACCAAACCCACCAAAATAAATTCAATTCATGTTTTTGGTTTCAACTAAATGGTTGTATATTCTAGAAGAAAATACACTTAAAATGATATACAATAAGGGTATAGCATAAATATCATTAAGCAAAGACAAAGAACGTAACAGGATAAACAATAAAATACTTTTTTACTGCAAGATTCATTGCGAGTATTAACACGTTAACATTAACAGCCCTGGTTTAAACATATTTGAGAACAGTATGTTTCTTAGTTTGTGTGTATATCAACGTTTTTACAATAGTAGTTAAGTTAAGGAACATGTTTTTTTGTGTTTTTCACAGGTCTGGGACACGACAACGCCTGGATCGGTCTGAACGATCGCACAGTGGAGGAAGACTTTCAGTGGACTGACAGCAACGATCTGGTCAGTGATCAGTTCTGAACTGTGCTCTCGTGAAAACCTCAAACTCCAGTTTTAAGGGCCACTAATATATGTTGTTGGGAACAACCTCAGTTATTATTGAATCAAAGTTGAACACCCCTCAGATTTTTATTACAGAATCTTTCAAACATCAGCAGACAGACTTAGGATTCCAATGGTGCTAAATGCTAAGCTAGGCAGACGTTGTCCAAGTGAGAAGAGCACAGAGAGAGACACAAATAAGGAAATCCCTTAATAAATTACCAAACTTTATTAAGAGTCCCGCATCACTTACAAACTCCTCCTACTCACCTACAAATCCCTCCATGCCCTCTCCCCTCAGTACCTCACAGATCTCCTCCACCCATACATCCCGTCCCGCACCCTTCGATCCTCAGACTCCGGCCTGCTCTCCATTCCACCTTCACGCCTCCGCACCTTCGGGGACCGTGCCTTCAGTGTCGCTGCCCCCACCCTCTGGAACTCCCTCCCTGCAGAAATCCGCAACGCCCCTTCTCTCAACATCTTCACATCAACCCTTAAAACTCATCTGTTCAACATTGCCTTCCAACAATAACTCACTCTCCCCCCCACTTACACTTCCATTTCTATGTTTTATGTTTTATGTCTTGTCCTTGTATGTTTCTTTGTAAAGCGACCTTGAGGTTATGAAAGGCGCTATATAAATTCAAGTTATTATTATTATTATTATTATTATTATTAAGAGAAAATAAAAAAAGAATGCCTGAACTTTCATGCTTTCACTGCTCACATAGCAACTTCTGCTGAATCCTGTTGTTTTTCAGGTATATGAGAACTGGAGGGAGAGCCAGCCAGATAACTTCTTCGCAGGTGGGGAGGACTGCGTGGTGACCATTGCCCACGAGGACGGCAAGTGGAACGATGTGCCCTGCAACTACAACCTGCCCTACATCTGCAAGAAAGGCACAGGTACTGTTATGCTGCTGGACTCACTGTAGCAGGACCCAAACGGTCCAGTGTGACTTTCCCAGCAAATCAAAGCTAAATCAATTCATTTGGAGAGATTTTGTTGCCGTCCTCATAGAATGTGGTTGCTTATATTATATGTTATCACTGACCAGATGGCGGCTGTTAGTCATCACTGCTCATGCTCATCATCATTTATTGTGCTCTCTATACAGAAACCATTCAGCTGTTGGTCAGACTTCAGTAGCCGTTTCGCATCACTTCCACTTTTTCTCCATTAAAGGTCACAGCGGCAGATGCTCGATTTAAAAAAAAATCTAAACACAAACTTAAGTGAAGATTGTGAATCAGCGTCCAACCTGTATTGATTTTCGAGAGCAATATCAATCTCAATCTTCCTCTTATTGCCGTTCCTCCTCAGGGCTCACTTACAGTTGTCCAGACAGCAGAACCGTTAGTTGCAGTTATTGTCAATTACTCTCTTGTTCACAAATATGATCTGAAATTCCTCTGAGCCAGCTTTGCCAGGTTTTCCTAATACTCTCCCACAACTTCCCTCTGTGGACAGACTGGGAGCCGACCTGAATGTGAATGCAGCGGAACTTGTAGGATGCAAAGAAAGCTTTAGACTGGGACATAATGGGCAAACGGAGGATGCTCAAGAGGAGTTAGAAAAGGTTGGATAAAGATGGAGTAGGACGTTGAGAAAAGGATGAAGTAGTTTAGGAGTGTTTGTTTGTCTGGCTGCGGTCTCATGGCTCTGTGGTTTGGCTGCACTCCCTCTCTGCTGCAAAGACCCAAAACCTCCTTCTGGCATCAACATAGCTCAGCTCAGATACAGCAACAAGCTGCCACCTAGAGGCAATGCACACCTGCAATACTGAATATGGTACAAAGTACAGTTGTATTTCTATGGTCTGAGCACCATGAGATTGGGAGGACCCTATTCAAACTGTAAGAGTTGTTTATTTCATTTTTCTTTCAAATGAATCGCAACATTTCTAAAGTTGCTTCCAAACAGAATTCGACTTTGCAACAAAAAAAACGTATGGTCGAAATGCATATGAAATGTGGATGTTGCGCATAGCCCCTGCTGTATGTACTCTCTACATGTATGAAACATACAAAAAAGTCCATTGGAGGTATACTCTAAACCCAAGAGGAAGCTGGCGCCCCAGTTGTAGCTTTAATTTGCAGTGGGATTTGTACCTAATGCAGAAAAGTGGAGTAAATTAACACTATTATATACACATGTAGACTTCTGCCACCACAGTATATGTGTCAGTATACCAGTATATTGTTATGGATATATGCCAACCTTCATCTTGATGATTTATATGGTTTGATTTAATTATTTTTGGCAGTGTTGTGTGGGACCCCGCCCGCAGTGGAGAACGCCCATTTGATTGGTCGCAGGAGGTCACACTACGACATCCATGCAGTGGTTCGCTACCAGTGCTCCGAGGGCTTCTTCCAACGTCACATCCCCACCGCCCGCTGCCGGGCTGACGGGAGCTGGGAGAGACCCAGGATCATCTGCACAAAGTGTGAGTGTCCGTTTAAACCTTTATCATGTGTGTAAAGGCTTTTTTACTAACTGATAAGAGGTTATAGATTATCAGTATCCATTTTTTTTGTATCAATTGTTATCAATTTCTGACTCTTATGATAGCCTTTTACTGTCTTGTGGTGGTATGACACCTGTTTCGTGTTGGATTTCCTGGTTTAATTTAGAACTGCATTTTTTATGCTCATATTCAGAACAACTTACAATACAGGTGGGGCAGCAGATAAATATGATACATTTAATCACAAAAAACACATACAGTATAATGCATCCTTATCAAAAATATTTTTGTTATGTGTCTATGTAAAATAAACTGTTATTTTCCAATTCAATTTTATTGGATTTTTTTACTCGAGTTCCATATCAGCTCAAGTCTCAAGTCCTGTATTAGTCAAGCTTTGGTACAAACTATTGGTTACTTCAAATATTTCCTAAAGGAACAGGATTAATATGTTAAGGAGAGGTAAAAAGAAAGAAAGAATAAAATTACAGTTGTGTATCGACCACAATAAACTTGCACCCTAAAGCCTTTTTGCTCCCTCTTTCAGCCCGGCGGTCACACCGGTACAGACGCCACCATCACAGTCAGCACAACGAGCGCCGCAGCCACAGGAGACACGGAGGAGACGGACACAAGGCCAGAGAGGACGCACACAGCCACTACTGAACCAAATAATACAGCGTCTGCAAAGCCCATGTGCTAACCACGGCCCATAAAGAAAGACAGTAGCTCACCCCCATTTCCTTTCCTGCTTCTAACCATGCTCCGTTTGGTTTTATTCCTCCTTAACAATTAGGTTTTCTTACTCTAACATACTGTACAGTTTATCTCCATAACCACTCTCCCGGTGTTTTGATGCTTCTTTATGTTTTCACCCTGCTTCCTTTAACTGAGGTCCATGCGAACACTAGCTATGACACTAACTCCCTCCCTAACATCAGAGTAAAGTTAATCCTCTTCCTGTCTACGAACTAAAACCCGCTCAGTCTGTCTGACTGACAGCAGTGTGTGAGCGCATGTGAGAAACTTAGAAAAGTGCTGAGTCACTTTTTGCAAAGGTTTGCTTGTTCTACATGAAAACTATTCTCATACTAGTATTCTGTTTACAAAGCACAGATGTAATTGATGCATTTAGTCCCTGGAGACCCTGAGCTTTTTGTATGTGTACTGTAGCTGTTACTTTTTCCATAGAGCAACTGAGAGCTGACCTGTTTTTATTCTACTGACATGCTTTTTCTAATCTTTGCTATGTTTTTGTGTTATGTTACTATTTATTATAAATCGTTTGCTAGTGAGTATGCTTTCATTGTTTACTTATACTTCAAAGAGCCGACTTAACATCATTTTCTATACCAGTATATAAGTCCAACAATCAACAATAAACTAAATTAATCATTTGATTGCCTCTAAGCTAATCTCTGTATTGTAAATATTGTGGTGTTTGTTTTTGGCTGATCCCTGATCAATAGTTGGACCCTGTCTAATGAAATAGATCCCCCCATCCCTATAAGCACTCTCAACTAATGTCTAAAATGTCCCGATGACATAGTGTTGACGGGATTATACTTTAGGAGATAACCACTTGATTGTATCTGAATTGCTAAATACTTTCAATATTTGCACGGCTATTTTTACTTTGATGAGTAGAATGTCACCATTTTTTGTCTTTGGTCCCTTTGATATTTGATCGGTCATTCACTTTTTTGGTGTTCTTGTGACTTTTTGTCCTGCTGTTGTATTCCATTCTTAATAAAGTAAAAAAATGAACAATAGCATTTCTGCATTTTTTTATTCAAGCTCACAAACAGCTGGTTCTCAGCTTCTTCTTCATGCATATTTTAATAGGCCATGATAGCGCTACAACACTTTGAAATATCTTAACAATGCACCACTGGATGGATAACATTTTGTAGACAGTCACAGGGGATCAATCCAATTTATTTATGTATTGATCATTTTAGCACACACCACAAGGACATCTATCAGATCAAAACTTTCATTTGTCTAACGCATTGGTTTTATATACTTTCAAAACTGACAACATTCCCATGGGCCTCAGCTAGCTTACTTTTAGTGCTAATAAGCAAATGTTGGCAACCTTACAAACTGAACTAATACACTTACCCTTACATGGTAAACATAAACACCAGCATGTTAGCATCCTAACCACAGAATACAGTATAAGAAGTCGACACATTTACTATAACGTCACCCGTGGTTTGTGGACTACGATTTTAAAGCCTTGAGTTTGGCATCCTGGCCGTAGCCATTTCGTTTTTTGGACTGAATGCTGACATTTTGAGGCAACCAATACTTTGAAATTAACTCTCATGAACATGAACAACAGAGTGGTAGCGACAAGTCAATCAAAAGGATGGAATGCCCTAAAACATACCCTGATTTGTCACCATTTTTTCTCCAATTGGGATCAAATTTACAGAATGAACATAATACTATTGAGAAGGACTTCATACTAGTGATTAAAACAAAAAGCTTATCAAGAAAATATTTACTAAGGCAATAAATCCAACTAGAAGTTTATTTTGTAATGTTCTTATAGACTTCTATGCTGCCTGCTAGATGTTTGATAGCCCTTCTGCATTGGCTTCATGTTTCAGACCCTAAGGTTTAATTTAAATGCTGACATTATCATTTAGCTCAACGCACCACTGTACCTAAGAACCCTCACACAGAGCCGTAGACTCGGGTTTGTTTTACTGGAGAGTTATCCTATAATACATTACTTGTAGACAGGAAAGGGCAGTTATGCTCAGATTGTTTCTTTTGTGTCACCTTGCTACCCCAGCAGAGGAAACTCAATCAAATCCCTTTATTTTGGGCTTTATCTTTCTGAGCTTTGCTGCACACTTCATATTGCACTCTGCACAGCGAGCAATAGTTTTATCCTGTTTGGTTCAAAGGCAATTTTCTCATCTCTGTTGTGTGTATGTGAGCAGCATATTTTAAGAGAGAAAGACGGCCCACCAGGTGAGTGGCCCATAAAAGACAAAAAGATAGAATGGAGCAACAGAAACCTTGCTGTCAAATTATCTATTACATTTTCTTTTGGTGAATTTGATTTTAATATGATATAAAAATGAAAACAGAAATATATTTATGGTTCCTCTCTCTTTATGGTTGTTTACTTCTGTCTAAAATTGATCCATTTAACGGCCATGGATAGCCAGGATTTTATTAATGATACATCATTTATGTAAATCCTAACTTTGTAATTGGCCTAAATGTCAAATTCCGCAACCAAAAACCTCAGTATCCTCCTTCAAAATAAAAAAGGACAAGACTTGGATCCACCATGTGAAAATGTCACTTTGGCACCCAAAACACAAAACGTTTGGGCCACTAACAGCTGACCTCAGTGTCATGTGACAATTTGTACTGTCATGTTGTCGCTCAGCCAAACTCAGGGTTCACCTCTTATCAGTTTCACAGCAAAGTTAACTGGGCCAGCGGTTCACTGCACTTTGGGTACAATGACAGCACCGACCGGAGGCAATATTGACAGCTAAAGAGATAACCTATCAAACTGCTCGGGTGCTGAATGAAGGCAGAACTTTAGATATACGATCTAGATTACATATATGTATATTTTTTTCAAAGGTAGACATCAGGTAAAACACACATATAATGTAAATCCCTGGTGCAAATAACTTGTATCCGAGTTTTCATTAAAAACTCTATTTGTTTTTATTGAAAATAAAGTTAAACATAAAGCATGAAAAACCACTCTGAGATGCAACTGGAGACTGAAATCGCTTAATCAATTAGTACAGCACTAATTTGGTAATCATTTAATAATTTAAAATCTGTTGGGATGAAAAAACAAAACAATGTAAAAGATGTCACCTTGGACTGTTGTTAATTGTGATAGACATGTTTCATTATTTTCCAGACTAAATAATTGAACATTTCATTACAAAGTTATGTTAGTTGCCTCCCATGTGACATCATGTATGGATCGATTATTTTGACACTATATCAAGTATTTTTATAAAGGAGTGAAATTCCCCACTTGAATAACTCTTTCAACCCACTTCAGCAACTCTTAAGTTATTGAGCCTTTTAGGAATTCAGTGAATCTTCCCATCATATTCAGTTTTTAAACACAGAAAACTGTGATAGTTTTCCCTGACTGAATATTGGATCAGTAAAAAACAAAAAATTCAAGCTGTGGAGTTGTAGTGTGGTTATCTTCATAAAAGGATGCACCATGGTGACGGCTGCTCTCCAGTAGTGTGTTGCCAACTGTCTGATCCAGGCTAATAGTCTCAGTTTGGGAAGATACCAACTGGGTGTCTGCATGAGTTACCTGAAAGCTGTCCTCATCAGCAGCCTTCTTATCAGGGTCCAATAGTCCGTGAGGGGAGTGCTGCTGCTGCCGCTGTGCTAGGTATTTGAATGGTTGACTCAGAGAGAAACGTTTTTAGATCTCCTCTGGGTTTCAGGTTGAAAAATGGTGTGTTTAATGCAGTTTGCGTGCCAAAGAGAGTCCCCTGAAAACATTAGCCTTGTCACAGCATGAAGTATTTCTCTACAGTCCGTGGCTGGTGTGTGGTCTAGTTTTTCTTCTTCTCCTTGTTGGTCTGTCCCTCAGGAACAGGTTTCATGAAATAAACGGGGTTGGTGTGGCAGCGCAGGGCCAGCAGAGCCGGCAAAGCAGCCAGCAGCACATTGAGGGTGATAACAGGCCACCATTTGTCTGCTGGGACTCGGTACGTGTAGGGAGTGCGGGAGTGCTGAGATGCTCCGATATGGCACCACTGGCTCTGGGGGTACAGCAGGGGGAAGTCAGCATTTATGCTGTATTTGCATGGAATATTAATAGCAGCAAAAACCATAACTGCAGTTACCTGAGCCATGGCCCCAGCAAAGAAGATCGTCCAGTCCAACATCCAGCTGCATCCAGGTGTTCTCAGACCATAGGAGAAGAAAGCCATCAGGGGCATCGCATAGAACAAATACACCAACATCTGCACAAAAAGACAAATCATTATAAACAAGAAGATACAGTGTATTAAGATTCTGATTTAATTTTCTCCACACTCACCATAACCCTGGGGAAGACCACTGGGTCTTTGAGGTAGGGCTCGTACTGGTAGATGTAGGTGAAACAGGTGTCGAGAGGACAGTCCAGCACCACCTGCAGCAGAGCAGGAGGAGCGGGTTATAGCATCCATACTGCACCATCATGACTCAGTGAGTTCATTCAGAAGCAGTAATGCAGGACAGATACAAAAGCCCACATGTAGTTTTACTCACAAAGCCTCTGAAAACAGAGAAGGCCATCGCTCCGAGCAACATAAGAGACAGAAGCAGGTCAACGGGCCGAAAGAGCAAACCTTTCTTCTGCTCTGCTGAAATCTAGTCAACACAGGGAAATAGGTAACAGTACTGTACATCCACATACTTAAATTACTACATAACAGTCATTATAAAGCAAGATTATTATATGCAGATTTGCATAGGCTGCATATATATATATATGTTTTTTCTGTGATTATTGATGATTATTCAATAAACAGTTAGGTTTACTAGTGAATGAATAACTTGCATTTACAAAACAAAAACAGCATTAGTTAAGTTAGTTGATCCTCTGTGCCATAGGTTTCCAACCTTGGGGTAAAGACCCAGACAATCGCATTTGTCAGGGTGATGAAATAATAAACAAACTGTTATTGAAATTACAAACTGTTGTTTAATCTTGCATTTTTCTTACTGTAAATATGAATTTTGTACATTACAGCTCAAATGAAACAAACAATTGTTGGACACCACTACTCTACAGATACACAGATTGTTGTAAATCTGTTGGGACTTACCTTGTCTGCAGTGACGACCGGCATCTCTCTGGGTCTGCTAAAGAGAACAGAGGCCGCCCAGAAAGGGGCCAAAAAGAAGGGGACATTCCTCCAAAAACCTGGTCGAATGTTAGACCCGTATTTACCTGCATAAATAGGAACATCACTTATAGTAAACAAACACAAACAAGACAGAGGATGTGCTAAATCAAATGTGGCATATCTCACCAATCACCACTCCTGGGATGTGAACAATTTGATTGGCAATTGAGGAGCCCGCCCACAGCAGCCCCAGGCTACGATAGGACTTCCTGCATGGACAAATAAACAACAGGCGTTCTTAGAGGACTCACTGAACACAGAGCAGACAGTTTTTGATCTGCTGACAGCTTACCCTCTGAACATGCGGTGGATGATAGTGAGGAAGAGGATAAAGTGGACGATGCCGTCCCAGTATGACATCATCACAGCATAGGCGGTGCTTAGATGGGGCTCACCCTGAAGAGACAGATCATAAGGAATTTTAGCTTTTGACATGTAAAGAAAATACAAAGCATTATAAAGAAGTAGACAAAGGAAGGGAAATGGTTAGCTCTCACCTTCTTTAGGTAGAAGCCCATGAAGCCAGAGATGAAGCCATCCTGCTCTAAAGCATTAGTTAGACCCACCATGCAGGTGAAGGAAAACTCTGCAAATACTGAACACAAAGAGCCACAATGAACAAAACGACCCCTTCATTTTACTAATATGTTGAAGTGTTTGTGTGTGTGTCTGGTTCTAGGCTTACCATAGAATAAGGGGTCTACTTTCATCTGGTTTGACACAGTGAGGCGGAGGAGAAGGAGTACAAATCCCAGGATGAACATTCCCAATCCCAGGATCGGAAGAGGCCTGAGGAATAATGAGAGATTATAAATCAATTTGCCAATTGTGAAATTATCATACTACGTTTCCTCAACTGACATTTGTTAATCAAGTAAGAACTCAAAAATCTAGAAAATAATCAGTAGACTAGTCCAAACGAAAATAAACTTTAGCTGCAGCCCTGATTATAAATGATGTTCATCACATTTATACTTTCATCAGAAACAAAGAGGTTAGATTGAATGTGAATAGACAAACCAAGAAACATTTGTATTAACCTGTTATTCCCTTTGTTTTCTTTCTAGAAAGATATGAAATATAAAATGGGCACGAACTCTCATAATCCTCCTTTTCAAGGCTCCTGCTCTCATTCAGACATCAGATTCGAAGATTTTTTTATTAACCAAGGTTTTCTTTGGTGATATTCTTAGTTTGGTCTAGAAATAACACTGGTCAAGTTTTGTACACCATTCAATATGTGGTCATTAGGCTACTTTTAAAGGGTGCTGCTCTATGTGTCACTGGTCTTGGAACAAGCTACCTTGATGAAAGTGTGTGTGATTCAGTTCTAAAGCCTTGAAACAATGTAGTCAATGTATAAGCCTACCTACATTTACTTTAAGAAGTGTAAAACATTTTCTTCAAAATGTAATACATTTAATCCTGAAGGCTTAAGTGAATCTTGTTTTCTGTGGGCTTTCCCGGCTTTACGAACGTGCAGTGACTTTAAACAAGGTTACCTCAGGATAAACACGCCTTCATTAAAACCTCCTTTTCCCTCAGCCTTGGACCTGTTCATTCCATTCCATTACATTGCATTTAGCTGATGCTTTTATTCTAAAGCGACTTACAATAAGTGCATTCGACCAAGAAGATACAAACTTGAAGAAAACAGAATCATATAAGTACATCAGGTTTCATAGAGCCAACACATTTGAAGTGCTACTCAACTAGCTTTAGATAAGCCAGTGCTTTGTTAGTAATTGTATTGCTCGAAGTGGAGTCGAAAGAGATGAGTTTTTTAGTCTGCGCCGGAAGATCTTCATAAGCCTATTAACATCAGCAGCTCCTTTACTGTGCACTGCCTCCATACATCAAGCCCTTACGATAGTGGAAATATCAAAGAGAGTTTGTTCACTTACTCCTGAAGCGCTGGGATGTTGTTAATAGTGTACAAAACTCCAGGAGCCAAGAGAGAGACGATCAACACGCTGACTTCCACCGGCGGCCTCATCGTTGAAATCCTATTGTTTGACCTCTTTTTGAAAGAAATATCCACCCAGAAGTATTTTCTTCTAAACACAATGAGCTGTGAAGCGTGGCATGTTAGAATAATGTGTCCTCTCCACTAACACCGAGGGAGTTTGAGATAATTAAAAGGAGTGTCAGGCTGTCAGCCCGTTGCCTTTTGATCTGTTGTGAAACTGCTGCTCCAACTTGCTATCTAGCTAGTCTCAAAGTTCAGACCAGGAGTCATCTCTGCTGGGGGAAACTGTAAATTGAGAGCGGTCCAAAGTGCAGATTATGGACTTCTGGGTCGTGTATAATGTGTAAAATACACATTTGTCTTAATGCCACACACGTGCTACTAGCATACAACTAGTTATTTTTACTCGGCGTGTCTTTGCACAGACTGCCACCTGGTGGACACACTTATCTCAACTTTATCTCCTTAGTGACTTTTTCAAGACACTGAATTTCCCCTTTGTGCCTATTCCTTTCCAATGTCACCCATGAAATCGTGCTACAGGGGATTACTTTGAAAAGAAAACTGGGTTAATGCTGGAGATCTTGAAGTGTTGTCTGGGCTCCTGTGGCCCCTGGGGTTCGATTAAGGCCATCTGTCCTGTTTGGTGTAAGATTAAGAACTCCTCCATGCGATGTCTACAGTCTTGATTAGTTTCTGGATTATATCTGAGAGAGGACATAAAGTTCAGAACAAAGATTATGTTTTTTCTCAGTCACTGGGCAGTTTCTAAAAATACTGTCACTTACCACTCTACTTTTCTTCAGATTGTGTGAATTAGGCCTCAACATCTCAGGGATAAACATTTGTAAACCTAAATCTGATGCAGCTATCTTCTGTATCAAAGCAGCTGAAGAGGATTACGTTGCTGCTGCCACATAGTGACCAGTGGCAAGCGAGAGTGGAGAGGGGTGGAGAGTCCAGCCTTAGAGCGGACATGAGATGCGATTAAATCAGACAAACCTTCGCATGCACAGCAGACACACAGTTAGTTTGAGGTGACAGATTCTTTTAGAGTCCACCCAGTTTGCTGCTATGATGCATCCTCTAATCTTAGGTATTATAGTCGTGAACACTTCTCTAACGGTCATCTTCTGGGTCTTCATCCTGGGCGACTACTACATGAAGTGGCAGACTGATTCAGAAGACAAACCCAAGAAGATCGTCACCCCGGCCTGAGGGTCGAAATGGACTGACTGAAACTGTTTTGTTTTTTGTTTTAGGACTAGTGAGTAAGGGCAGCTAGTAGTGCTTTCTGTGGAGTTTGCTTATGATCTTTCTGTTTCACCTACTTGCAAACTAACTAAACTGAAGGGATCCTGCAACCAATCGAGAAAAGAGTCCTTCTTACAGGTAATGCCTGGATTTATTGAATAATTTAGCACAGGTAAATGCATTGAATTGCACCTTTTTATTGTCTTTGAGTTGTCCTTAAGTCGTATTTGTGGCTTACAGTGTTAATAATCTGTTGAAACTGCACCACACAGTTTCAACAGGCTTTGCAAGTGATGCTTAATGACTTACGTCTTTTGTTTTGCTGTCTGCTGACTCAGATAATAGTGTGGCTTGCATCCAGCAAATCCTGTCATGGATTACGAAAGAACATCTTAATACTGAAACAGACAGCCTGACTTTCCTGAGACCCTCATCTTGAGGAACATGCAGAGACCTCACATTGCTTTTTCACTACACCAATCCTTCTGTTTTGTCTCTTTGTCACCTGGTTCCTCCTCTACTGGAAACTGGATTTTCTTTCAAGTTTAACCTTCTTTTAAATCTTGCTTTTATATCTTCTGCACAACATGACAGAAGACAACTTCTACCTTGGTCTGCACCCAGTCTCTTGGTTCACCCTATTGGCGAATATTGCCATCACCATAATAGAATGGAAATTTCTCATGTCCAGGTTTTGTAGCGTTCCCGAGCCACCAAAAGAATAAATCTACGAAGCAATCTACATCCTGATGCTCGATCGAGAACAACTGAGACGAGAAAATAAATATATTTAGATCAATTACCTGCCCACTTTATCCTTGATGGTGAGTTCTGCTGTGATATGACAGAAGCTTTGTTTGGCCTGTTTCTCTGTGTGACATACAATTTCTGACATGTGTTTTGTGGTTATTTCCAGAGACGCCTGTGTACAACACTCACCAATCCAGAAATCCTTTCATTTGCAAGTCAAAGAAAATAACTGAGGAGCTTTTTCAACTCTTTATCCCAAGGTAAGGAGTCATAACATTTCCTCATTTCATCAACAATTGCTCCTTGTCTTCTCTTATAGCTTCTCATAATTTAAGCGAGACAGGGAGATATGTTCTTTCCTTAACATATTTTCATATGAGTCTTTCATAAGTTGCATTTGATGATGTAGTTTTACTACCCGTGGGGATATTTATTGGACGCACTTTGAAATATCACCATCTGCTGTGTTATCAAGCAAGAAATGAGCCATGAAAATATATCAGTAAATTATGTGAAAGGACATTTATAGAATATAAGAAGTGGATGGATGGATTGAAAGCTCAGGATATCCATAAAGTGATGCAAGTTAAAAGCCCAGAGAAAGAGGGTTTACTCTAATATAGAATATGTATCATGTATATAAATATATATATGCAGCATGTTCATGGAGGACCATAAGCCTCTTTGTCGTATTACTGTCCACCTCTCCTCACTCATATCTCTAATCCCTACAGATGGAAAGCTGATATTGCTCTGTGACAGATCCAATCCTATTAGCTCTGTCTGTCCTATATTCACCTCTCGTCCGTCTCACACTCCTTGCTCCCCACCGATGGTGTGACCGAGGGCCCCTCAAAATACTAGAAGGAGGGATTCTGAGGTGTAGGTCTAGACAAAAGATTAGCACTGTTGGCATACCTTTGTATCACTCACATAAGAGACCATCTTCTCTTTTTTGGACCATATTGACATTTCCATCCCTCATCCATCAGGCCATACTTACCAACTTCAGAAAATAAAATGTTAAAATCTTCTTCTCACTTTCCCTCCTTGTCCCCGATGCACCTTTATCCCCCTTAAGCTTTCACAGTGCCGTGAAGAAGAAAGGCAATAAATCACCCAAAGAAACATCCAAAAAGCTTCACCACGTTGCTTGAACAGGCTATCTTTTGAAAGACAGTATCCACTTTTAAACTCTACAACAGCAACCTAAACCATGAACCAACAACCAGTTGTGTCCCTGAACGCCACAGGAGGAGCCCTGCTCCTGAACCTCTCACAGTGGGTGTTTGAGCACCGGAAGATCCTGCAGGTGACCAGCAGGAAAGAGGAGGAGGCCTACTTCTTGAACTACATACCGCCGGCAAGAGATGCTATAACTCTGCCGCGCAATGTAGTCTATATCGTAGCCGCGGTGGTGTTGGTCATAGTGGCCACTTACGCCATAGTAGGACATCTCATTAATGACCTGATGCATGACCTCACAGGTAACAGCCTGGCTGGTGTCGTCCTCTTCCTTTCAAATCACTCTTTTGGTGTCACTTTTTCCCCCCCGAGATGTTGGGCCAAGACTACATCAGTGTGTTATCTTTCCCTGACAATGTGAAAAAATGACTTTCCGTAACATTTACCCTGATGTTTTGTGTTCTGAAATCCACCTTCCCAGCTGTTTCCATGTTATACCATTAATGTGATTGACTAAAGTGAATAACTGCTCCTAAAATAACAGTGGTACTTTACAAAGTGGAGAGGGCCAAGATATCCAGACTTTTAGACCTAAATTAAGAACAATGCAACTCAAAAGCATCTTTAACTTGACCGCCTCTGCCTGATAAATGCCCACTTCTTTTAAAAATGTGTAGTCTTTTTTTACTTGAGAGAGCTCGCATTAGAACAAAATCTATATTTTCTTCTTAAGGATCACTGATGAGTAAAACCGCACTTTATATGTAAAATTGGGGCAGTGCCTCTTTGAAAGTTACACTAGGAGTCAAAGACAAATCCTCTTGTTTTACTGTCTAATTTCTTCTCTGTTTCTCTACAGACTGGTTCCTTGGTCCTAAAATAGTGGAGGATAATTCAGAGGAAGGGAGAGCGGAAACAGCAGAAGAGCACCGACTGAGCGCTTGCAGTAAGCTGATGGGGAAAGACAGGATGGAGATGGAAAAAGAGGGCCTGCTGCCGGGTTTCTATCCGGAAGATGTGGACTACCACCGTCCATCTGTCCATCCTCCATACCCCGGAGAAAAAAGAATATCTGCTCATAGTGTGACCTTCACCTGCCCCGTGACCTCCTATGCCACCTCCCTCTGAGTTCAGATCACTTTTTTTGTTTTAGCATATTGATCTGATTTCAATGCATTGATCAGAGTTGTCTCTTGCTGTAGTGATGCTTAATGCTAAGGTAATTTAGTTTTATAAAAAAACGCATGTGGCTTAATAGAACGTAAAGTTTGTACTTATCTTAATACAAAACAAATGCTTACTTTGATAACTTACATGTTCCATAATGTCTCATACATTTTCTACAAACTTTAAATATGTTTATGTGAGCTAAACAAATACACTATATTTCAATAACTTAAGTGTAAATCCAAAGACTATATATTTATATATGTATTTATACAGTATATAAGAAAAGCTGAATGAAAATATAAAGAAAGTTTTATAAAATTGTATGAGAATTACAATCTGTTTATTTCCTCACCGTCCAGTCAAAATCATAACCTGAAGTTTTCCATAACGTCAGACTTGTTGCTGTATTGTGTCGCGGAAGAAAAAAGTGTTTTGTCTGTTCTGGTGTTGGACTAAGCTTCTCTTTAGTAAACAACTGAATCATATGAGAGTGTCTTGTCTGTGTCCTTTAATCCATCTTACCTTCCTGTAATACCTGGGTATGTCAGGGGCAGTGACCTTATCCATAATGACAAAGGTCACTGTACATTAGTTATATTAAATACTGTCAGATAAAGCTGTAAGAGGAAGAAAATAGAAAGGTACGTACATAGATAGATAGATAGATACATACATACATAGATAGATAGATAGATACATACATACATAGATAGATACATACATACATACATACAAACATACATACAGTACATACATACATACATACATAGATAGATAGATAGATAGATAGATAGATAGATAGATAGATAGATAGATAGATAGATAGATAGATAGATAGATAGATACATACATAGATAGATAGATAGATACATAGATAGATAGATAGATAGATAGATAGATAGCTAGATAGATAGATAGATAGATAGATACATAGATAGATGGATAGATAGATAGATACATACATACATACATACATACATACATACATACATACATACATACATACATACATACATACATACAAACATACAAACATGCATACATACATACATACATACATACATACATACATACATACATACATACATACATACATACATACATACATACATACATACATACATACATACAAACATGCATATACATACATAGATGCTGTTCTATTCATCAGGTACATTTCTCTCACCTCATTAACAGACTGTGCTGGTGAAGGCGTTCCTCTGACCTTCATTGCCTCAAGCTGCTGCAGCTAATCTATTCCCATCTGCGTATCTCCACAGGCAGACAGAACATTTGCACAGGGAAACAAAATTAAAAACTTGTCAGGATGAGAGATGTAGTGGTACTTTTTATGATTTTAAATCCGCTTGGTGTTCACAAGAATGTAAAGACACCCGGTGTTTTGGAAGGTCGTTGCCTGCTGCTTCCTTGCTGTAAGTGGAAGTTGATCTGAATGCTACACGTTTGAAAGGTTAATGCATTTTCATTGTGTTAAATATTGTGGAGCAATGAGGTACTTCCTCCTGATCACTTTGTGAGTTGAAAAGATGTGTCGGCTCCTTTCCTTACAGTAATGACTCTGAGATATTAAGAGGATTCCCAGGCTGACTTTTAAGACTCTCAGCGATGGAGTGGACGGAGGACAGCTCAAACTTTCCTTACAGAGAAGACGATGGGACGGTGTTGTTTGAGAGCTACATTCCCCCCTCTCGGGACGCTGTCAACCTGCCTCCATATGTCCTCTACCTGATCATGGCCGTCTTCGTGGTGCTGGGTGTTCTTTATGCCATCATCGGCCACCTCATCATAGACCTCATCCATGACTTTGCAGGTTTGTTTCTGTGCTGTAGGTCCTTCTTAAGTCAGAAGTAAGGGGAGACTGGGGTTACAGTAAGTGGCACAGTTTTCACCCTCTGCCTCATTTCTCTATCATCATTTCTGTTAAATATTTCACAAGCAGCAAATGAACAGTTAAGCTAGTAACAGCTATAGATTTGTTTGAATGTAGACAAATGTTTTCTATAATTAGGTGATAAATGATTAAAGTCATTATGCATGTGTGCAAACCATACTATGGTCCCATCACAGGGTTGGGTAGCCAATTTAAAATGTTATAGTTAAAGTAAGAATATAAACAATTTGAACATTTAATTCAAGATTTGAAAAAATATTAACTTTTAATAGAATGTGTTAATCTTTATAAATGTTTCACAGATGTATTGTATGTTTAGTCCAAAGACCACTTTGTTGCATTTGATGAGCTACTATAAAACTGAAATGTTTGCCCGACGAAACATGTTGGTGACTTTCAAATGTTTTATTATTAGCAGATGAGTGCAGGTCCTGAACGCAAACATTTTGAGGCCCATTCTTCAGATTATCCACCCATGTCTCCCCTACTATGTGAATATCATCACTAACAGCATTTCTCTTTCATCCACTCTCTTTCCTCCCTCCTGTTCTCCAGACTGGGTGTTTGGGGAGCAGCCTGAGGAAGTGTTGGTGAACTATTGTGAGGCCAAGGATAAATTCATTGTAGACTGGTACCCAGAAACCTGCCCCGAGCTGGAGGCGATGGCCCAGGCTGAGGAGATGAGGATGGACAAAGACCCCACAATAGCCCCCGTCCCCTGGTTAATCTCAGAACCTCTGGGGGTCAAGTCGGTACCCCGGGTAGTCTTTGAGAGAAGGAGTTAAAGGTCACATATTATGCAAAATCCACTGTTTCATGTCTTTTATACATAAACATGTGTCCCCTCTGCGTTGAGATTCTGAAAGTTTCAGGAAAAAATATTTGCTCACTTTTTGTCCTGATCCATTTATATAAAAACCTGTCTGAAAATGAGCTGATCAGATTTTGGTCACTTTATGATGTCATAAAGTTTGGCTTGTGTAACCATTAGCCAATAACCACCCAAGGTAACACCCCCCACCTTATCACCTGAATCTCCTCCTAGAGCACCTTTGTGTTCTTTTTAACCAAATCTCTCTCAGAGGGGCGTGGGGAGGGGCTCCTTATTTTCATCTAAAGTAACAGACAGAGAATCAGCACTTTTGAAACAGGGCTGAAACAGAGGGGATTATGGGATGCTACAATGGGTGATCTGTTCGGTAACACTTCAGAGACATGTTTTGTATATATCTGAGACCTATAATATATTGATGAAAAACAGTATAATAGGGGACCTTTAAGAAATACAAGATCCTTCTGTATCTGGAGTGATTATTTTAAGAGGACTGATGTGTTGTTGAATTGAAGTATTACTGTGTATAGTTGGAGATGTTGAGTGCTAAATGCGTGAGTGCAAAGCAGGTTTATGAGGACATCTAGTGTTTGATGAAGTCATTGCAGCTAATTTGGCTGACTACAAGAGAATTGTAAACTTGCTGGCTTAAAAATAAACAAATAAAGCTAATTAATACCTTAGTCATCTCTGCAAAAAAAATCTCAACAAGCTGTTACTTATTCTGTAAATGACAATCTGTGAATTGTAAATAATGAGCAAGACATTTTTGTCTCCCCTGTAGTGCATTGATATTAATCCAACAGGAAATGTATCAAGAGTAGATGTTAAATACAATAGCACAGTAGCCTTATTTTAATAAAAACAGGTGGATTTTTTTTTTGAATGTATCATTTATATGAATATTGATTCAAGCTCTATGCACAGATCCAAGGACTGGATTCACAACTTAAAGACAACCATTTTAACCAAAGATCTTACGCTGATCTTAACCAATTGTTAAACCCTAACCTTAAAGAGTACCTTTGACCAAATAAAAACACATATTCCCTCACTCACTCACAAATGTATTACACATATCTTAATGTACCTAAAAATATCAGTGTGTCCTCCATTGATGATCATGCAGCAGCCTTCAGCAGTGGTTTGTGCTTACAGAGACTTTGGTTTGTTTGACCTTTGCAGCACTAAACTAAAACACATGTAGTTGAATTTAACACCCCCACTCCAGAAGAGGGCGCCATAGTTAACAAAAACAAGTCACAATAAACTCCACGTCACCACACATGATAGTATCAAGGAGCTGAGAAACCGTTTAGGACTGATGTGAGTGTATGTTGTTAGAAATAAGAATGCACCAGGCTTCTGGTAAATTAGTATTGAACTAAACTCAGTCTGATATATTTGGTCCTTTACTAGCTTGAAGTTATAATTCTTCATCCTTCAGGCTCATGGTGCCACAGGCTCAGATAAGAACTCACTCTAATCATTCAAATCTGTTTCATTTTGAGAGGAGACTACACACAGGTTTTGTTTCCTCTAACAAGATTAACAAAGCTCTTCCCCTCTACACAACCTTTTACTGTTACTGACTGCTAAACCAAACAACGATATAATCTTATTAACTTTGTCCCCCTTAATCCCCTTCTCTTTCAGAACAGGACCCTTGAGTCAATGTAAATAGCTTTCAATCAAAAGCCTCTACAACTTCATATAAATAACAGTTGAGTCGGACTCCTAAAATGTAACTCTGTCTAAATCAGTTTTTTTAACATGGGAAAGTTGCTGGATAAAGAATAATGAAATAAAATACTAACAATTAAGCAACATCTGAACAATGTGTGCTGTAAAGCCTTTATTACTCTCTGCCCTGAATACCACTTTGTTTCAACTGCAGAGAATTGTTGCCAAGTATGCATAAAGCAAAAGTTAGTGCAGAAACCATTTTCCAAGTATTTTGCAATAATTCAGTTAAAATTAGAAACTAGAGGAGAGATCATGTCATGGGATTAAAACAGACTGCAACCTTACAAAAATATATATATTTCTCTGATTCAGAATTGTGCAGTTTATTTGTACTTTAAACATGCATGACTAATAATTGAGTGTCCTATAGTGTGATAGAACTATTAATAAGTAAAAGTAAATCGAAATATGTATTGCATCACCGCTGCTTAGAGTTCATGCACAAGTCATTTGCTTGATAATGAATTGATGCATTGTAGCAATAATTGTAGTCAATATCAAAGAAGAGAGATGTAATTTCGATATTTCAGTCCAAGCTTGATTGGCCCAGCTACCTCAGTATATGTGATGTATAAATAAAAGGATTACATGAAAACGGTTTGATCTTCTGTCTCAGAGTAAACTGGACTATTAATCAACATTTTGCCTATATGGTAATGGTAACCTTATGCTTGGAAAATCAACAATTTTCAGTCAAATCAGGAAATTATTTGATCATTATTTTTACTCAGAATGCAGTTTTACTAGAAGCAGCTCATTGTTCCCCTCAGCTCGTGCTGGTGTTCAGGTTGAACAGTAGGGGCTCTGCTCTGTGGGACGGGGCTCTGTCACATCCAGCATTTATTCTCAGGGCGCGCATCCGCACACACCCCCTCCTAACCTGAGCGCGGTGCTTCGAGCGCGTACACTATGACATGTTCCTGACTGGTTGTATTTTCTGTCAAAATGAACAATGGACTGGTGATTTAAAGCAGCGGTTTACCGGCATGAATGCCCGTTGACTGAAGGAAACAGCCTATATGGATTGGATCTCATCGCCACCGGAGCAAATCTGGGGAGAGTCTGAGAGGTGAGGCGCTGTTAGGATGCTTGTGTGCGGGGGAACACCGCAGAGGAACACTATAGCCCTCACTGGGTATCTTAAAAAACGGGCTTATAAACTGTTGTTGGGTGAATTAAAAACGTAATATCGGTTTCTATGTGCTTATTTTCTATATGTGGTTTTCAGCGTTCTGTCGTGCATCCTCCGGTGTGATCAGGGCCGTGTCTGTATCACATACTAGCATCCTTTATGGGTCGGTTGTTAAAGGTATTGAAGCCACTGGCAATACAATTGCTGACGTTCATTTGCTATATTGCACCGGATGTCTCTATTGTCAGCCCAATGCATTCATAATTTATTTTCTGATTACATATATAGGGTAAATGACATGAGGCTAATTTTGGCCTACTTTGCACAAATGAACTTACATTGCAATACAGTAGCAAACATGTAAAGGGCCCAACACTGTATTTGGGATACATGGCCAGGGAGACACTCAATGAAGCAAGCCAAGAAGTAAAAACTAAGATTAAATTCCTTCAAATACTCGAGAGAGCACGACTAAATAAGGACTGACTGCATGACTTTCAATAATAAACATCGTTTTGACTCATCACAACCCACGTTAAGCATCAATATGGAGTATAAGAGTTACTTATCATTAATTCAGAGTTATCGCAGTTCAAAGTCTCCATGCAGTGTGTGGTATTGTATGTAGGTTACTGCATCACCAAATCCCTCCCACACAGAGGGGCTCTCACTGTTACTAAAAATGGACCATCACATTGATATTTGCACAACAGTAGTGAACACGTAGTGATATTGATACCCTGCCCACCACAATGATGCAGCATGTGTAGACTATTCATCCACCTGGCAAAAGGTTTAATCCTCTGGCATGCAGCAACTGTCTTTACATTTTCTGATGGAGCAGCTGTCGGAGGAATGTACACACAGAGATTGGAAAGGGGACAGCTAATGAACAGAATGCAGCCCTGTATGAGGGGTAATGGTTGGCAAAAATAGTGGGTTTATGCTGCTACTGTTGTGCTGTGGTCAGTGCACACAGATTATGAGACAAACGACACCTGGGGAAAGACATGCAAGAGCCCCCACAACCTCTAAGAGCAAGACAGATTTTATAGCTGTTTAGCCTTTTCTGTGTGTATCATTTTAGTAATTTCATGTTTATTGTAGTTATTTTGTGCCTATTTGTCATCGTTTTGTGTTTATTTTCTTCATTTTCAGTCTCTTCCTGGTTGGCATGTCTCTTTGTAGAACATTTTGTAGGTGTACGCCCGTTCATTAATCTTATAATGTGCACACAGTGTTTTATTTAATTGGAAATCACTCTGTTAAAACCAGATTAAGAGAACACTGATTGCACTGATTCCATCTGTCATGTGCACATCCAGGTTTGAGTTTTGGTTGGTAGATAGCAGGTAGGTACGTCTACTAAAGCTCTGAGTGGCTGAGTTAAACTTTGAGCCCCAGTTGCTCCCCTTGCTGGGACTCCCTGATGACCCCCAATTCCCCACAGACATGTAAATAAGATTATGCTGTTAGAGAAAGGATTTGAGCGGCTTTTTCAATTTCCAGAAGAGCTCTTTCTCTCAGAATTACAAAGCTTATTTTGTATGATATTCACACGTCTATAAATGTTGTGGTGGATATGCGGATATGGGTTTCTGATTTCATAGGTATATTTTCTTCTCTCTCTCTTATGTATTATGTAAGTGTTGACAATATGTTTTTGTTTCTCTCGACAGTGCTGTGGAAGAGCAGACTTCATCCAAAAACCCAGGTCGCATGACAGGTACACAGTGGTCAAGGATCATGTTAAATTATATTTGCTAAAATGGTTTGCTAATTCACAGATATTTGGTGATTTAAAAACATGTTTTTCCTCTGCTTAGATTTGTGTCGTAATGAAACAGACAACTCTCCTCCTCTTCAGCTTCACACGCTCAGGGAGTTTGAACAGGTGAGACCTTTTATTTTAAATTGTCAATGAGCTTAATAAAAGTGACACTTCTTTGTCCTCTGCCATAATGAACACTACTCTTGTCAGTAATAACATACAGTGCCATCTAGTGGCTTCACATCTTCCTGCAAGAAGTAATGAGCTGATTTTGGTCTGCCGTTATGCAGTAATCCTGCTATGGAAGAAGATTACTGAATATTGAGGAAATCTAATACGTATATCCTTACTCATATCCATACTCTCTCTGGAACATATTTTATTAAATGACTGTACAGAAAGGGGACTACAGAACTCCTGCAGCTGATAGTATCAGATGGAAAACACCCTGATCCCTCCTGGTTGTGAAAGAGTGCCTCTGGCTACAGCATGGCCTACTTTAGGATTTCTCATCAGACTCAGCCACACTATTTTTGGGCATTGTACCAGTCACATTGTTCAAAAAGACTACATTCAACATCCCTCTTGATGTTTGGCAGCAGGGTGTTGGAATGAGCTTGGAGAACAGTCCAGATCACAATTTAAACCTAAATATGACAATCATAATTCATGCTGATAAAGTGTACTTCAACAAGGCAAAAGTTGGATGTTTTTGTCTGATGCGACACAACAATGTAAATGTCTTTAAATTATCATGACTATGAATCCAAAGAAAAAGACTGACTGATTGGTAAACCAAAGCCTCATAAAGGTAGGATGTAAGATCAAACACACACTTTTTGCTTGTCTTGAGACAAAAGAGATCAGGGTTACAGTTTATGTAGCTGTTATGTGTTTAAATGAAAATATATTTTTGTATCTATTTACTTTTCCTCAGGCTCATCTTTCTTTTAAAAACATGTGCACATGAAAAAAACAAACATAATTTAAGCTTTGCATAAAGACTTGGATGCCTGCTTCGCTAAGCTTATTGCTGTCAGGATCTAGCTTTATGTTAAGTCCAAAACATCTTGTATCAAAGTACCCACACCGATTTATACCTCCATCCTTTTACCTGTTGTAAATTCTCGCCTTAAATATACAACAGAGATCATTGTCTAGGAACTAAAGTACTTTAATTCATATTGCCTTGTGTTGAGAACAGCAAGTAACCCACTTTGTATGAGTTTACACTGTCTATTTGTAATATTGTGTATTGTAACCAATACTACGTTATCTTATCCTCTGAAATACCCAGACTGTGTTAAATCAATTCCAAGTCCAACATGCTTTTTCTTAAATACACACCCCAATCTGTCAATGTTCAGACGCATACCAGATCAGAATATAACGCTTAACAAGCACTATAATAGTCCCTTAAAACTCACCACCAGTGTTCGTCCTTTAATGTTATTCTGGAGGTGCCTGAGCTCTGTTAAAACGGGAGGTGTCACCAACTAGTCACGAAAGGACTCAAAGTCAGTTGCATGGCTGCCAATTCATAAATGTGTCACTGAAATAAACACATACTAACCGCACATATTTACACACATTCACTCCTATGTATTTGTCTTTGATGGAGCGATGTAAAGTGAGTGTGTGTGAGTTGTGTCATGTGTGGAGTTTAAAAACACACATTATGTACATGATGTCATCCCTAATGTTGTGAGGAGACTTCGCTGGCGCCTGACCTATCTTTGCCCAGAATTATTTAGCAACAGCACGTAATGTGACACTTTAATAGACACACTCACTAAATGCAACAAGCAACAACAGTGACGTAACTGCAGGCAACAGTGGAAAGTAACTGAGTAGGCTAACTCTACTGAAGTACCGTCCTTAAAAATCAAAACAAAACAATTTGGAGGTAATTAAACTTTACTGGATTATTTCCATTTTATGCTACTTTATACTTTAACCCAATTACACTTCAGAAGTAATACAGATAGTGTACTTATTTGTGTATTAAACTACATATCTAGTTTAGGTTGTTTAGATGATACAGATAAGTGATACATAATTGTATCAAACATTTTTATACTTTCAGATAGTTTATTAAACCTTCTATGTAAATGAAAATCCACCCCATATATAGGGTCTTGTATAGTACTAGCAGCTGCAACATAACAAATATGATATCAAATATTATAATTCAATACGGTAATGTTGTAAAATGGGCCATTGTTCAAAAATATAACTTTGTACACCTTGTACTTTAAGTAGAAGCAGTTTAATGGTAATACTTTTGAGTTTTAAACAATATTTAGTATGAAGGGTATTTCCTTGTAACAGTGTATTTGGTCACTGTGGTAGTACTTTAACCAGGTAAAGAACCTGAATACTTTGTCCACCACTAAATGCATGTGTTAGTAACATGTGTCAGTGTTATTTTTAATGATGCTCTTTGCACTGTTTCTGTTGTAACTTTTATATAGGATAAACCAGACTTAGTGGAGTGTGTCTTCCTTTTTGATAACTCATCTCTCTGTGGGACGTCAGTCGGGGATTCACCACTCAGTGAGATTCAGGACACCTCCCTATTAATAGCCCTGTGGCTCCCAGCTCCCAGGTCTCCTATTTCATCCAACTTCTCTCCACTCACCTGTCTGTCGTGCTCCCATTACCTTACCATGCTGCTTAACCTTTGTCAGGGGAGTTTCTGAATGAATAGAAGGAACAAATAATTACTGTAAATATTTTCACATAGATTTCAGATGACACAATCACATCCCTTTCAATAATATTCACCCTAAGAGAGTCTAAAGGATTTATTCATTTAGTGCATTATTTAGGTATTGGCCAGTAAGTGTAGGCTACAGGCTGTCAGTTCTGTGATGAGGCTGCTGTCACTCATTCAGTTGTTATTACTGTATAGCTAACATGTTAGCAAACAGCTAGTGTCACATCCAGCAGGCACAACATTAGCACTCATTTTGACTCGTGTTTCGTGCCACCAAACGACTGTAAGTCAGACATTAACTCTGTTTTGGTCTCCTGCAACGTCTGAACAATATATCTGGACATTGCATTTATCTAACAATATTTTACTTTCTTAAGAGGCTAGCTTTAGCGAGTGGCTAATTGTACCTGTGTTTCCTTTGGTGCTGGGCAGGTAGCGCGGTTACTCTTATCCACTTATGTTGTTGTTTCTTGTTTTTGCTTTATGTTTCTTCCTCAGAAATGATACCCGCTACAGCTTAAAAACTAAAACTTCTGAGACAAGTGAGACACAACCATGCAATTAATGTCCTCGCCTTACTTCCAAAACAATTAGCTACAATTAGCTAGCTAAAAGAGACAAACGTAGAGCTGCTTAGTCGGCTGATAAGTATGTGTATGTTTATTGACCCCCTTTTACATTAGTGTTAACCAGTGGTATAATATGAGAAAGTACAATTATTCAAGGACTCTTCTTAAGTAAAATAATTGAAATCCGTGTACTTAACTTTACTCGAGTATTTTTACATTATGCTACTTTTTACTTCACTACATTTTTTTAGGCAAATGTGGTAGGCTACTTTATACTCCATTACATTTATTTTTGACATATTTAGTTACTAGCTACTTGCCACATTTAGATTATAAATACACCATTTTAATCAGCTAATACATTATTATATATTATCATAGGTTAAGCTGCCCAGCAGTTTAGATTAATTCAATACACCCCACTTTACCAAGTGCAACATTGAAGTGATGCACACATTAATGCAACAATAATTTAAATACAATCTATAAAATAATTAAACAAATATCTGGTGCTTTAAATGGCCATTTTGCATAACGTATGCTTTTACTTTTGGTACTTAAAGTATTTTTTAAGGCTAATGCTTTTTACTTATATTTGTAACTGAGTATCTTTACACTGCAGTATAGCTACTTTTGCTTAAGTAAATAATCTGAGAGGTTCTTCCACCTCTGGTGTTAACCTTCATATAGAATATATTGTATTTATGTTAATATAAGATATTTATGCTATTGGTCTCACTGAGTTCCTTTATCTCTTTTTATCGCCTCTATTTTGAGTAATGTGTCATCACTATCAGCCAGACATGCTATCATGTTAAATAAGGTCAGTGGTAGAATCTATAGGCACATTTTAGAGTAAAGTACTTAAGTACAATTTTGAGCAACATTTACTTTGCTTAGGCAAGGCAAGGCAAGTTTATTTATATAGCACCTTTCAACACAAGGCAATTCAAAGTGCTTTACAAAAAATGAAAGACATTAAGAAAATGGCATTTAAAATCAGTCATTAAAAAGAAAAGATAATAAAATAAACATTAAAAGAAAAAATAGATGGATAAAAGTTACAGTGCAGTTTAAGATGTGAATAGTTCAATTAAAAGCGGCGACAAAAAGAAAAGTCTTCAGCCTGGATTTAAAAGTAGTAAGAGTTGCAGCGGACCTGCAGGTTTCTGGGAGTTTGTTCCAGATATTTGGAGCATAATAACTGAACGCTGCTTTACCATGTTTAGTTCTGACTCTGGGGACAGAAAGCTGACCAGTCCCTGAAGACCTGAGAGTTCTGGATGGTTCATAATTTAGCAGTAGGTCAGACATGTATTTTGGGCCTAAACCATTCAAAGCTTTATAAACCAGCAACAATATTTTGAAATCAATTCTTTGACACACAGGAAGCCAGTGTAAGGACTTCAGAACAGGAGTGATGTGATCCACTTTCTTAGTGTTAGTGAGGACTCGAGCAGCGGCGTTCTGAATCAGCTGCAGCTTTCTAATAGATTTTTTAGTGAGACCTGTAAAGACACCATTGCAGTAGTCGAGTCTACTGAAGATAAAAGCATGGTCAAGTTTTTCCAAATCCTGCTGTGACATTAGTCTTTTAATCCTAGATATATTCTTTAGGTAATAGTAGGCTGATTTAGTAATTGTTTTAATGTGACTGTTGAAACTCAGGTCAGAGTCCATGACTACACCTATATTTCTGGCTTTATCTGTTGTTTTGAACATTGCAGACTGAAGCTCAGCGCTAACTTTTATACGTTCTGCCTTGGCTCCAAAAACCATTACCTCAGTTTTATCTTTGTTTAATTGGAGAAAGTTCTGACACATCCAGTCATTGATTTGTTCAATGCACTTACTCAGTGTTTGAATTGGAGCATAGTCTCCTGGTGAAATTGTTACGTGCTTAGGCAGCTTTAAAAAAAAAGAAGAAGATTTTATGCATGTACTCTCTAACCTTTTAGTGTACTAGATTTATTTGACAGCTTTTACTAAGTATTTGCTTTGAAGATAACAGTTTTTACATACTACTTTTTTACATTACTGTAAGAGACAGAGAAACAGCAGTTTGCCTCTTTTTGCAAACTCCCAAAGTGAAGTGTATTTGTGAGGGGAACTGGTGCAACTGGACACATTAAATTCAAGTTTAATCCACATAAAACGAGTTAGACAAAATACTAAAGACAGAAGAGGACCCACATCCAGCCCCCGCCTTTCTCATCATGTGCCTGTTTGTTCCTTCTGGTGCTCCTGTTTTGCAGAGGCATGAGATTTCTCTTCATATCACAACTGCCTGTGATCCCCCTGCCTTTTACCTCACCCCTACACCCTCCCTCGGCCCCTCCTCTCCCCTTCCACCCTCTCCCCTGGCAGTCTGGGATTCCAGGGATGTCTCCTCCTGTAAAATAAGCCCCAGCCCGTCCCCAGTAGATCAGAGCCCAGCATGGAGCTGTCATGGCTGCATCTCTGACTGCCGGCTGCAGAGCCGCCCTCTGCACTGCAAACACCCCTTTAGACTCTAGTGAATGTGTTAGTTTTAGTGTGTTTGTAGAGGGTAGAATGGCCTGTTAGAGGCTAGGATGCCATTTTGTAAATAATTTGTTTATTTTGACATTATGCTCTTTTGGAGAAGGAGATAGCATGTCTAACGGTTACCGGACTCTAACACATGGACATGGCTTGACAGTCAATGTCCTTTAATATGGACTTCGTGTTCCCCCGTGATACGGAGAGGTCGAAGACGACGTTCATTTTTTACCTATAACGGACATGTCACACCTTATCGGTGCTCTGTGACGTCATGTCTAACGGTTACCGTACTTTGTCACAGCACCTGAATGACTTGAAGAAGGAGAACTTCAGCCTCAAGCTCCGAATCTACTTCCTGGAGGAGAGGATTCAGCAGAAGTACGAGGAGAGCAGTGAGGATGTCTATCGTACGGTGAGTAGGGCACCTCTCAGAGAATGTGTGTGGAAACTAGTGGAAACCTGTTTGACTGATGATGAATGAGTCTATGAATATATGTTAGGTATTGCTGTTCAGGGGCGAAGGGTTGATCAAAAATATGGATTTTGCCCTGTAGAGAGATTTGACAGTGAGTAGCTAATCAAGAGAGGTAATTGCTGTCTTTGTGTCATGGTTTGTCTTTCATTATGGCATTATACAGGTATGTTATCCTGAAAGGTTGCTTTACTGAGCCACTTCCACTGTTTGTTGACCCAGCTGTCGCACTGATGTGGTTCAAGTGATGTGACCGGCCATCTGTTTGTTTTAGCAGGTGGCTGTTTTTAGATGTGGCTTCCCTTTGAAAGACTACACATAAGCTAGCTCTTTGCTCAGTAATAATTGATGAAGTTTGTGCCAAAATTGTCCAGAAGGACCTTTATTTTGCTCTCCATGATTGTCTTTTACTGGGAGTTGTGATCATTATTATGTTATTGTTATATCCTTAGTACGGTGTACATTTAGTTTTGCCCGTCCTGCAACCCTCAATAAATAAAAGACCCGGTGGCATACGTGGTGACCTTAAGAGCCTTGACAATTAGTCGTTTGACACAAAAATAATAAAAAAACAACAACTTTATTGATAATGAATTAGTCCTTAAATCAATTTCTCATGCAATCTTTGTGAAAAATTCAGTTTTAAGCCCTTCAAATATGCAGATTCCCTACTTTCTTTTGACTGAAATCTGAATGAAATGTGTCAGTAAGTATAGCAATGTGAAGGTATTGAAAGTTGACATCCCTGGTCAGAATGCTTTTCATGTTCAATATTGCTTTCATCTACTGATGTATCAAGCTGATACACTGGCTCAGTACTGCTGCTGATACTGAACGTATTATGTATGTTGGATATCAGCCATCATTGGGAGAAGATCTTCCTTGCGTTTATCAATTACTTCCTGATTTCAATAGGAACAAAATGCAAAATGCAAAATGCACTTTTGTACGTCTTTTATACATGAATATGTGTTCCAGGGAACTCACCAAGTGTCAGAAAACACAACCCTCTCTATTTTCCTCCATACCCAAATCTCTAAAAAAGGGGCTGCAACGGATCTGATACAGACTGATCCAGATTTGAACACTGTCCTGACGTCAGGACGGTGGCGCTACGGCTATTGGGCCAACTCTCCACCTATCAGGGGAATGTGGGGTTGGGCCACGGCCGGCCATTGCCGCTCGAAAGCGCTGGAGACGCTGTAGTACATATGCCAGGCCTGTAAGTGGCGCTGTAGTCTGCCACAAAAGCAGCGAAGAAGACTTCCCGCGCATGGTTACCATGGTTACCCTTCTGTTTATTCTCCGCTGTGGCTTTTTTTCTCCCTCCCCGAGGCAAGCGTTTGCTCCTCCTGCTTTAATTCAATGCAATCCCTCCCCGTCGAGGCAAGCACTGTAATTCTCTCCGGTTAGTCCACCAGCAGATGACAAACACCCACCTCTCCGCCTCTTCCAAGGAACGAGGGGACCGTGCAGCAGAGTTTCAGTTAGGTTTTCTTTCGCCGGTCAAGATGTCCGTTAAAGTTTAAATCTTCCGGACAAAATTAGAAAAGTGCCGGTCAAAGGTCTTCTTTGTTATTTATTGAGCTTTAAAACAAATGAATAACGACTCTATATAATAATATAATAAAACACGGAGGACGGAGATCTATTTTTCTCCCCCTCTTCTGACTTGATCAGAGCACGCTATCCTCTCCTGCAGGGAGGCGTGGTCAGCTGCAGCTCACAGAATCAGCCCCCTGCAAAAACAGTGCTGGAGAACAGCAATAGAGCGAAATGAGGCATGGCTAAAATGCATGATCTGTTTGGTATTTTGAAAACAGAAACGTATAAATATACCTTATATAGGTATGGCCCTACAATATATCATTTAAATATAGCATGATAGGTCCACTTTAAATATCAATTTTGAATTTTATTTAATCTAGGATAAGTTAGGTGCCTCTTGATAGGTGCCGACTTACTTTGAGAAAGTTGTCTTTCTCAAAGTAAGCTATAGGCCAAGAGGTGACCTCAGCTCTTAGTTTGTCAGCCCAAAATTCAGTCAAGGTTTGGGGGACAATTAAAACTTTATTATTTTTTCTGTTTTGAGTAGGGTGAAAACACGTTGCAGATTTAAATGTATTTTTCTTATCCCACATGTTTCCCTGATTAATACAATTTATTTACTGTCAATCTCTATTCATTGCTGCAATAGCTACTGCAACAGATACACTTTTTGAAATTGTTGGATATAAATGTTGGCAAAAATGTGGTTTTATCATTTCAGGAAGAGAGTTGATAACGATGAGACCAAATAAATAACTTTAAAGTTTTTAATATTTCCCTCGAGGCTTGCTAAGGGAACATTGTTTGACTTAATCGTTAGTGCTAAGGTCACACATGTGAATAGGTATTGAAAGAACTCACTTTATGCTCTCTACTCTACTCTGTTGTTGCTGTGCTGCCTGGCTTTATTGCAGAATAGGCCGATTGATAGATCAATCTATTGACTGAAACGTGACAACACTTTAAGTCCAGTATCTTGTTTCAAATGTGAGGAGTTTTTGCTTTGTTCTGGGGTTTTTTAAATGTTATTCAGCACATATTTGGGTTTTGGACTTTCCAGACAAAACAGAAGATATGATGCTGTTTGTGGAAATGTGTTGCAAGCATTTTTCACAATGTTCTATATTAAACAATTGACCAAAAAATTAAGCAAAAGAAAAAGTGTTAACAAATTAGATATATCTTGTAGTCCTAAAATGGCCTCATATTTCATTGAACATTTCATGCATGTGTTTAAATGTGTAGCCTTCTGTTTATTTCGAACTGTGTCTGTGTCTCTCTGTGTGTGCGTGTAAACTTTGCACCGACAATAAGGTGACCCGGTTCAGCTGTCGTCTGTTTACAGGAGGCAGCCAACATTTAAAACTCCCCTCTTTCTCTCTGCCTTCATTTCAAATCCCTGCTGATCATCAACATCTCTTTGATCCAGCCGAACAAGACCTGAGAGTCCAGTAACTTATCCTCACAATTACTGCATACCAGCAGTGATTGGGTAAACTGATCCCACGTCATCAGAATGGATTTTAATCCCTGAGCTTCAATCTCTCTCTCTGTGTGGCTGAAGGTTAATCGGTCTAATCACAGTTTTATTGGGGACTAAATCTTTGTTCCGTAGTTGTTATCTGCCCTGAGCTGTTAGTCGAGTGTCAGTGTTCCCGTCCTCCCTCCAAAGTATTCAGTGTAATACAGTACAGTAGGTGTGTTGGTCCTGGGCACATAGTGATCTCGCTCTGAGCTGCAGAGACTCTATTTATAGAGCAGGCCTCAGTGCACTGACTTATTTATCACATGCATTCGTTCATACGAGTGTCCATATGTGACAAATGACATGATTCAAGTCAAGCATCATAATGCATACGTGTGTTTTTACATTTCTCCTCACCATATAGTTTGTTAGAGTAAAAGTATTTCATTTCAGTCACGTCAGTTCATTAATACACTTTAAATGATAAGCAACTTACAGCCCAACTACAATATTTTAATAAATAATAAAATAATAAAAACACATATTTTTGAATATGTTTAATGTTATTAAGGTGCCAGATTGTATACTGAAGCATCTATCAAAATAGAGTAAATAGTTACATTTAGTTTCAAAGTATAGTCAGTAAAAGAAAATATTTGAAAGTAAAGTAAGAAAGATGAGTAGTGGGCCTTTAAATGTAAATGAATTATATCTAAAAATAAATAATTACATTTAATTATTAACTGGCACGTATTTATGAAGTGGCGCTTAACTGGTCTTTAAACTTTAATTTTTCAGTATTTTATAAAATGTTTGTTGACCAAACTAATAATTGATTCATAAACAAATAAACAGCAGATTAATCAAAGCATGAAAATAATATCAGATGTAGCATATTGTACTGAACATTTTGTATTTCACAGTAATGTTAACAAAATGATTCAACAAGAGCATTTTCAAGGTTTGTTATTGAAAAATGTGCAGCATCATTAACATATCAAGTCAAATAAGTTATAATATCTCTCCGTAGTAGATCATTCACAGCGTTGCAGGTGTGTTAGTTTTGTTCATGTCAGTGCAGCCTTCTCTTGCACAGCTTGGTTATTAGGGGGTCTGTTGCTGAGGCCGGAGGGTAGCAGAATAGCAGGTGCTCGGTGATGAGTGTCTATATTTAGCGCTGTTTTCAAGATGGGACGATGTCTCTCTTACTGTAAGCCAAGTTGTTGATACACACAGGAATACAAGTTCCTCCTACTTGCGTGTTACATGATTTATTATTAGAGCATTTGAGTGATCATTTACCGTCATTAGCTCTGAAGAATACTTGTGTTGCATAAGTTCCAGTTGCTGCTGAATTACTTTACTCAGTTCGGTACAGTTGAATGCATTAGAGATTTGGGTCTATGTACATAAAGACACTTAAAACTAATTATAAATTCAAGAATGATATGAACATATTTAACACTGAATACAGTTATTAGATATATAAGTGTCATTACCATGCACTGCACACCCAACCTCAGAGGAATACAGAAAGGTTTTTTTTAACCACAACTTAATGTCTGTTATTCATTCATTTCTGCCAACCTTTTTCAACTTTGATAATACTACCATCTTAGGAAATAAGATATTGTTGTTCTTTCTTCAATACAAAGTAACTTAATAGCCTAGAATTCATTCTACAAGGAGTGAAAATGTGTAAATGTGTAATCTCAGACTTGTCGTGACCAGTTTATGTGCAAGTGTTATGTTCTTTGGTCACTCGAGCAGAATGGATGTGTGTGTGGGTAGTGAGCAGCAGTGTGTTGGTGTTGAGTACTCAGTGTGCCTCTCAGCAACATGTTTATGAGGACTGCAGGCTTCAGGCTGCGTGCGATGGAGCATGTGTAGCCCAGAACTGTGTGAGTGATGGGAACACAAAGCTCTCTGGCAGGGACATTGTAAGGTCAACATACTTGGACATGCTTAAAGACATAATACAACTTTTCAAGAAGAGACAGACGAGGACAGGCAGACATAGAGAGACACATGGACAGAGAAGCAGCTACATGAATATCAAGGGAAAGAGAAAGTGAACAATCTGATCCGTTTCAAGCTAAAACCAGCTATCTGATGAGTCAATATGAAATAAATTGTACTCCTGACGTACACGATCAAAATGGAAAGATTGAGCGCCACCAATCCTGCTTTCCAAATCCTCTGTCCACCCAGCCCAGTGTTAGAGCCCTGATTGGCCGGGAAATCCCCCCTGTGGCCCCAGCAGGTAAACAAACTGTGGAGTTTAGCCTTTGGCCCCTGGGTTGAATATCTGAGGTGCACTGGATTCTGCAGCTCTAAAAATACACCGGCACTGACAGCACGGTCAGATGTTCAGTGCTGATGATACACAGCTCTCACCCTGATCACTCTGCTGAGAGAGAAGAGTGTCATGAAGAGATGTAAGAAACAAGGCAAAAAAAGGGCCCAAGATGTGAGGGTGGCAAGAATACTTAAGAACCAGATCAATACTGTGTTTTTATAGTATCTGTAATAGCCTTAGGTATACAGAACAGACATACAGACACAATTTACACAAGAGATGAGATATATTTATTACCCCGATTTACATGAATGCATGAACCTAACATGGCTTCAAAGTCCTTAGTCACTGCAATACATGACGAGCTTTGTCTTAAAAAAATGTTTTATTAATGTGTTCTTATACCATATATGCAAAAAAAACAGTTCTGTTTTTTCATTTTTATCAATCAGCACCATGTCCTGACAAGTCAAAAATTATACAGTGAAAATGGTATAGTGTTAAATGTTATTTTTAATAGGCCTACACAGGTGTTTCCAGTTCTGGCTGATTACAACCCACATAGTCTTGAGAGGAGGTCTAATCAGCCAATACAGTGAAAACACTGTGGTGTGTGAACTATCGGTGTTAAACTTTAGTATTCACAATGTAAATAGTTATTCAAATGACCATTTATCAAGATGTTATGCTGAAAGGAGATGATGTGTGTTTATGATGAGTAATAATGACTAATAACTGCTGACGGACCTCCCTGCTCCTCTGCTGCAGAACATCGAGCTGAAGGTGGAAGTAGAGAGCTTGAAGCAGGAGCTCCAGGAGAAACAGCAGCATCTGGACAAGGCACTGTAAGTACACAAATGTTTATCATATTTATTAATTAATTTGCAACCCTTCATTTATTTAAACATTGAAGTGTGAATGTTGGTGTCAAAATGCTTTAATTTATAAATATTTTAAAACAAAGAGAATGTTTAACTTAACTGTAAAACACTGTAAAAGGTCCTTTCTGCACTTTAATATCTGTAATTAATGGCAGACTAGACAGGCAGATATCTTCTGTCCTTGTATTGATACTAACCACACAATATCATATTACTATGTTGTTTTGATTTTTCATGAACTCCTTTTGGATCAGTTTATTTAAATATGTTATTTGGTCAAATATTCTTTAATAAAAACTGTTATTTTGGCGGATAAACAAGTTGCTTCAATGGCCTGTTTGAATTTTAGGCTTTGATAACAAAAAGGATATAGTCTATTTTTATCCGTGGGCCCATTTGACTCCTGAAAGTTACGTGCATGTCCACCTCCATTCAGGCTCCATGTCCCTGTCTTTACTGTGGTAGCACCTCATGTCTCTAACAGCTCATATGTCACGCAGCAGCTGATAGGGATGACACATACACAGGCATTAGGGACAAACACAAATGTTGCGGATATTCAAGTCAAACTCACAACTTGAACCCCGGAGATGTTACGAAAGTATTGTTTAGAATAATTTTTCGACAGGCTATAACACCTGCTGTTGTGGTAAATGTCACATGATGATGATACAGACTGGGGTATTGATGCTTGAAGAGTTTGTAATGTAATAATGGTTAGGTTTACCTGTTGTTTAAAAACAAGGAAAACCAGTTTATGCTATCATGCCATAAATATATTTACGTTTAAAACAGATGTTGCTCCGTAGAGAACTTGAACCTGCTGCAGAGTTTGGTAGATTGATGGGCAGTGAAGTCGAGAGTGGAGGTCTCCTGGGTTGTAAGGATAGTGGCATTTCAGTTCCCACGCTGTATGGCTTACACTTCATAATACCCGGCATTGCGTTACTGCTGAAATCGACAGAGATGCTGCTTAAAGGTCAGGGTTGTTGACCTTTTAAATCAGTGTAATTCATCATTGGCTTACTGTTGGTGCTCCTGGAAAGGATAAATTGTCTCTTATTACTGCTTTCTATTTTGATTGCCATTGTCACTCCCTCTCTTTACATTGTGTTGTATTGTTACAGTCTGTCTGACACTTGTTCTTGCCTGCTCTTTTCACATTGTATGCATATAATTACACATCTGACAGTGTCTTGAATCTAGATTTGTTAGCCTTGCAGCATTTCTCTGTAGTCTGAATTATTTGCATTGTTGACCAAAGTGACTTATGCTGCTCAGATATGCTGGCTGTTGTCCACTACACATAAAGAACATTTGTCCATGAGACAGACATTTGCTTTACTCAGACTGGTTCAAAATATCCCAGTTATTTGAGCTGTAGCATGCGGTGGACGGAGTTAAAAACGTACATAGACAGGGCCCAGGACAGGACTCATGGCGACAGAGCGGCGTGAGCCATTCTGGGAGCAGAAATGTTGGGAGAGCGTCGTGAGACAGATGCTCACACAGTTGGGGTTCTGAAGGAGTGAGGGGAACACTTACATCATGAAACAAGAATGCAAAGAAACGGGACGTGTGTGTGAGGAATTTATGCATACAGTCTGTTCAAATGCATATATATTTAGCTGTCGTTAATTACAATTGCATCCACTGCTGCTTCTTGAGGATACTTTCCTATCAGTCTTGGATTATGGTGACATTATATATATGCTTGCTTCAGCTGTGACCTTGACGCCACTGGATGCTGTTCACCACTCTGCTCAGATTTATTACTGAAGAAATTATAATTATCATCATTTTGAGCTGTAACCTATGGTCAGAGTTTGGCCGTCTCTCTCTGTAAGGCATGATACTTTTAAAGTTGTATCAGGCCCTCTATTGTTTATATTGTATTGCATAACATTTTGTTGTCTTTCAGTGTGTGCTCTTATGTAACACGCTCCCATGATTCCTCTGTAATTGTAATGTTGCATACACCAGCCGCTTTTTTACTGAGCTTGGAAAGTCCAGTTTCTCGCATTGTGCACCTGCAACATCGGACAACCTGCACAACAATCTAATGCTTATGTCACTTTTATCCTAAGGGATATTAAAGATAATAATATCATCCTATTTCCTGCTTTAGTTATTTAGTTTTGATTATGTTTCTCAGGCCAAAGGTTTTTTTTCTTGCTGTTTTTGTTTGTTTGGCTATATTATAAATGAGGTCTCTATCTTAATATATTCCCGGGTCAAAATAAAGGATGAATTAATTAATCAATGATGAGCCTTTCACCACTATCAGACTTTGTGAATAATACTAACCTCAATAATAAAATCCTACTGCATGGCTGAGGCAACTTACTACTATATCATCTCTGCTATAAGTGGAAGGGGGTTGGGTATCCCATGAGCGCTGTAGCAGACAGGAAAGTGAAGACATCATTGTTTCTCCACTCTCTGTCATGTTGCAATGCTAACCCCTCTGCTCTCTTTGAATGTGCACATACACTGAGTTGTTTTTGGCTGTATTTAGTGCAATACCCTCTGATCAAATCACTTTCCCCTGTTAAACAGCACAACAGCGGAGAGCTTGACCAATCACAATGAGGCAGAGCTGCAGAGACGCTGTCGGGAGAGACAGCAAGAAATTGACCACATGGAGCAAGTGCTTGAGACCAAGATTCAGCTCCTGCAGGAGGTTTGTCCTCTCTCCCCTACAGCGAGAACTGACACACAGTCAGGTGCCTCAGATTTACAAACCATAATGGTTTTTGTATGTATTGTTCCAGGAAGCCCAGCTAGCACACAGCGAGGCTGAGAGGATGGCCTCGCTGGCTGGATCGCAGTCCCACAACTCCCTCCGCTCCCTTGACACACCCATGGAGGACATCCCAGAGGACGAAAGGCCTCCGAGCCTGCTGTCCCCATTCAACACCAACAAAGACAGGTGCAAAACACTTTCTCAGCCTCTACCACCAACATTATCGAACAGTCCAAATCCACCTCCCTGCCTCACTGTTTCTATCTGTGTGTGATCAGGTTGATAGAGGAGCTGACTACAGAGCTTTGCTCCAAGGAGGCACTCATCACCGAGCTGAGCGGGGAGAAGACGACTCTCACCTTCAGGGTGGACGAGCTGGAGGGACAAGTTCAGGAGCTGTCCTCCTCTCTGCTGCAGAAGGACAAGGATGTGGATGTATGTTTACATTTGAGTTCTAACATGAAACATCCAGTCAATTTCCAACTCAATTTAATTCAATAGGCTTTAATGGCATGCTTAAGCACAATAACGATTATTATGAAAGACAATAATTAAAGTAAGCAAAAAAAAAGTGAATAACAATATGAGTTAATTGAAAACAATAGATAAAAAGTACGTAATATTAAAGCATTCAACTTAGTATTGGCACAATTTCAATGTGATTTAACTTTAACCTTCTAAAAAAAAAAAATGCTAATGTTAATACATTTACACATACTACTGACAATACATTAAAGGCATGTAAGTGGGGATAACCATTCAGGCAAACCCTGCACACTTTTTTAAGAGCTTTCTAATAATACTGCATTCCTCTGGGCCACCATGTCTCCTCTTGTCAGACTTGTATTCTAAAAAGAGTCCTGAAGCAACATATGTGACATTCCTCAACCTTATTTGAACAGCTATCTTTGTAGGTCACAAGAGTATGAAGTCATCGAGGATTTAATATTTCTGTGAAGGATTATTTTTTTCACTTAAAGGTGGGGTAGGTAAGTTTGAGAAACCGGCTCGAGATACACTTTTTGTTATATTCCATGGAATGCTCTTAACATCTCGATAGCAATGAATATCTAAAGTGCTTTGACAAAAAATCCATAAAAGAATTTCATCTGTGGAAGCCGTAGTACTGTAAAAAGCACGACCAATCATTTTAGCCGGCCCGGCTAAAATAACTGGATGGCCTACCTGCCTGTCAGCCTTCCATCGGGGCACAAACTTATCTCGTGCCCTCATTGGTCATGTGCGCGTTCGTGTGTGTTGGAGGAGGGGCTCTGTAAGGAAGTGGCAGATTTCTTCCGGCTGTGTATTTTCAAATTCTAGCGCACTCGAGCCGGTTTCTCCAAAATGACCTACCCCACCTTTAACTTTTTCTGTGTGTAATCCTAATAATAATATAGTAATATAGTATCTATACATAATATGTATTTTTTAAATGTGAATATGAGTACAGTAGGTTTATTGTCTGTATCCTCTGTTACAGTTTTATCAGGAGGAACTCGGTCAAGAGAGGCTGCGCATCGAACAGGAGATGCAGGTATGTGTGCAGCTCTTTGTTTTTATGTTTGTTTATGCAACTTCACATGTCATTATAGAGTTCTCCACTAAGTGTCAGAACAGCATCACAGATCTCCTTGTTTCATATCAGACCCACTCTGCCTCCTTATGGACAAGTGACGCATAGCATTTTCACACAGAAGCTGACGTCTGTAGATGCAACATGACACATGTACAGTATGAATCATTTGTAAATGTCCTAATGAAAAAGAGGGAAATAAAAAAAAGTGGAATATGACCAGTCAATAAAAGGATGTGGAACAAAAGAAGCAAAATCTGGTAACATTTGTTCAGTGTTATTTATTCTCATTTAAAAAAAAAAGGTGCAGTATTCAAAATGTTATCGACATACAGTCCCTGCAAAATGTTCAATGCACAATTCAAAAAGTTAAAAATCAATAGCGCTACTCTCTGTATCAGAAGTGATGGGTAAAAGTAAGTTAAAAAGATCCTGTGGTGTGATGTCATCCACAGTGGCAAAAACACAGAAATGTGTTAATAAATGTTCCTAGAAAGTGAACAAACTGAGGCAAAGACATAACTGTAATACCCATCAGAGACTGCACTGACCTCACCACCTTCAAAAAACGTACAAAAACCCACCTCTTCAATCTGTCTCTTAATGTGTGATTGTTGTTGTATTGCTTGATTATAATTTGACTAATAACTATATTTATTTGTTGTTCTTTTCTTTTCACTATCTCTGTAAAGCGACTTTGAGCACCTGTAAAAGCGCGTACAAAATAAATCTATTATTATTATTATTATTATTATACTGTGATGGATGGAGCATCATGTGATGCTCTCAGTGAAGTATCTTGCAGATGGATTATCTTATCATTGAAAGTGCCAGAACCTCATTACATTTACAGGCTTTAGCTGCACCGACATCCCCAAGGACACATTTCTGTCCTGAGGCCTGGGGGGTATACTACGAATCTAGTTCAACATATCCTGGATATGTTTTGAGTTATCCGGTTGACTAAATCCAAAAAAAAAACGCTCTCGCTAAACGGTCCTACGACGCTGGCTATCAACTCGATCGCTCAAACCAGCCGTGTCCTATCTAGTTAGGTGCGCGTTCACATGAAAGGGGTTGTATTTGGAGTGTTCGACCAATCACAAACATGGACAAGCCGTGTACTGACAGCGCAGCGCGTCATATATTTCCTGAATGAAAAGTCAACTAATATTAGACAAATATGAAGACGTTAAACTTTAAACATCCATGACTTAAACACTTTATCCAGGATAAAAGCCACATAGCTGCACCTGCAAGGTGAATACTGCTGGTAAAAAAAAAAGTGTTTGAATACGTTCATTAACAGTTTTATGATATCACTGCTGCCCTGACACGAGTGGATCTGACTTTAATTACATTTGACTCGAGTGTTTCGTCAACTTAATGTGTTGCTTAAAATAATACTTCTGCGTATGTGACACTGTGAGTGTTGCACGGCCAGATACGGCTCAAGAAGCTGACTCAGATAAGGAAATATATGATACATTATGATGTGATATGATATGAATGATAATGAGACACATCGACGTCTGCACTCACAGTGCCACGGACTGTACTTAATGTTACTTTGATCCGGTTACTTATGTTGTGGCAGATATTTAAGTAAGCTTTCTTAACGCTAATGTTATAATAGTCAGATAATCTGACTCAGATTGCTCTGAAGATGGGAGGGGATATTCTATTAATTTTCACGTTCACACAGTCGGTGATTTTGGCCGGTCGTCTTTCCTGCAACGGCAGTTTAAACTGTATTTCCTTTCTCCTCCTGTCATATGAATTGATCGCTTTAAACTCCGCACACGGAGCTCTGATTGGTCAGCAGGCAGTGCTTTTATCCTGGAACCTATCCTGCTCCGGAGGATAGCCGTTCAGAATAAGTTATCTAGCCCGCTAAAAAGTGAACCAGCTTCGTAGGACCGGAAACCCCTGAAGTTAGCTTGCTAAACGAAAATCTTGATTCGTAGTATACCCCCCAGGTAGGGGGGGGGGGATAAATGGCCCAAAAATAAAAAAATTGGAAAATGATTACGCCCACTTCAGGGATGGTGCATTGGGTCATTTGGGAGATATTTTGTATTGGGAGTTGGTACCTAACATGAAATAAACCCCCCACCCCACCCAAAAAACTAAATCGGACATGTTTTTTTCCCCCTTTTTTCCCCCTTTTATCATTAAAAATAAAATAAAATCTTAAGAGAACACTTTGGTTCACCTGTCAGATGTTGCAAAGTTCTAATGTAACAAAGTACATTTACATAATGCATTGTGGCTCCTGGTTGACTGCAAGCAAACCGTTGAAATCCCCAAGCAGACGATCATATTCAACACACCATCTGACAAGCAGTTAAACAGAGTTGTCGCAGGTATGTTTTTTCCTTTTTAACAAAATGATTATATTATATTATCTTATAATTATATTATTATATGATATTATATGATAATTTAGCTTGGTTTGTGTCAGGTTCCATCCAATATTAGTCATACTTTTAGCTTTCTAGCTGTTAAGAACGTAGCTCAAACTAGCTAGCTAGCTTAGTGCAACAGTTGATTTGACATGTTTTTGCTCAAATTAGCCAGCTAACTTTATTATACAGTAATTACTTAGCTAACTGTTACATTAAGCTAAATTAGTAGACAGCACTGAAGTAATTAACACTCTCCTAGACTTAGTGCTTGTAACTTAATCTAATTTAGAATATTAATCTTTTTCAGAGAAGTCACATCAGTCTGATGACATACATCATCAAGCATGGCAGAGCCCAGACACATGTCCAAAACTAGATCTACCGGAAACATTTATAATGCAGATACCGACTTTCCTCCCTCCAAGAACTTCCAACCACCCACAAAACTCCCCACACTGCAGAGTGTCATAAGCATGAGACGGTACCACCTGGAGATGGGCAATGGGAGAGTGACTACAACCATGGCAGCACGGGAAGTGGCAAAACAGGTCTACGCCAAGTACTACCACGACACTGTGTTTTGTGTTCCCTTGAGCACCATCCAGAGGAAGGTAGAAAGGATCTGGAAACAGTTCAGTGAGGGCAGAAAGAGGTATGGACAGACAGGGAAATAAGACTCACTGGCTGTCCAACAATACAAAGAGTTATTTCATACAAAGTCTGAGCTCTTTGATGTATTTGCCCATGACCCTATACGGCGGCAATCACTGGAGAAAGAGTGGTGTGTAAGCATGAGTGAGATGGAGCACAAATACTATGAAGACCAGAAGACAGAGCGAAGGATGTTCTGTTCCAAAGGTGTGGACCCTGTCTGGTACCTTAGCATGATGCGAACCCAAAGGTTGAGGGAGAGGAGCGAAGAGTACCAGAGGAAGAGAGACCAGCAGTTCTCATATCAAACTCTGGACCATATCACAGATATCTTGATTGAAACTGGTGAGATATCCAGCTGCAGCAGCGATGAAGAGAAAGAGGGCACACCCCCAAAAGCGACTGAGACAGATGTCTGAGACTGACACACAGCTTCAAAAGGAGGGTGAAGAGAGTGTGGCGCGAGCAGAACCCAAAGGAAGGAAAAAAATCTTCACAGATGTTGCTGAACTAGACATGGATGAAGATTTACTACCACAAGAGTTTCAACACATACGATTGTCCGAGAGAAAAGTCCGGGATGAGTTCTATACAACTATAGCCAATCTTAGAAACAGGAGATGGCTCAAAGAAAGGAGAGGAAGAGACTAGACATGCTGGACACACTGAAATCTAGAGGTGGCCCCTTCACTGACAGTGGGGAAGTTGAGAAGTTCCTTGTGGATGAAAGTCTGAACAACAACGCAAAGCTGCAGAGGATGAAGCTTGAGGTTCAGTTTGCCAGAGAAAGTACCACGCTTCTGCCTAAAGTCGATCCTATCTTCAGAATCCAGGTGACACTGCCCAGTGGGAAGAGGAGGATGAAAACGGCACAGGAGTTTGGAGATGCTCTCATGGCGTACCTAGGCAAGAGGAGTGACCGAACCACACTGGAATATGCAAAATTCCAAGAAAGTCTTGAAAGGCTAAGAAAAATATGAGGTGCTACTTAAGACTGACAAGTTCAAGTTCTTTCTATGTCAATGTGACTGAATAAAAATGATTTAACTGTTTTGTATTTGGAATAAAAATCTAATCAAGTTTTCCAAATGAGTTTAGTCTTTTAGTCTTAGCAGACTGTAAGAATAGTGAATTTCAAAGGGCGGAACAGCCAAAAAAACGCTCTTTTTGTGTTCTTTTTTTAATTTTAAAGAGGGATGGGGGATTATTTTCAAGATACAGAGTTACTTTGAGGTGTAACAGTTCTTCTATTAATAGTGTTTATTAATTCTCAAATGGGTTTGAAAGCATTCATTCAACAGTATATAGGCAAACAGTAAGAATAGCTTATGCATACCAGGCGGAATGTGCAGAAAATGCCACTTTTTGGGTTCTTTTTTTCATTTTCAAGGGGTAGGGGGTTATTTTCAAGATACAGAGTTACTTTTGGTGTCAAAGTTCTTGTATTGATAGTGTTAATCAAGTCCCAAATGGGTGTGTTGAAATTTTGAACTTGATGATTATCCCCCCCCCCCCTACCCAGGAGGGTATACTACGAATCTAGTTCAACATATCCTGGATATGTTTTGAGTTATCCGGTTGACTAAATCCAAAAAAAAAAACGCTCTCGCTAAACGGTCCTACGACGCTGGCTATCAACTCGATCGCTCAAGCCAGCCGTGTCCTATCTAGTTAGGTGCGCGTTCACATGAAAGGGGTGGTATTTGGAGTGTTCGACCAATCACAAACATGGACAAGCCGTGTACTGACAGCGCAGCGCGTCATATATTTCCTGAAGGAAAAGTCAACTAATATTAGACAAATATGAAGATGTTAAACTTTAAACATCCATGACTTAAACACTTTATCCAGGATAAAAGCCACATAGTTGCAGCTGCAAGGTGAATACTGCTGGTAAAAGAAAAAGTGTTTGAATACGTTCATTAACAGTTTTATGATATCACTGCTGCCCCGACACGAGTGGATCTGACTTTAATTACATTTGACTCGAGTGTTTCGTCAACTTAATGTGTTGCTTAAAATAATACTTCTGCATACAGTATGTGACACTGTGAGTGTTGCATGCCAGATACGGCTCAAGAAGCTGACTCAGATAAGGAAATATATGATACATTATGATGTGATATCATGTGATATGAATGATAATGGGACACATCGCCGTCTGCACTCACAGTGCCGCGGACTGTATGCTACGTAATGTTACTTTGATCCGGTTACTTATGTTGTGGCAGATATTTAAGTAAGCTTTCTTAACGCTAATGTTATAATAGTCAGATTGCTCTGAAGATGGGAGGGGATATTCTATTAATTTTCACGTTCACACAGTCGGTGATTTTGGCCGGTCGTCTTTCCTGCAACGGCAGTTTAAACTGTATTTCCTTTCTCCTCCTGTCATATGAATTGATCGCTTTAAACTCTGCACACTGAGCTCTGATTGGTCAGCAGGCAGTGCTTTTATCCTGGAACCTATCCTGCTCCGGAGGATAGCCGTTCAGAATAAGTTATCTAGCCCGCTAAAAAGTGAACCAGCTTCGTAGGACCGGAAACCCCTGAAGTTAGCTTGCTAAACGAAAATCTTGATTCGTAGTATACCCCCCTGGTTTGCCGCTCAGCATAAGTTACCATGGAAATCTAGCCTGCTAAAAAGAGAACCAGCGTCGTAGGACCGGAAAGCCCGAGATTTCCCTGAAGTTAGCCGGCTAAGCGAAAATCCAGCTTCGTAGTACAGGCCTCTGATGTCTAATGAAACAATAATGGAGGGGGACCATTTCCTTCAAGTCAGCCCACCTTCTTTACTATCAATTTGCAGTTCTATAAATGAATGATTATAACCTTAGTTGGCTTGATTATTAATCTTTCCGGTGCTTTGTAACGTTGCTTAATGTATTTTGACAATACAGTGAATGGATCGCAGTATTTGTTGTTGCTATGTAAGAAGTTTTAACTTGTAAATCAGTTGTGGATGAATGATGCAAATGATCCCTGCCAGGCAGGCTGCTCAGATTTCACACTGGATGCATGTGTGAGTGTGTGGCTCGTACACTGTGGTCACACTGTGGGCTAGTTTCTTTCTAAAAACTAGTCATTTGCATATTATGTGCAGTATGTTGTGTCTATATAGATAAGAAAAGACACAGCCTTGAAATAAGAACAAAAAGGAGGGGATGTTTTGGGAGGGTTTAATTTAAAGTAAAATTATTGAATGCAAGTTTATGAATCAATGCACAGAGCATTTGCAAAGGGAGGGGACAGTTGTTTTTTGGTGGTGCATACAGTATGTGTGCACAGCAATGAGAGCACATATAGACAGATATGATTGTTGCAATGATTCCATATTATCCAATTCACCATGAAACATGTTTTTGCATTTAAAAACTGTACATACAGTTCCATTTGCATCAACTCAGAGATGTGTGTGTGTGTGTGTGTGTGTGTGTGTGTGTGTGTGTGTGTGTGTGTGTGTGTGTGTGTTAGTGAGTACATGCCCATAAGGTGCCATCTTTCATATGTGCGTGTTTGAGGCTGGCATCTCGCTGGTTAGCAGTTTAGCGGCTCTGGTTTCAGCCTGGTTGCCGATATGTCAGGTTGACCTTTGAGTGTTCAGCGACCCCACCACTGATATCAAGTTGTGTTGGTTCAGACAGACACTCACAACAAGAGCTCTTAATTAGTTCCCCAGACACCACAGCCGTTAAGATCAAATCTGTCTGGAAAGGGAAAGGAAGAGCCAGGAAATAAATGTCATCTGAAACCTCTTAAGACAATTATTTTCAGGATCTTTCAATTTCACTAAACAGCCAAGACAATTTATTGAAAATAACTGAAGCTTGAGTTTAATTTGAAAGAATCAGCAATCATGATCTTGATGCAGACACAAGGGTCTACACTCTGACCTTCACACTAACAAGGGGGCACAGGATCTGAACTCTGTCCTGAAGAAATAGAACTGCTTTGAAGATGAAAATATATCTACAGTCAACGGGAGAGTTTGCACTGCATATCTGCAGGGAAGTTGCAGCGTGACAGTTTGTTTGTGCACCCTCGGAAAAAACTAAAATTGTGGTCACTGCAGAGATACTGCAGAGATGCACAGTCAAATGCATGAGAAAGGGTTGGTTGTTTGACTATCACAGTCAAATCATTGTTTGAAGATATCTGCACCACAGCAACAAGAAATACAAGTTATAAATATCTTGAGCCAGTAGCATGTTTTGCCTTTGACACAAGTTGCACTGGTCTGATGAGGAAGCTATTCAAGAACAAAACCCCAGTATGATTTTACTTTTAAAATAGCATTTAGTAAGCTCAGTAAGTTTGCATTCAAGTAAGTGAGCTTTACTACCAATGGATCTAAGGATGTTCTTTTTTTAATTATGCATTAATACTTTGTCATGCCATTTAAAATAATGAATGTACAAATAAACAAAAAAACAGTCATGTCTTAAAAATGCCTACAGTAATTCCACTACCATCTACTACTTAATAGAAGACAGGCAGTAGTTGTAATAGAGGATATGCAGCTAAAAAAACATGTATACAAATATACAAATATAACAGAGAATAAAAGTGATTTAATTTAATAGTTTTTTGTAGTTTAAAGCCATTTATAGGTATAGTATAGTTGTATAACATTCACAGTGTAATAAAAAATGTTAAGAAATTATTGCAGAATACATTTTTTATTATAATTTGAGTTTGTTTACAAAGACTTACATTGTAAACGGGGTACAACATAATATGGCAAAACTATACGGTCATACCCATTAAAATTGGAATAAGATAAAAATAGACTAGAATATAGTCTACTCTAATTTTACAGAGCGTCACTAATGTTACCATGCTACCGAGCATTTCACCTGTTCAGTCAGGCGAACAGAGTTTAGTAAACTGGGCAGGAGGAAGTAAAAGACTCCCAGGGGATAATCGCTCTGTCTCTTTACCAAAAGCCCCTTAAAAAAAGTTAATGATTAGTGTTTCCATATAATTTTGTGTTTCAAAATAATTATTCTTGTTTGGAATTTTCATCATAGTGGATAATAAACCGTGAGCATCTCTGTATGGCTGCATCCTGTTTCTCCACCCCCTGTATTCTCTGGATGGTTTGCTCCACCGCTGCAGGTCTGATTCAGGCAGCCACATCGTTATCAGCCCGGAGGATCTCCGACCGCACGCGGCACCGAGCCCGCAGAGCGCGTGTTTGCCTCTCGAGCTGTCAGAAAAGGCTCTGTTATGAATGAAAGAGTCCTTTCTGTGGACAAATATACCAGGGAGAAACTCTTAAGACTGTACCGGCGCGACAGATACTGCTCTCCGTCCGTTTCCGGATTATTACCGTTCCCCGAGTCATTATTAACCTGACTGCGCGCGGTGCGGCTCGTGTGTCCCGACTGATGGTGCAGAAGAGCGTGAGGGTCTGTTGGACAATGAGAAAGAAGGATTGTGTGACAGCGGGAGGACGATACCAAGACAGATACTGCATCTGATTGACGAGACATTCCCATGACTTCGCTACGGGGGTGTGCGCCATATTCCCGACGCACCTGCAGCACCTTCAGCAAATGAATGGTTATCCTGGGTTGATGGATATTTTTTTAATGACAGAGACAGTATTTATTGATCCTGCCAAGGATTTCATGTGAAACCCTTTTCTACAAGCATATATTGTCTACCTCATTTCATAAGCCATTGAATTTTATGCCATTGCAAGGACTAATTTAATCAGCAGCTTTACATTATTTCAGATGAAAACAGCTTTTATTATGCATTAAAGGTTCAGTCTAATGCAGCTTGAAGCACTGCTCTTTTGTGTTCCTATGGGATTAAATTCATCCTAAGGACTCAGGTGTCCTTGTGTCAGAGTAAATAAGGATAATTATAAACCTGTGGAATGCTTGATCTCAAGATGAAGGAAGCGTGTCGCATCTGTGGACGAGAGCTCTGCGGTAACCAGCGACGATGGATCTTCCATCCTACCCCCAAGCTCAACCTGCAAGTGCTGCTGTCTCACGCTCTGGGGCAAGAGCTGACTCGGGATGGCAGAGGGGAGTTTGCCTGCTCCAAGTGCACCTTCATGCTGGACCGCATGTACCGCTTCGACACCGTGATCGCCCGCGTGGAAGCCCTGTCCATTGAGAGGCTGCAGCGGCTCCTGCAGGAGAAACACCGGCTCAGGCAGTGCATCGGCGGGCTCTACCGGAAAACAAACTCAGAAGAAGGTGCTGTAACATCTGGAGACAATGAAGAACTTGGAGATGGAATGGTGGACATTTCAGGCCTCACTCATGCAAAGTACTGCTCCCTGCTCCAGGACGATCTGGTCTACTCTTTGTACGAGTCCTGGGCCGACGACGGCATAGACTGTCAGCACCACCAACACCCTCCTGCTGGTCCAGGGTCAGAGGTCACAGTCGCAGGCTCACAGCGTTGTGTTCCCAGCACTCCCAGGAAGTGTCGCGGATGTTCCTACTGGCGAGTGGCCGACTCTGACTATGAAGCTGTTTGTAAGGTGCCCAGGAAGCTGGCACGGAGTATTTCCTGCGGCCCATCATCCAGATATTCAGCCAGTGTTATTGGAGGGAGTGTGACCGTAGGAGGTGGGGGAGAACGAGAACAAAATAATGTGGAGGATTCAGAAGAACCCCCCTCCTCTTTAACACTGGTTCCTGGTTCTCAGGACCCCTCAAGGACATCAGACAGTGAACGCACCCTGGCTGGAAGAGCCAGCTCCAGCCCCTCTGTAGCATCCTTAGAGCTGACTGAGGAATATATTCAGTCTGGAGCCATAACAGATGGGCGGCTGAGCTCCCCTAGGGAACTTATAGATGACCGGATATCTGACTCCCTCTCTGAGGAGCACATGGGAGCCCCAGCTGGCCCAGCCTCACCCGGCCCCAGCCTCTCTCTGGCTCTCTGTCTGCTGCAGAGCTATGCTGCCTACCGGCCAGTCCTGAGCTCTAAGGGGAGCAAGCTGCCAGTGCTCCAACGTAGCTCCAGTAATGGAGGTCATAGACTCTGCTTCCCTGATCCAGTTCTGGGAATGTCATATGGGAATCCAGAGGGAGAAAGAGATGACCACACGCCAACTCCTGAGCTGGAGACCCCTATGATCAGGCTGGTTGATCAGGATCTGAACCTGGCTAACATGCAAGAGTTGTTGGAAGATTTGTACAAAGAATATCCTACCCCACGTCCTCACCAGGTATAAAACCTTGACAGTGATGGTGATTAATACAGGGATTTCACTATTGCTGGATAAGGAATCATAATTTCGCCCATATACTGCAAGTTTGCAGAATTTGCAGCACTATGAGTGAACCAACCCAACACGCTTTGATGTTTGACAGACAATCCCCACAAAACGTGTATTCCTACTATTTTTTTTTTCTCTCAATTGTCCTGCCCACAGCTTCTCCAACAAGCTTTTACACAGGAAGATTTGAGCTAGAGCAGTGTGTGTAGATGTGTGTTTGCGTGTGTGCACTTAATTGGCTATACAGTATGTGGGAAAACATTACATGAGCAGTCAGGTGAGGGTAAGCTGTGACACACCACATGGCCTAGTTACCGTGTGTGTGGAGTGTACAAGCACAAGGAGGTCATTGGTCATGTCAATGAAGTAGAAAGCACAGTCATGTTTGACCCTTTAGCAAGTGTAAATATCTATCATTTTAATGTGAAGCTTATATATTTAAGTGGTTCTAAATGAAGATGTTGAGGATGTACAGTGTCTTCCATCACAGCTGCCAAATACACCAAAGCATGAACACAGCCTGCAAACAAATAACTGCGTGCTGGTTTTTCCTGTTGAAAACGAGTAAGTTGTAGGACAGGATTTATCTGTGTGATTTAATTATGTGAGGACAACATTTGCGTGTGTGCAATACTAAAATATTCAAGCCAATAATCCTCAACAATAGTTTTTGGATTGGATAGAGTGTGCATTTGTCTCTGCGTGATCTCTGCCAGGGCTGCAGACCGAAGTAGGTTAGATGTGGGGAGACATTAAGACAAAGTGACTCCACTACTGGCCTATTTTCACTCTGAGCCCTTGAGGCAAAATGATCCACACATTGTCAGACCATTCTTCCATCTCAACTGTGGTTGGCTAGTTCATGCAAACTGCCACACACCACTTTAGAAGCTCTCTCCCCGACATGGCTTTTTACAAAGTGCACACATGAATGATCAGAGTTTGTAAATGTTGTACACATGGTACACAATCCCTCTGTTTTTCTCACGACAAACAAATAATCTTGCACACAAATAATTCAGCTGCTGGATTTATTGAGAAGACTAATGAGCAAGTGAGTGGTTTTTATAAGTTGAAACACTCACATCCCTTCCTGTTCATTCCAGAGCCTCGTTGAGGAGCAGCAGAGTCAACTGAGCCAGTATGAGTGTGCGGCCGGGCAGTGTGTCAGAGAGCTGCAGAAGGCCCAGCTCCAGGTCCAATCCCTGCAGGCCAAGATCCATGAGAGCGAGGCCAACAACATGGTATGTCTCGTTAAAATATGCCTCATTATAATGAAATAGGCTTGATGAATCCACATAAGGTAACAGTGACCTTTCTCTGTCTGTAGAAGCTGCAGGAGAAGCTGAACGAGATGGAGTGTGAGCTGCGTTCAATCCGCCAGGCTGCTCAGAGTCAGGAGAGAACCATTCAGGGTCTCTCAGAGTCCATCAGTACCAAGGACAGTGAGGTTAGTGTTTGTATATGTTGTCAGCCTGTGTGAGATGATACCTGAGTCTGAAAAGGTTCTCATACCCCTGATTTATTCTTCGTTAAGGCCCAAGAGCTATACCAGCTGATGGAGGGGCAGAACTCAACTCTGTGTAAGCTGAGAGATATGATCCATCGCAACCAGCTTACTCAATGCAAGGTGAGACGTGGCACAAACCCTGATCCAGGATCATTCCTTATCAATAGTGAGAAATCTTATCTCCAGCCTTATGACGTACTGAACTGGTTCTGTGTCCTCATTCTTTAGACTCCAGAGGGGGTCAGTGAGTCCGTAAAGCTCGCCCAGCTGCAGGGCGAGCTGCTGGCAGTGCAAAGCTCCTTGTTCTCCCTCGGGCTGGAGCTGGAGGCCAGCCAGAGGAGTGTGAGACAGAACCAGAGACAAGGAGAAGATATGTCCAGGTTTAAGGACAGACTCAACTCTGACCTACAGGAGGCGCAGCAGCACAGGGAGGTCACAGAAAAGCACAACCAGGTAAGTGTTGTCAATGTGTGAGAGTGAGAGAGAAGTCTTGGCAGTATGAAGGATGCAGCATGTGTGACCTCTCCTCGTTGTTCTGCAGGATCTGCGATGCGCCCTTCAGAAAAGTCGCTCCGAGCTTCAGGCTAAAGAAGCAGCTCTGAAGGAGGCCGAGGCAGAGAGACACACTGGGCTGCAGGAGAAGGAGAGGAGCATCACACAGCTCAAACACACTCTGCAGGACAAGGAGCAACAGCTACAGGTAATGTACACAATCCCAATCAATCGTTTCATACTATATGTAGTTTCACATTTCTGATCCTTTCTGAAAATCTTTGTATCTGTAGGAGTACTCCGAGATGATGGAGTCCACAGGAAGCTCCAAACCTAGAGATGCCCTGCTGGAGAAACTACGGGAGCGTATTCAAGATAGAGACAGAGCTCTGGAGGTAAACATGCACATTTATATACACAGCAGGGACATGAATGAATGTCAGCTCGGTATGAATAGTGAGATGACCCCAAACTACGGCTCCATGTAGGCTTTGTTATTAATACGACAGTCATCCCTGTATACTACGGAGAGAAAAGACATAAGTATGCATCTTGCAACAGTCGAAAGTGCCATAGATAAATCATTAGGTCATTATTACATTTCACAACCAACCAACATGTTCTGTTCTGTTGCATCCCTACGGCAGTGTGAAAGAAGGAGCAGGAGTTTCAAATATTGCACACCTGCTCATGAACATCACAGTACAGGGTGCCCAGAATAGCATCAGTGTGATTCAAAAATATATTTCCTCGTCCGCCATCTGCAGCGCTCCATCGATGAGAAGTTCCGCTGTGTGGAGGAGCGCGAGGGCCAGGTGAGGAGGCTGCAGCTCGCCCTCAGGGAGAAGGAGCGAGACCTGGAGAGACTGCGCTGCATCCTGTCCAACAACGAGGAGACCATCACGGTACGCTTGATCTTGGTCATAAAGATCCTGGCTGAGCAGGAAGAGGAATTGTGGATTCTGTTTTTATTTTAGACAAATATGAGGAATAATATATTTTGGTGCGTTTCCACCTGTGACTGAACTTCAGAGTCTGGACGCCCTGGTGCGCGGTAAAGATCTGGAGCTGGAGCAGGCGGCCGAGGCCTACAGGAACCTCCAGTGGCTGAAGCAGCAGAGCGAGGAGAAGGAGAGGAACACCCTGAGAGAGAAAGACTCCATCATCAGCCAGCTACAGGAGGCTCTGCAGACACACAGCCAGGAGGCACAGGTAACACACACACACACACACTCTCATGTAGTGCCCTTATTGTGATGGCAATGCCTGAAGCTTTAAAAAAAAAAAACAGAACATGTAGACAAACCTGTGCTGCTTGTTTTTACTTTCTCAAACACAACAGGTGTGCTGACGAGGCTTGTTTTTGTGTGTGTGTGTGCAGGATCTGACAGCCACCCTTGTTGCCAGAGTTCAGGCCGGTCCAACTGAGGTTGTTGAGGAGTTGAAGGCGCGGCTGGCGCTGAGAGAAAAGCTCTTCCAGGAACTGCTGTCAGACCGCAGTAGCCAGTCTAGTGAACACCGAGCACAGGTCCAGGACATGCTGAACACTCTCAGCTCCAAAGACCAGTATCTGCAGGTATATAAATCACTACCGAGCAAACTGCAGATTTAAAGTTTCAAAATAACCTGATATCTCCCTCTCTCTTTAGGACTCCTCCTACAGGCTCTCCCTTGTGATCAGTGAGCGGAGCGGCCAGCTGCAGGAGCTTCGCCGACACCTGTCCTCCAGAGAGCAAGAGCTGTGCAAGCTGAACCAGGAAAAGGAGAGGGAAACTGAAGGAGACACGGAGAATCTGCGGAGTCTCCTCAAAGAGAAAGAAGCCTTCATCAAGGTACATGTTTGTTTGCTTCCCTTGGCTTTCTCCCTTTCTCTCCTGTTCATTTGATCTGAACAGTATGCTTTATTCCTCAGGAGCTGATGCAGAGCCAGGAGGAGTCCATGCAGCCATCTTTCACAGACAGGGAGGACGAGGTGACGGCTTTACAGGAGGAGTTGCAGCTGGTAGTCAAGAAGGAGAAGGAGGCTCAGGTATATACAGTATGTGGAACCTGTGGTGATGCATAAAAATTATATTTCCCCCCTCTTTTTTAACTCACTTGTGCCCTCTCCCTGCAGGAGGAGCTCTCTGCTCTGCGTTCATCTTTGGCTCACCAGGACATCACTGATCACCAAGTAGGAATTTGCCTTATTCTCTACAGATTAAACAGTGTGTAAAGATGCGGCTTAATAATATGTTTTAATGATGTGTCTGCTTCCTTCTCCACCCTGCCTGCCGTTCTGATGTAGTGTGTGCTGGAGCAGCTTGTGTCAGAGTACAACAAGCTGAATGATGCCTTGAGGGCGGAGAAGAGAGTGTACCAAAATCTCACGAACATTCACGCCAGGAGTGACAGGTACAGACGCTGCACCCAGTGTTCCTGTGAAAACAGTAAGTCGCTGTTTTTTTTTTTTTAAAGCAAGTCTTCTTCTCTCCTCAGCTCTGAGAAGATCCAGGCCCTCCACACTGAGCTCGACTCGGTGCAGGCGCTCCGCAGACAGCTGGAGGAGGTCCTGGCCAAGACCCGTAACATGGCCGTGGTGCTGGAGCGGGAAGCTAACAGGCAGCCTGACTTTGGAGGTGGGCAGGGTCCAGAGGGCACTGTCACTAACGCTCTGTGATGTCTGACCACAGCACTGCTGAGTGACTTGGAGCTGCCTGGAGACACTGAAAGTCAGATTTACAAAGAAAAGTGAATAGGATCAGGAAATTCTGCTCCAAGTGAGAATAAGAATCATATCTGACTTTCAGTCTTCAGGCAGCTTTATCCACATAGCACAGGCACTACTTAAGTAGCAGAAGCCTGTTCAGATTAACCTCATTGATATGAAGTGGCAACGTGCAACCCAGAGTTTTTTTATTAATATATTTTGTGTGGTGTGAATATATTTTTTTATTGTTTCTAAAAACAGCCTGCGTATTGCTTTGCAGTGCGATTGTTCTGTATTGCCATTTCTGTGTGCTGTCTCTCACCGGTGTCACTCTTCCAGCCTTACCGTCACAGTGAAGTTACGTCTTGTGGAGAAACTCAAGCTCCTGCCTTACAGTGAAACGTCTCACCATCCATCATTGGTTTTTATATCATCTGTTTGTGGACAGGATGTGCATACTCAACAAGGCCCAACATTAAATAGTAATCCCAAAAGATTTCTCTCATATAGTTTACCTGCTCTTTACATTTGAATCTGCTAATTACGCATGACACATACGGTCAGCTACGGTTAAAATGCTGATGAATTTAAATTATGCTAGTTTAGTTTGTGTTGTTTTTATCTGCTTGTTGAACTTATGTCAGCCATAAAGCAAGATAATATATTATCAAGTCATTTTACTGTCTGGACTGTGCCCTCTATTCATCGCGAGATGTCAACGCCAGAAATAATACTTACCCATTCAATATTTACATTTGGTAGAGTTCATTTTCTGGGATTTGTGCCCTGGTCTCTCATCTAGCCTCAGAGATGGAATCCTTGTCAAAGACTTTTTGTATTTTTAATTTAACAGAAATAAAAAAAGTGGGCTGGCTTTTTGTCAAAAGCACTTCTGTTTGTTGTGTTTAATTGGGAATTTGTGTTTATAATATCCCAACTCTGAATTCCCCTATTTGGTCCCTTATATACCTTCCTTCCTTCCCCAAAGATCAACCCACAGTTTGTTATCTATCCGAACCAATCCTATGCAACCCAGCCCCCGAGTTTGTCCTATATTTAGTTTACTTATATAAGAAAACACATGTTATAAATGAGTTGAAATATTATCCAAAATATCTGAATTTGTCAACAGATTCCGTATGAACATGAAACTATCATGTCAATTAGCAGACATTTCTAATCCAATTGAGTGTTTCTCCCTCGTGTCCGTCCTCATGCATGATGTGGCATGGTTTTCATGTGTGCATGGCTGTCCTGCTGTAATGCCCAATTGGATATTCACAACACTAAAATGCCCAATTCACTAAATAAGGGAAACTCATGTGAGCCCTTTTACTCACATTCTGAAAAGAAAGCATGAAATCCACATTTGTTGAAATGACAAAGAAACACAGTGTGTCCTTTCCTATATGTGTGTAGTATGAGAGTGGTGACAATATGTAGAGCCACAGTGTGTAAACAGGGCCCCACATTCAGTCCGTTAAGCTTACAGAGCACATTGTTATTGTTGTACAATATATAATAACCCAGCAGGTAGCTCCATGAACCTTTTGCCATCTCAAAGATATTTCATAAATGTGATTTTAATACATGTGTTTTATTAGTAATCCAATAAGCCCCCAAAAATGCACCAAGCAACTTAACTTACACACCCATACACAATTCGACTGATACTGTGTGTGTGTGTGTGTGTGTGTGTGTGTGTGTGTGTGTGTGTGTGTGTGTGTGTGTGTGTGTGTGTGTGTGTGTGTGTGTGTGTGTGTGTGTGTGTGTGTGTGTGTGTGTGTGTCATTAGGGCCTATTATGTTATACAATATTCCTTTAAAGTCCCTGTCAGTCACTTTCCACTGATACCTCCTGTTCATGTATACTTACTTTAACACACAACAGTAAACATGCATCATACATACTCAGTATTAAGCCCAAAATCACCACAAAACGTGTGTGAATTTATAATATTATATAGTATATATATATATCCATTTACATAGTTTCTGAACACATACACACTCCCCTCCCGGGTTGCTCTGCCTCCAGTGTGTTTTTGGGTGGCAGGCAACGTATGACAAAACATTTCCCTTTAGTCCCATGACTTCCAAACAAGGGATTCAGCGTACAAAGAGAAATAATGGGGTAAACAGTGGATGCAGGAGAGGGAGGAACATAAGTGGAACAGAGGATTAAGAGATAAACAAAGGGGGTAATAAAGGTGGATTTTGTGCTTATATGGTTGTTGTGTTTTCCAGAGCTCAGCACAGAGGAAGAGGAGGAGGGAGATGATGAAGAAGGCAGCAGTGACGAGTTCACTGACAGCATAGAGGATGATGAAAAAGTGACAGCCAGAAGTTTGGCCTCCATTCAGGTAAGATACTTTTATGAACATTTGAATATTAAATCCCTTTAGATCGATGTTTGTAACCCGATATTTTTGGATCTCTTACTTATTTAAACCTTGGAGAAAGCCGTTGATTACTTAAACAGTTGCACATAAATAATTTAATATATTTCTTATGACGTGTGTTAAGGTTTGTGGAGCTGAGGGTGTGACAAGCGCGCTGGTGTCTGATGTGAAGCAGCTTGAGGAAGCAAAGAACACACTTGAAGTCCAGCTTAAAGAAATAAAGTCACAACTGGAGAGGGATGGATACAACTCCGTAGCTCAGATGAGGTGCGGATTTGTTTGCTGATCACTTGAAACTCGACATTATTGCATGTATGGAGCAAGAAATGTGATAGTGATCTTGCTTTCAACTTTTGTCTTTCTTCCCGTCATCTGCCAGGAGTGCACTGCAGGGTCTACAGCAAGAGAAGCAAGCTCTGAAAGACAGTCGAGGACTGAACCAGGAAGAGGAGGACGAGGAGGAGGAGGAAGAAGAAGAAGAAGAAGAGGATTGGGATATCGAGGAAGAAGATGAAGAGGAGGAAACATCTCCGGTGCCGGCAGGGAAGCGTGGTCATCTGTGTGTCAGTCTGAGTGACGACCATGGAAAGAGGGACTGCAAGAGGCCGCGCTGTCTGACCACCCCTCATCAAACACACCAGCCTGAGACGGTAAGAACAGAATCACACTTTTAGTGATTTACTGCAACTATCTATCTCAGATATTTTATAAAGCTGCTGCAAAGTTTATTCAGATTATTTTAACTCTGAGGCGTTAAAGATTTTCAGGGTTTTCCAATAAAGGTAGAAAGCACAAGTCTGTAGAAAGTGAATATGATAGGCATAGAATATGCTTATTATTGAGGTATTTTACATTGTAAAAAAATAAAAAATAAAAATTTTTATCTGATTTTACTATTAAGAGAGAAACATGTCAAACAATATTATACTTGGTAATGGAAAAGGGGCTCAAATAAGAAGAAAATATCAACGAAGGCATGAAAAAGCTGTATGAAAGAGTATAAAATCGTCAATAATCCAGGTTGAAACTTCTATTTTAAGTTATTTAAAATTAATCTGGTTTTAAAGCTCATAATATATTTTGCATGTAAAACGATACTTTGGTAAAAAACATCAGACACCAGATGGATTTAACAAAAGTTATGCCCCACCTCTGTAACTAAAGCAATCTCATTGCTGGTTTCAAGAAGTATTTCAGTAAACTGTGTTGGAGCAGCGTTGCCTCCAGGCCCTGCCCTCCTGCTCTCATCACCAGGTCTCCATTCACAGGCTCTGTGTGCGGGTGTTTTGTTCTTTTAGTCTCATGATTGTTTATATAAGTGAGATCATCGCGCTGTGCCTTCAGTCAATTCTGCTATTTGTAATAATAAGCATGTCAAATAAAACGTATGTTCTCATGTTAAAATGACGTACCTGTGATATCCTTTTTGTGTATTACAAATCAGAGTTGCTTAAACCCTTTGCTGTTGCAGGAAGTGGAGCCTCCTGGTGACAGCAGTGAGGTGGGAGTGCTCTGGCAGGATATAGAGGAGGGTCTTCGTGAACAAGCGTCCCGCCTGAGCTCCAATCTGGCTGTGAGCAACCAGGAAAACAGAGAGTTGCAGGAGAGGCTGATGGTGTCCGAGGCAACGGTGCACGCTCAGGCCGAACAACTGAAGGACTACAGAGATCTGCTCAGTGAGTCACTCTCAGGAACACTCATGAAGAAGTGTTATTAGACACATGGAAGAACAAAATAATGCTCAAAACCTTAATCAAACTCTGAGAGTGAAGTTATTTCTTTCCCTTGTCTCTGCAGCCGAGACATCCGTCCAGCAGGCCAATAAGCAGGTGCAGGTGGACCTCCAGGATCTGGGGTACGAGACTTGTGGTCGTAGTGAGAACGAAGCAGAGAGAGAAGACGCCAGCAGCCCAGGTGACAAACACATTCCCCTCCAACATAAACACCCCATGTTCTCTCCTGCAAATACACTCAATAATCCTACATCTCTCTCTCGCTCCTTCAGAGTTTGATGACCTGGAGATGTGCACATCACTGTCCAATCAGCAGGACTACGAGGGTGGGGGCGGCAGCTGGTACGCTGGCAGCAGTAACACAGATGGTTATGAAATGGGCGATGAGTCCGCCTCTCTGCAGCATCTCGTCCAGGATCTCCGCTCTCAGCTGACCCGCTGCCACAAGGTGATCCGGGGGCTGCAGCTGCGTGTCCGCTCCCTGTCCACCACCAGCGACTACGCCTCCAGCCTGGAGAGAACCCCCCGCAAGGTACTGGAACAATAACAAGCTACTATAACATTAACAAGCTACTCTACATGGTCTTTCAGGAGTATTTAAAGGTCCCCTCTTATGCAAAATGCACTTTTTTGTGTCTTTTATACATAAATATTTGTCCCCGGTGTGTCAGGAAACTCACAAAGTGTTAGAAAACAAAACCCTCTCTCCGTACCCAAATCTCAAAAATCGGGGGTCAACGGAGCTGATCCAGATTTGCTGCCGATATGACGTAATATCGGAAAAGTGGGCTGGCTTTACGCCCACGGCCCTATCAGAAACGTCGCTATCGGAAACATTGCGTGACGTGTTTTGGAAGTAATATAGTCTTTGTTTACATTAGCAAGCATCGCTAACACTCAGAGCTAACCTGTACTGGAGAGAGCATGTGTAAAAAAGCAGGAAATAAAAAAAGGAACTCACCTTGTGGTAAACCCGCAAGAGAAAAAGCATTTGAGCTCCATACTGTTTCAGAAATAATCCTTGATGTGGTTTGGAACATGATGGCGTTTAATCACGGCAGCTTTTAGCTGTATCTGAGCAGAGCAGACCTCACTGTTTGCCTGCGTGCATAATAGCATCATAGCTGAGCTTTAAGTCTAACAAAGATGCTAATTTTATCCTCACCTTCTAGGTAAACTGGGCCTTTGAGACGTCACCGGCCCCCAGCGGTGCAGAAGAGGATGAAGGCTGGATGTCAGACACCCAAGGGGTCCGCTCGGGGTCCAAGCCCAGCAGGGAGCTGCAGGAACTGATGGCACGAGTTGCTTCACTGGAGTCGCAGCTTAAAAGCTCCAGACTGGAGGGCAAAGGCCAAGCAGAGGAGGGGAAATGTGCCACCTGGCCTGGGTGAGGGGACAGAGACAGAGAGGCCATGATAAAAGATAGAAGTAGCTGTTAGACCCTGTGTACCGTAAAGGCCTTTTTATTTGATCTAAAACCATTTAATAGCTGCACATAAGTATAAAAAGTCATCCTACCTACAGCCCTCTATTAATACTGTGGTTATTATGCTCCCTTTACAGGAAGTACAACACTCTGATCCAGGCACAAGCTCGGGAGCTGTCCCATCTGAGGCAGAGGATGAGAGAGGGGCAAGGAGTCTGCCATATCCTCACCCAACACCTGGGTGACACCACCAAGGTGCTGAAAACTCTTCTGCATGAACTCAATCAATCATTAAACTACATGTAACTGCATATTACCAAAATGCGGAAATAATATGTGTTACATTTTTGGCTTTATCCTTAAACTTGCTCAAATTCTCAACATCGCACAGGCCTTCGAGGAGCTGCTGCGGGCGAATGATATAGATTACTACATGGGTCAGAGCTTCAGGGAGCAGCTGGCACAAAACTCTGCCCTGGCACAAAGAGTGGTCGCCAAGATCATTGGACGTAAGAAACATCTTTCCAAATCAGAATAGAAATGTTTTATAATTTCTCATTCTTGTGCACAAATTGTGCAACATTTCCTCTCACCATTTCCTCTCTCCTGTTGTATTTCCATAGGTGAACGTGCAGAGAGCCATGATGACAAGGCAGGCCATGAGTTGCTTGCACTACGGTGAGTCAGCATTCAGAACAGACACATTTTAATCACTAAACCTTTGCAACTAGCAAAATAATGGCCTACAGAAGCGCCTGCAGCGTTGTGATCTGTGGACCTCCCGAGAAGTTATTAGCCTTCTTTGTGGAGCACTTACTCTGTCCTAGTGATTAGTTTACCTTGTCATGTGACACGCTGCGGCACACCACATGGCTCCTTATGGTGGAGAGGAGACAGAAGGGTGCTGTTAATCCACATACAGGCCACAGCATGGAGCCTTCACCCTTAAGTTGCTTTAGTTGAATGGACTTACAGTACAGGTGTCCCAGCAGCAGCTTAAGAGGCTCAGCAGGACTGTGTGGCTGTGTGTGTCCCTTTTCTTCATTCAGTCCTAGTACTTGTGAAAGATGGTTTCCGTTGGAGTCTCTTATACATGGATTTATGTTATTTTGACTTCATTATAACTACTTTCTTTGGAGTTTTGGTTAAAAAATCCCCTTTCGAATACTGATATTTTTACTCAAATCAGAAGACGAAGAGTCTGTAGTGCATCAGGAACTTTCTTACTGGACTGGACTGATGGTGTGATGGCTCCTCTCTGGAAATCTATAATTTCTAAGAACAGCTCCATATACAGGGACTCTTTGTGGTCTTTTTCTACCGCTCGAAGCCAAGCAAGAGAGACGGCTTGTGTTAGGATGGTGTTGGAGAGAAACAGGGAGCTCATGCTTCGGCAACTCAAAAAGTAAGGGAAATGACTTCACATAGGTGCATTAACTTTAGGAATATCTGTCTACATACAGCAGATGGTTGACTTGAAATCATCAAAAAGATTCATGAAATAAAAAGGGCAAATATATTAAAAAAGACTTGGATTCATTCGTTGCAACAAAAAATTGATACTATATTGGTTTCACCAAAAAAAATGGAAGCCAGTTTTCCTTTCCTCCCTCTTTGTTAACAACTGCTGAGTATTCCATGAATAAATGGTTGATTGTCTTGTGTGCATGTGCAGGCTGAGTAAAGAGCTTCAGCAGAAAGATAAAATCATCGAGTCCCTCCACACCAAGCTGCAGCAGCGTCCAGAGACCCCGTCCAGCTGCCACGCCCTCTCTGAGACCACCGACCAATCAGACAGGACGTCCTTAGTGTCCGATGAGTACAGAACCAACGAAGACCTGGAAATGTGCTCCGATTTAGAATACCAGGAGGGGCTGCCGGGACACGGATCAGAACGAGACGGTAAAGTTCATTCCCCTGTTCCTCCTCTCCATGTTTGAGAAATACCTCTTCTATCCACTTTCACTCCCTCTTTCCATTCCCCTCCTTTAGTCCCTCCATCCTCCATTCCTCCTCATGGCTTCCTCAAGACCTCCAGCAGCTGTCCCAACATGCTTTGCTCAGCCCCTGTGGGTTTGACCAGTCACTCCTCCAGAGGTACAAGAGTTACAAATGGCTATGAAAAGCAAAGTACCCCAACATTTTTCCTTTTTCCTCATCCTTCATTTTCTGTTTGTGTCACTTCCTGTCATCCTCCTCCAGCCCTTTTCAGTGATCCCGTCTCCTCCTCCTTGTCTGGCCCCTGTGGCCCTGACGCCTGGGGCAGAGAGGTTTATTCTGCCCCCCGGCCCAGGGCCCTGTCTGTGCTCGCTGTCCGCCCAGAGCTGGACACGCTGTACAGACAGATGATGGAGAGGAACAGGGGTGAGGGCCGGGAGTGGTGTGCCATGTGTAGAAAGCTTAAATTAAGATCATAATATCTACGATCATTTCCCTTTCCTTCTTACATCATGTGTCACATACTTTCCCTTCTGTGTGGGTGTTTCCAGGCTTTGCAGTCCCCCATGACAAGCCTCTGTTCAGCCTCTCACCTGGTGGCCACAACCAGCATGACCTCTCCAGCTACAGCCAGCTCTCCCATCATGCCTTTCAACAGTATCCACTGGGTGGCATTCCCGAAAGCCACTCGCTGAAGTCGGACTCAGGTCTTTTGACAGGAGGGACTCTGTGGGACATGGACAACAGGGGTCAGCAGGGCGGAGGGTACTCTGGATCGGGACACCTGCAGGGAGGCAGCCATACAGGTGAGACTCCATACTGCAGTCACATAATAATAAAATGTATTCATAAGGCAGCTTTCATAACACAAAATGCATATAAAAGGGCTTTACAGGATAATAAAATTAGCAAAATAGGTAATGAGAACAACACAGGTATAACAAAGTCAGAAATGATTGTAATATGTAATTAATTCAAAGCAAGATTAAAAAAGAAAAGTGTTGTGCAATTTCTGAAAAGATATTACAATATTACTCTTATGCTGTTTGTATCTAGGGGTACATTTGATGGAGGAGCACCTGCGGGAGGTGCGGTGTCTCCGTCAGCGTCTGGAGGAGTCCATCAGGACCAATGAGAGGCTCCGACTGCAGCTGGAAGAGAGACTGGCCTCCACTGGGCGTGACGGAGGTATTGTAGCCCTCATTACAACACTCTTCATGTTCTTCGTGCAATAAATTGCATAAAATAACCCCTGTTTATTTCTCCAGGGACACCTACAAACATCTACATTCAGGGACTGGACACAGTCACTCAGCTGTCCAATGAGATCCGAGTCCTGAAGGAAGAAAATGTGGGCTTACAGTCACGCCTGCAGGCCACCACAGGTAGCATCTGAAAGCCAGCTAAATATTTCATTATGATCTTTGGGAATACACCATAACCCATACTAAACTCTCCTCTCACAGACACATGTGAGGAGGTGGTGCAGCTGCGGGAGGCGGTGTTTACAGCTCGCGCTCGCCTGAAACAAGCAGAGCTGGAGGCGGAGCAGTGGAAAGAGGAGCTGAGACGACTGCAGGCTCACAGCCAGGAACAGGGCCAGCAGATTCACATCCTGAGGCAGGAGCGGCTGGCCAGCCAGGAGAAAACCAACAGGTTGGTGCTGAATCAAACAGTGACTGATTAGTAGAGAAAACTGCGTATGTATGTGGGTATAAATATCTACTCTTTGACTGAAATGCGCTGTGATGTTTCCTCAGGCTCCAGCATGAGGTGTCTCTCCTGCAGCAGCAGCTCTGTGAGAGCAGAGAGCTCATACACTCCCTGCAGAACGAACTACAAGTGTACGATCAAGTGTGTTCCAGCACAAAAGCCAAGAAAGGTCAGTCTGCTCTTTTTACACTAGCTATGCTTAATACACACCCCTTTTTAAATGTAATACTTTGGCTCCATCTGGTGATTGTATTAAGAATGGCATTATGGGACACTGGTATGAATTGGCAAAAAATAAACCTAAGTTGCTTAAATTCTTCCTATGATTGAACCTTTTAAACATGTTAAAATCCAAAGTAATGCCTACATTTAGCTTTTAATATCCACCCAATATTACTGTAATATTGTGCTAGAATAAAACCCTTGAATTCTGCACTGTAGCAGAATTATTCCCACTCTCCGCTCAGTGACGGTGTGTTTCGTCTCCAGGCTTCCTGTGTGAGCTGCCAGGTCTGCCGGTGGAGCTGGGCGAGCTGCTGGGGGAGGTGAGGAGTCTGAGAGCTCAGCTGCAGAACAGCGTCCAGGAGAACAGTGCCCTCAAACAGCTGGAGCTCCACAAGCAGCTGGAGCAGAAGCTGGGTATGGGCTCCCCTCGGACCCCCTCCCTCTCCGCCCTCACTGCCAGCCCGCAGAGAGATAACTTCTACAGGCGACAGCTACTGCACGGTGAGACATTCTTCTTTCTATAACACTTAATAACAACATAATGTTTGTACGGCTCATCGTGGTGTGGTTTGCTGTGTGTCCAAGCCTGGTGTGTGTTTCTGTGATCTCCACAGACCCTGCTCCTTCTCCTCCAGTCAGGGACATTGGTCTGTTTAACTGCGGGTCCCCCGGTCCCCCCTACTCAGACCTGGATGACAGCCACAGCACCGCCAATGGTGTGACTTTAACCGCACTGCATGTCTGTGACTTAATCTAAATGACTGTGAAGATACTGTGTTGCTCTGTAACAGTTATCACTCCTTGTTTTTCAGTAGTTTGCCTAACAGAATATGTTTTAATCACTCTCTTCTGCAATACAATCATTCAGAGTTATTTCCCCATATACATTCATGCTCTTTTTGCCTCCAGCAGAACCTCTCGACCCTCACTCTGAGCTGGAGGGCGACGCCCCTGATGGATCGTTTGCAAACCGCAATGGGCGCCACGCCATCGGCCATGTGGATGACTTTGGCGCTCTGCAGCAGCAAGTGCTAGAGGGCCGGAGCCTCGTCCAGCGCATGGAGACCACCCTGCAGGCCTGCCTCGGCCCCCCGCTGCTGGAGGGCGACCGGAAACAGAGCAGTGAGCTGGTGAGAGAGAGCCATGTATTTATTTATTATATTACAAAAATGATGACACGTTTAAAGTAAATATCTAACTGAGCTCTGTATGCAGGGACTGGACTATGGATGTGTGAAGAGTCTGCTGTCCAACACCAAGACTCTGAGGCAGATCCTGGAGGAGGCCATGTCTCTGCTGAAGATGTTCTGGAGAGCAGCGCTGCCAAGCTCTGACCCCTCCATGCAGAACCTCAAGAAGGTGCAGGAGACATTATGATATTTTATTATAACCCTAGCATGTTTCCCTAGCATGTCTGTGGCACTCAGCCTTACGCCTATTTGTTCCCACTAAAGAACTTAATCACTTTAAAGGGCCCATGTCATGCTTTTCCGGTTATTACCCGTCCCCTTGTGTGTTATGAAGGTTTTTATGCATGTAAACGGTGTGCAGAGTCACAAACCCTCAAAGTACACCCTGTAGCGAGTAAAACTCTAACACAGAAAATACCTCCCCAAAACGCCTCGTTGGAGATACGTCATTGTCCATTTGATTCTTCCATTTCGTTCCGGGTACGGCATGATGTCAAGCCGTACCCGGAACGAAATGAACCAATCCGTGGCGCCGTTACGTTACGTCCGCGGAGCCGTTACGTTAAGCCCCCGCTGATTGGTCCAAATTGACCAATCCACGGACTTCCTCACACACACATCTGTGTGCAGGGAGCAGGCAGCTCAGCTGATTTCTCCTCCCTGGCTGCAGGCTGATAACAGACAGTTGGGATCAAAATTCTCTCTGCAGACCCATTCTCACAGCGTTTATCAACCTTTTTCTTACTCAATATCAAGACACACTTATTGTTTTTATTTCGGCTGTGACTTTGTGTGTGCTCAGGATGAGTGTGGCTATGTTTCACTGTGTATCCTAAACAAGGAAACAACACCTCCACGGAGCTCAGCGCGATTCACAACGTCCCGACCAATCAGCGCACACTGTGCTCACAGGGAGGGTGGGGGCTGGAGCTGTTGGAGCTACAACAAGCCGTTAAAGGCAGAGAGTGAAATTCAGTGAATACACGTAGTTTACAGAGATGCTGTATGAGAAACCAATGTGAGTTTGGAAAATTGCACAATATAAATCTATTCTAGTAGACCTCAACAATGGAATTATGATCAGTGGAAATGGCCATGACATGGGCCCTTTAAATGTTTCAAAAATATAACCAGATTTTCAAACAAGGTTAAATCTTTCCTAAAACAGCAGAACATTTTCTTTCTAAAAGTTACTCTCAGGCATAGAATGTGTTTATTTATTTTTTATGGTAAACATGATACTTGGAGCACCTGTGTGGCTCAAGATGTGTCTATTGTTTTTCAGTGGAGCTCTTTGTCACACAGGCAATACTACTGTATGTGGTGCTAATGATCAATGAATTGTTGAGAAAAATCAACACCTCTATCCTAGTGAAACCCAAACATGTTTCAAAAGAAAGCAGACCTTCTAACCAAATGTCACTTTGAATGTGTGTGTGTGTGTGATGTTGTGTAGGAGCAGTGTATGCAGGAGGAGATCTTGTCCCTGAAGCTGCGTGTGTCGGAGCAGGAAGAGGTTCTTAAGGGGACGATTCAAAGACTGAGGAGCACCAGCCGCACCAAGGAGAACATGGAGCACTTCATAGTCAACCAGTGTAAGTGTTTTTCTGTGTGTGTGAAAGAGAGAGCAGGGGAGAAATGTAGGAAGGGCGAGTGCTAAACAAAGCCAAATAAGGAAGTGAGACAACACTGCTTGTCCTTTCTTGGAAGTGAGGAGAAATCCCAGGCTGGGGATTGGACAGAAACAATAAACAATCATTCACAGATCTGCAATGCACACTATTAGAGATTACACTTAAAAAGACAAGATTTGTACTTATAACCCAGGTCCAAATGCTCAAAGACCTAAAAGGAGTTATCTTAACACATGCAGAACATACAGTGTTTATGTGGAGGTATCATCTGTCTGCCTGTCATTTTTATAAATACAATATATAAAAACCTATTTTCCTTGTTGTTTTTGCAGTGTCAAGGACTCGTGATGTGCTGAAGAAAGCCAGAACAAATTTAGAGGTAAGCAAAATCACCTTCATATCCAGTATATCATCATTCTGTGCATTCTCCACAGTATTATTATGTGTATAAGTACTTTGTGATGTCCCTGGTGTCTTTTTGATGTGAATTCATCACTTTCGGCTTTCTGCCTCACTTGTTCCTTCGTCCTGCGTTTGTCTCTCCTCTTTGAAACCCCCCAGAAGAATGAGCTGAGACTTTCCTCTCTAAGCTCCTCCTCTTCCTCTCCTTACGCTGGTAAATGTTTGACATCTTGTGATCTTGCAAACAGGTACATGTTGTCCCAGATGCAGTATGACTTTAGTAGTTTGAGGCCTATTGTTTAAACTGCAGGTCTTAAGGTCTGTGGTCTGGGGCAGCTTTTACCTCCGTGTGGTTTTGCTTTCTCTCACCATGCTGAAATCACTGCCTTGCCATCTCGTCACAGCCAACTGCATCCTGTAACTCACTGTTTATGACATTTCATGACATGACATTTCAGCTTTAATAATGTTTATTAGGGATGATTAAACATGAGAGGCTATCCTGAGTAGAAAAAACACATGGCTCCACGAAGCGCTTTATTTTACCGCGGTGTGTATTCACCTGATCTTAAAATCCCACCACAACGACTCAGCTGTTGTAATAGCTGTATTTTGCATTAAGAGGCCCTGAGTTGTTCCCACAACACTGACACCAAATTGCACACACCCCTCCACTCAGATAACACTGCACTAAAGTATTGTTTACTTCGACATGCCCCTGTATTAAAGTTGAGTCTATTCATAGCTTCTAACCCGACAGTTATCCCTGGAATAGCTGCACGCTGCATAGTTTCCATCCCGTGTGTGTGTGATGTCACAGCCTTGCTACAGGATGAATGCACAACAACATGTATGTGACCGCTTCAAAAACAAGGTTTCACTGCTACCCTTGAATATGATCGGTATCATGAACACCCAAACAGCACAGAGCACTGAGCAGTGTGTGTGTGTGTGTGTGTGTGTGGTGTGTGTGTGTGTGTGTGTGTGTGTGTGTGTGTGTGTGTGTGTGTGTGTGTGTGTGTGTGTGTGTGTGTGTGTGTGTGTGTGTGTGTGTGTGTGTGTGTGTGTGTGTGTGTGTGTGTGTGTGTGTGCGCGCGCGCATGTGTGTGTGTGTTTATTTTTTCTCTAATACCTAATTCTCAGCCTCTCATCTGCAAGTGATTGTTTTTTGGGATTTCTTTTTACGATGAACATTAACATAACAAAAACATTAGCAGTAAACTAGTTCTTGCTGTGATGTTACTTTGATTTAAAAGGAATCATTTAACATATTAATAAATATATGTATTATCTCTTTTTCATGAGAGGTAGTTGAGACAATTGATTCCACTATCATGTTTTATAGGTAAAACATGAAACTACCGCCAGGACACGATTAGCCTAGCTTAGCATAAAGTCTGGAAACAGTTAGCCCACACCGTCCGAAGATACCTGTACCCATAAAGCTTACTAATTAACACTTAATTGCATAGATCAGTGATCAAGGAATTGTCCAGCTAATAAGTGGTCTCCTGGCTCTAGCTTCATATTGGTTTACAGTGTGGTATTTTCTGATACAACTCTTGGCAAAATTGGTGTATGAGCTAAACTATTTCTTTAACATTTCACCTCGCACACAGTTTTCCTGTAACAGGAATGTTGAATAATAACTTGCATCCTGATTTCCCTCTCTCTTTCTGTCCATAAACCCAGATGAGGGCCCAGGAGGTTCTGCCAGAGAGCGGCCTGCTCATCGCAGTTTCCTGAAAATCAGCAGTGCTTCCGGAGCTGCAGCCAATCAACGTCCAGCAGCGAGGAAGCGCAGCAGCCAATGCCTGCTTTAGACTTTTAAAGAACCAGCCTCAACGCTACCACCTCTTACCTCTAACCTCTTATAGCCAAGATATAACACCCCCCAGCCTCTTTACAGCCCCCCGACACCAGCCTTTTTGTCCCACCAAGCCTCCGTCCCGCCATGAGAGTGCTTCCTCCCTCCTCCAGGCAATACGTGCGCAGTATAATCTGCACCTTGAGCCTTACCAAACTTCCTAAACCCCCAATTTTCTGACACTCTTCCCCTTCCCCCTCCATGTGTGATTGTCTTTGAGTGACACAGTTGGCAGTTTGCCTCGTCATGTGTGTGACAGAAGAAGGTGTTTGAAATGTGCCTCTGGTGGTTTAGTGACGTGCGTCCAACTGATGGAGCTGGTTGAAGATGCTCCTAGAAACTGATCTCAGAACAGGTGTCTGTTCTTAAACTGATTTTTGGTTTCATGGATTGTATTACAGAAACTTTCAGGATAATTAAACCTGATTTAGGCATTTTAAAATATAACATAACTTGCCAATTAAAACCATGAGTTTCCATAGTACACCCTGAGATCTGTATCTAAGAGCATCCTCTTTTGAGAGCCAGGCAGCCTGTGGACGGAAAAGATGTTCCTGCATGTTAAATCGTGGCTTGAGAGAGGAATTCTGTACACATGTACACACACATTTATATCTGTATGTGTGATCTAAAACGGCTCACTCAAAGACAACACTTCCTCAACTTCGACTGCCACAGAAATGCAAGTGTACTTCTCGTGGCGCTTTTAAGAACAAGGACTTTTTTTTTTTTTTGCAAATGCAATGCAAAGAACAATGACATCCACGATGTATCACTACACACAGTGGAGGAATGTAGAGGAGGTAGGCGATCGATGCGAAAAAAGTTGTGTACTAGCTGTACTGGTATTTGTGGAAGCTTCTGAATGCTAAGGGTTATGAATAGCAGAACAAAAGCCAGAAAAAGGTTCCATTTGAGTCACAAGCTATTTTAGGGTTCTAATGGTACGTTTTGGCATGTACCTACATTTGAAAAACGGAATACTTCAAAAACATGGGAGTAGATCGATCTGGTTGGTTGTGATTTCCTAAGCAAAATGTAGGATTGAAAACAAATTAACAACAGAGGTTAAAGTGCTGAAATGGAACCGGGCTAAACACGCGTATTCAAGCTCCTCAGTAGGAGTTCTCATACGAGCATGTGCAATAATGATGTTTCATGAATGATCATGCTGCACCGAGTTATTATTTAATATTTAGCTTGACACTGGATTATTAGTCACACTCTATATAACGTTAGGACACGCGTAGTGTTACGATTGTACTATTTACCAGAGTGTTGATGCATGACAGAGATTGTAAACACCTAAGCTATGGAACAGGGGATTGCCAATACTTGCCAAAGTTTAAACTTCTAACTTACAGTACTTTGACTTGCCTTATCCATGCGAATGACAAACCCAGGTCTGATCAGACCGCAGGGATACCGAGGTGTCTTCTTTTCAGAGAGCCTCCCGAACCACAGAGACGGTAACCGTTAGACAGATTGCTTAGTGTATTTCGAATTGTGTGACGGAAATTAGCTCCTTTTTTGGACCAAAACTCAACAGAGTGGATTTTTCCCACGTGGCCATATGCTATTGTCTTTATTTTATTTCTCTTGGTTCAGGCCGTCTCAGCATTCCCATGGCAATGGCAATATAGGTTATCAAGTTCTTATAGATGATGCAAACTTTGGCAGGCTACTGGTAGGACAATTGTTCTTTGATTCACTCACTCATAACAGTTCAAATTAAGTTTGATGTGTTCTTGCTGTACATTTGCCATTTTATGCTGTATATTACCTGCTGGTTCTGTTTAAACTTATGTGTGTGTGTGTGTATGTGTGTGTGTGTGCGCGCATGTGGGTTCCTGTGTGAGTGTGTGTGTGTGTTAAAAAACATCCAACATTTGCTTTTTGCAAAGTTGATTTTCTGGGTAGCTGTGCAATAGCTTTATATTATTTTGATGTTAAACATCATGGTATTACGAGTATGTTTGCTGCGTTGTTTGATTTATATGCATTGTGTCAATTTGTATCAATTAGTCACATAGGCTGTGTCTGATTAGAAACCACAAACTATGCCTTCATGATATCTAAGTCACTGATCACAATCATCACCTATAACAAAGCTCTGATAATGTTGCTTCGCTTGCCTTTATATTTAGCCTGAGAGCTGCAATCTGCTCTCAGCGGTCGAAATGAACTAGTGCTCGTCTACCTGAGATCTGCCAAATTAGGTTTTGTTTGCGCTCGAGTCTTAGGAAAAAGACTGAAGATGCCAAGTATTTTAATAGAGATAACAAGTTTGTTATTTCCTTTTTGAAATTTAAAGGGAAAGGTTTTGAAGAATTGTCTACTGTAAAAAGAAAAAGTCAGTGAAAGATTGTGAAACGTTGGATCCACAAAGCACCTTGTTGGAGCGTAAACAAAGCCTTTTTGCTATTTGTTATTAAGAAGGGAATCAAACAGCAGTTTGATGTTTTGTTGGTTCTGCGTTACGTGTGTATATAATGCTATTTGATTGGTGCAATTTTTATGTGGTTGGAAAGCAGCTTTTTCTGAGTTTGTGCATAAGGAACTAGGACACCGATACAGGACTTGTATAGATCCTGTCTCTGATGACAGTTAACCGTGTTGGAAAAAGTATTAGCAATGACAGATTTGGGGAAAGAATGAATAAAAAAAACACTTCAAAAAGTTTGTGTGGTTGACTTTTGGTTCTTGTTTTATATTAAATCCCCTTTAGCTTCTGCCTGGTAAATGTTTGGACCTTTATTCCTTAAAGAGTATCTGAGCAGGAAGACAACAGAATGATACACAGAGACCGTAAGCATGCCTTCATTTCAAGGTTATAGGGGCGTTCACACCAAGTACTTTTCCCACAATGTCAATTTGTCATTCTGGCTTTTGTAAAAAGAATATCTAAATGATTTCTCCAGAACCAAAAGCTGACAGGCATCAGGTCAAAAGCATACATTTTAAAGTATTGATATGGTACACATAAATAATCTTGTTTCATTAACCCAGAATACAGAATATGGCTTCTTACACTAGAAGAAGAAAAGAGTTAACTAGACAGAAACTATAGCGTGTCCTTTCTTTATTTGCAAACAAGTAAAACCTTGTACAGTGAATCATCACACTTGTTCTGCAAAGCTTTTTAAAAACATTCATGAAACGGTTGTAAAATTCAAGTTTTGGATTAAACGCCTCGTCCACGGCACTTGTCCACACTCCCTTATCGTGTCTGTAAGTCTTAAAAACTCTTCATGGCTAGGCTGAACATTCGCATAATACTTTTAGAGCATCTAGTTGAACACCAACAGGATTATGAAAGCCCCTTTTATTAGTCTGTATAGGGTAACAACTGTTAGGATACTGTACTTTAACTGCAGACAAACAGCATGACTTAACAAAAAACACTCTCAAAACCACCACAATTCAAAATATCTTAAATGGTTATCTGTTAAACACAGACAAGCAAACTTTGTACAACTTTAAATGTATGGCAAGTATCCAACCTCCTAGCCCTGTAAATACATCTGAAAGCGGTCAAACTGCTTCTGAATGTGCAGTGGATGTGTTGTATCCTCAAAATGTGCAGCCATTCGATACATGCAAACCATCAAGTTCAAACAGTTAGGTGTACACGGCTCTGTGTATGACTACACATGTAACAGACATATCCAATACATTCATAAATGATGAACAGAACTCAATACAGATGCACACACATATATAAAGCACTGTACGTCCATCAAATCTAAAGAAAGAAAAAAGCACATATTGGGTTGTACAATCCAGAGAAGCTACATTAAAGTAAAGAGTTGTCTGATGCGTATAGTTAAAAGCTTATATCAACACTCCTGCTCACAGGATGGTAAAGTGCTCGCAACATGTCAAGATAAAGGCAACAGCAGAACATAACCTTTGACCTCCACTCCCCATCAGGACAGTGGGCCATTGAAACAGACAAGTACTCATCTTTAGCGACCGTTACATTGACAAAACTGGTCTTGTTTATAGTTGAATTCACGTTGTAATTGCACTGAATAATGGTTAAATGCTGAGAAAGTCAATATAATGTAGCACATGTAACTACAACTGACAAAACAAGATGTTGTTCACTGGTTCCTCCCCATCCTATTCTTTATTATCATGTAAGAGGATACAGCAGCACGTTATTGCACTTTATGTTGAACTAATCTAAAGTCTGCTTTAGCACCTAGACACTGACCTATTCTCTACTGCATGCACCTTTCATAAACGCTGTCAAGTCAGTAGTTCAACACATTAAATCAGTTCAAGGAGGATATGATCACACAACACTTTGAAATCAAACTGTTACTCCACATCAAATCATTAAAATCACCAGTAAAGAAAGTGATGCTTCACAGATCTCCCTCCTTGTTTAACACGGACATGCATATATTCACAATGTGCAGCAAACACTCTATACACACAGTGATTTAGTCAGTCTCTGATCTGTCTGTAGAGTCGCAGGTAAAAGCCAGTGTATGTTTCCTCCTCTCTCTGAAGCCCTTCACACACACTAACTGTGTTCAGAGCCCTATGTAGACAGAAGTGCAGCTTTTTTTAAACACCAAGCCCCAGCTGCTGGCCTTCGCTCACCTGTAAACCTGTTTCAGTGCAAGGTTTGGCTAAATGTGATGAAACGGGGAATAAACAGCAGAATACAGACATGCTGCTCTCTAAAAGCACTGTGGAGCAATCAAGTTCAGGTTTAGATAGGCTTGTAGAGCAGAGAGGTGACGTATTTCTTCTTGTATCTGTGAGTAGCACTCAGCACCATTACTCCGTCCTGCAGACAGAAACACAGAAATACCGGCGGTGAAATAAACATCAGATGCTCCAGTTTGTGGAACTGCCAACTGGTCTATTCAGCATTAAAAAATACATACAAAAATACATTAAATGGTCATGAAAACAAGTATTTATTCAGTACTTTGCATGATTAGCATATTTAATACAACCATTCTGAACACGTGTGGTTGCTTTAGGAGTATACAACGTTTTCAAGGCTCAAATCCTTTGATTCTTTGTCAAAGAAACACAGTTTGACATGAAGGTTTGTTTCCACATTTGCTGGCTAAATATCTGCAAAAACTAAAAAACTAAAAAACTAAATAGGTCATGCAATTGATTCATGTTGAAAAAGAAAATTGAGATAAAATGTCATATCGATAGAGTTTTATAGCAACTCTGACAAACTTCTTGTGAGGTGAGGGGGATTTAAACCGCCTTAAGAGTTTTTTTTAGCCAATCACAACTTGTTAATCCACACTTTTTTTAAATTAGAATCAAAAACGTATATAATTAAGAACCTGACTTGGAAATGGAAAATGCTCTTGGGGAAAATGTGTATTGGATATGGTGCCAGTAACATCTGGACACATATGAGGAGTAGTTAAGCTGTTTGTGGGGAACCTACCTTAATGGAGAGAGCGTAAAGATGGTTGAGCATGACGTGGTTGGGTTCCGGCAGCAGGGCGGGGTCACACTGCAGAGAGAGAGAACATAAGGGTGAGGGTCCGAACAACAACAAGGTAAATCACATCGAGGTGTAAGCAGACTACAGTGGTATAGAAAGATAGGGCACTGACCGATATATTGGTGTCCTTGTTGAGTATGACTTGGAGGAGGTGGGGGGGGAGAATAGGGGGGGCTTTGAAGTGCTCCTCCGGTCTGAAGACGTACTGCTCCTGGCCGTAAGGACCTGGAGGGGAGCTGGACAGATCTGCAAACAAACACAGTTATTATAACTCTGCTGACAGGGCATCAGAGGCTAGGCTAAACTGTCCATAGTTCATTTTTAACCAGATTTAACTGTAGTGCGAGTACATCGAGGACATAAGCAGACCTGAGTCGGAGCTATCCAGAGAGTCGACATGCAGCGCGTCAAACACCTCAAAGTCAGACTTCTTCACCTGGATCAGGTTGTTGATGGTGCCCAGCTGACTGGTTACAACCGTCTGTGAAAGAGAAATGTTTCAAGAAGGTAATGATTAAGAATTTTTGTAATTATTATTATTTTACACTTAAACAAGACCTTTGAGCGATGGCTGTATGGTTGTTCTCAGAAAAACCAAGTCTAACGTTGCCATTTCGTAATAAATGATTTAACAGTACTAATTCCAAAAACAGCTAAATCTAGTGAGAAATACGCCAGCTTGGGGCTCAAAGCTTGACCTTCAGGCCTTCCTCTAAAGCCACTCCCCAAAATCACTTCTCAAAATGATCAATATGAACGCAAACCACAAACATTGCTATTGTTAGATGATATAGCATGGGGTAAGGACAATGCACTATGCATGCGACCCCCTACCACAGATACCAGGTTGATTTCTGGACTTTTGTCAGAGCATTCGATTTATTGGTTTCCATTGTTATATAAAGATTATTTAAATCAAAACGTTTCGAAAATACATGATCTAACGTAACTTTAAGGGAACAACTTTTAATGACATGACAATAAAATAAAAATGACACTGATGTACCTCTGAGGGATCATGAACCCACTGTCCATCTACAAAGAACTTGTACTGGTGCTCTCCTTCAGGCAGGTCCAGGATGGCTACGAAGTCATTATGGCTTTGGAGAAAAGAAAAAAAGAAAGTGTTTTAGTGCAGATGTGGTCGTTCCTCTGACCTAAGAATGCACTCAAATTTAAAGCAAGCTGCAGACCACAAGAAAACATGTTTACCTCTTATTGAGCGGTATCTTTGTGCCCCAGTTATTAAAGGAACCGGCTATGTAGACCTCCTTTCCCCCCCCAGCCCAGCGGATGACTGTGGGTCGAGCCTGAGGACCCGTTTTCACCTGGTCAGTGGGATCGGCTTCTTTCTCTCCTAACGGCTAAAAAAACATTGATTGATGTGTCAACTTTAATATATAAAAATGGCACAGAAATCTGAAAGGTATTCCTCGAGAGTACAGCAGTACCTTGGTCTCTGGCCCGTGGGTGTTGAAGATGTTGGGGTCGTCGGTGCTGTCCACCATCTTGCCGCTGTGCTCTTGGTCTTTGGGGCTGCCGCTGCTGTCGGAGCGTTGGGCCTTGGCTCCATGGCGATCTCCAGTCACCCGGTCACTAGTGTTTCCCATGATAACTCTCTATTTATGGTGCTCCTGGAAAGAAAACAGAGACTACTGTTCCTTTATAAGCTCTGTAAATGCAATAGGGAGCAACCACAATGTGAACTGGCTATTAGTAAATATTAATAATTCATAAAGGCTGAAGAACCATTATATATTTTGTTATGCACTTACTTGCTTAAAGGGCCCATGTCATGCTTTTCCGGTTATTACCCATCCCCTTGTGTGTTATGAAGGTTTTTATGCATGTAAACGGTCTGCAGAGTCAAAAACCCTCAAAGTACACCCTGTAGCGAGTAAAACTCTAACACAGAAAAGACCTGTCTATGCTGCCCCAGAACGCCTCGTTGGAGATTTCTAATTTTCCATTGTTTGCTTCCTGGGTTCTGTGATGTGTGAACACCCAAATCAACAACAAATGACCGGATTGGCCCAAATGGACCAATCCGCGGAGCACCTCACACACCAGTATCCCTTGGCTAACTAACAGGGAGTCTCCATTGACTTGCATAGAGCTCCCTGAACGCTGGTAATAGACGAGTTGGGATCGCGGAGAAATGCTCTCCGCAGACCCATTCTCACAGCGTTATAAACCTTTTTCTTACTCAATATCAAGCCACACGTATTGTTTTTACTTCGGCTGTGAGTGTTTGTGTGTGCTCAGGATGAGTTTCGCTTGTTCTCGCTGTATCGCCGACCCGGAAACCTGTCCGCTCCTCGCAGCAGCTCGCAACAGCGGCGAGCAGCAACGAGCCTCGCAAGGTCCCGACCAAACAGAGCACACTGGGCTCACAGGGAGGGGGGGGGCAGGAGCTCCAACAATCCGTTTAGGACAGAGAGTGAATACCTGGTGAATACACATACTATACAGAGATGCTGTATGAGAAACCAATGTGATTTTGGAAAATTTCACAATTTAAATCTATTCTAGTATACCTCAACAATGGAAATATGATCAGTAGAAATGGCCATGACATGGGACCTTTAATGTTAGACCAAAGCCATCACTGAAATGTGGTTCACCTTTAGCAGCTTTCACATTACAATAATGCTAATGTGTTAAAGTATCAGTTATATATTGGTCTCTCTGAAAGGGATTCTGTCGAACAAGTACCTTTCATTTACTTTAAATTATGACGCTAATACAGGGGTGTCCAAACTACAGCCTGGCTGCCAACTGTAGCCCGTCCATTTTTAACTGGCCCTCAGTTTATTCTAAAAGTATAATGGAATAAGGCCCACACCTGTAACTTGCACTTGACTTATAATGTTCTTCTTAAATATATGTACAAATATATGACAAAATATTCATGTGTTAGAAAGCCCATTTTTTTTTTTTTAAATGTAGTCAATTCAAGTTGATAACATTATCTAACAAATGTCTTAGTTGATAATCAAAAAAGCCCAATAACTTATTTGCATAACAAGCTAGAAATATACCCTTCCTATTTCTCCTTATTGTCTCCCCATGGCTGTTGTGTATTCTTTAAGCATATTCAATTATCAAGAACAATTAACCTGCATTTGATTGATTTTGCTAACCTATAACTATTAGCAATATACCTCACTTATAGTGAGGGGCCCAGCCTTTCGTATATGTTTCTGAATGTGGCCCTCAGTTAAAAAAAGCTGGACACCCCTATGCTAATACATTTGTACTTTTACTTAGGAAATCTTTTTGAATGCATGAATTGTAACATAGTACTTGTACACCGTGGTATGCTTTTCCAGTACTTCTCACATGATGCTAAAGGGCTTTCCAGAAAGGCTAAAAGGCTTATTGGAAAGTTGGACAGCTTCATACATAAGCGTGTGACTGGCACTGTCTGTGAACCTAAACCTGCCACAACACATCAGACTGCATCCAGTCAGATATAACAGCACCGCCCACTAGCTACTTAGCAAGCAACAAGTTATAACTTCCAAAATGTTAATATACAAGTTGGCCATGAATCAGAGCAGTAAGCCCCCATAGCATGCTAGCTGTAACCTAGCAGCGTGTCCCCTCTGCTGGTTCAGCTGTGCCCACCTCTGGTCACTTCGGCAGGGGAATATTTGTAGCTTACAGTTAGCTAGCTGCTAGCTGTCACTTTATAACAATTAGCTTACATCGCCGTATGTCTTACTTACAACATCAGTGTCGATTATGACAAGGCGACAAAAACTTTACCATGTAGTTACGATTGAGCGAATAAACTTACCAGTACCAGCTGATGTTTATTTTTAGTCTGTTTTCAGCGCAGGGGCAACCTCTTTACAACGACTGCAGCTCGGTGGAGCACCAGCTACAGTGTGCGGCTAGGGACAAATGCATGCTGCGTTCATGTAGATAAGAATACTCGGAAAAATGAGTTCCCCACTAGCAACATAGTAATTAGTGTACATCAGGTCGATAGACTGCTCGTACTGTTGATGGCGAGATGAAGCCTTATGAAGCTTTGAAGCTTTCCAGCCAATTGGTTCGCAAAAGGGTTCATCTCATGAGGCTTCATGGTGAGTGTATGTTTTGGTCATTGGATTTTCTTTTCACAAATGGATATTCAAAAACAAAAAACGACTGGATATTTAATTTTCGTTTTAAAATTCAAAAACCAAAATTGAAATACAAGGAGTTTTTCTTTATCATGGTCAAAAATGGATTTACTAAACTTAAAGGGGACCTATCATGCAAAATGCACTTTTGTACATCTTTTACACATGAATATGTGTCCCCGGTGTGTCAGGGAACTCACCAAGTGTCAGAAAACACAACCCTCTCTCTTTTCCTCCATACCCAAATCTCTAAAAACGGGGCTGCAACGGATCTGATACAGACTGATACAGATTTGAAATTTCTCTGACGTCAGGAACGAGGTAGAGATGGGCAAGTCCTGATTCATCCGGATCATTAACCCGGATCCTAGAAATGAGCTGGTCGTGACGAGTCTCCCCTCTCCATTAACCCGAGTCCTTGAGTCCCACACTTGGTGTGACGTACAAATTAAAACTATAAATTGCGTCACTCGCTACTCTCTTTATAACATGTAAAATCACATTACAACGTACCCCAGTCCATCTGCCTACCCTTTAGCAAGTATACAGGATAGCTGCCTGCCAGAAGTTATCGTTTGGCTCAGAGGAGGGGACACGGATCAGTGAAACTTCCTGCAGACTCGTGGGGACTCAGAGGAGCCGGCGGCTCCTAACCGTAACGCAGCCTACACACGGCGGCGTGCGTTGCCGCTTGGCGGTGGGCGTGTCTTAAGCTTGGGGAGTTTACGCGAGCAACGCGACCAACAACCAATCACATGAATCTCCCGTGTCTCTCCCCAAGGGCTGGAAAATGGAAGAAGTGACCAGAAAGTCGGGTTTGTCAGCTGGAAAAAGCGATGTCTATTATTTTAGGTACTAAACGAACGGGGGCTTGCAAAACCTTTAGCTGCTGCAGGACACAAGAGTTTGCGGAAACAAGACAGGAGTTGATCATTGGAAGGGGGGGTCTGTGTAAAGTTTGTGATGGGAAGGGGGGGGGTTCTGTTTGCAGCGAGGTAAAAAGGCTTTAAAAAGGCTCCCGTGTATGAATCTCACCATAGACATTAATGTCTAAAAAGCGATTTTTAATTAATGTCTATGGTGCTATTTTATGCAACATTGCATGGTGGCTAAATATACTGTCTATGCCTGCTGTCCATTCAAACGAAGTACACTGGATATAAACTCCCCAAACAGGCGAAAACCTACCAGTTTCACCCACTGTCTCTGCCACCTCCCTCCATGCCTGGCTCCTCCGGTTTGTATCCCGGTAGGTGAACAGGGACTGAAAGCACCGGGTGATTCCCTACCGCTACGATTATTTTCTCCTCCATTTTTTGGCATATGAGGAAATGAACTGCGGTCTGGCTCTCTCAGCATACACGCAGTTTGATTGGCTAGCGCTTGTACTGGCAGATTTGCATACGCGGGATTTGATTGGCTGACGCCTCCGCCTCAGCTTCAAAAGTAGAACATTGCTCTACTTTTGCAGCGAGCACCGCGAGAAAAGCTACGCTTTGCTCCCAGAATGCAGTTCGGCGAATCGTGACGTCACCCCATTCAAAGTGAATGGGCAGAAGCGTTGAAGCGTCAACGCACGCCGCCGTGTGTAGGGGCCGTAACGGACCGTCCACACAGCAGCGTTAAAAAAATCTTGGAGGTGGGCGTATCTGAAGCTTGGGGATTTTTTGCAAGCAAGGCACCAACAACCAATCACATGAATCTCCCGCCCCCGACATACGAAGCAAAAAAGTTTGAAGTAAACTGGATATAAACTCCCCAAACAGGCGAAAACATACCACTGTCTCTGCCACCTCCCTCCATGCCTGGCTCCTCCGGTTTATATCCCGGTAGGTAAATAGGGACTGGTCATAAAGCACCGGGTGATTCCCTACCGCTAATTTCTCCTCCATTTTTTGGAATATGAGGAAATGACCTGCGGTATGTCTCTCCCAGCATACACGCCGTTTGATTGGCTAGAGCTTGAACTGTCAGATTTGCGTACACAGGATTTGATTGGCTGACGCTTCCACCTCAGCCTCAAAAGTTGAACATTGTTCAACTTTGAATCCTAAAAATCCTGAAAATCTCCGCTCGCCTGCCCACAATGCAGTTCGGCGAAAAGTGAGGGAAAGTGACGTCACCCCATTCAAAGTGAATGGGCAGAAGCGTTTCAAGATTTTTTAACGCTGCTGTGTGGACGGTCCGTAATAGCATAGCAGATCCAGCGATCCATACTCGTCATGTGCATGAGCATAGCCCCTCCTCCAGCACCCGGCTCCCGCGCTATATTATGCACGAGTCAACAGCAGACTCGCAGATTCGCAAATCCTGACTCGCTGTGCAACACACAGCAGAGCAGACTCGTGCGGACTCGGAGCCGTATATAGCAGCAGATCCAGAGATCCAGCAGACTCGTCCTCATGCACGAGTCAACAGCAGACTCAGATTTGCCAAATCGCAAAATAACCCTTTTTTTTGTGATCAACATTTTTTATTAAAGCAAAATACACTGTGTAGCGGAGGTTAATATAACGTCAGTTTAATAGATAGATAGATAGATAGATAGTACTTTATTGATCCCAAATTGGGAAATTGTTGTTGTTACAGCAGCATAAAAGGCATTTTACAATAAAACAAAACTACAAAATATACAAGAATAGAAATAAAAATAAAATATAAAATATACATGTCGAAATAGAAAATATACATGTAGATATTATATATATATTCAAAATATATGGAATAATAATATGCTCGTGAAATGCAACAACTTTTCGGTTTCACCGATAGGATTTCTACGGTCTTGGTGATGCTGACTCATATGACTCAAATGACTCGTATGATCCGGATCTCTTCAATGACTGACTCAGAAGACCCTGAGTCCGTAAAAGGATCCGGATTTGCCATCTCTAGAACGAGGAGCTCCGCCTATATGGCCAACTCTCCACCTATCAGGGGAATGAGAGGTTGCCGTGGCATGTAACAGCATGGTAACATGACGCTCGTGCCTCGCCCCCCTCCTTTGCAGGGGGGCATGGTCAGCTGCAGCTCATGCAAAGACAGGGCTGGAGGAGAGCAAATAGAGCGAAATGAGGCATGGCTAAAATGCATGATCTGTTTGGTATTTTGAAAAAAAAAAGTATAAATATACCTTATATAGGTATGGCCCTACATTATATTATTCAAATATAGCATGATAGGTCCACTTTAAAAAACGGGATGATTTTCATTTTCTACTTCTCAAAACAAAAAATAAAATCACTAGAAAACAGAAACAAATAAACTACCGTTTTTTCATATTCTGCTACCGGAAGTTACCTTACAAAATAAGAGCGCAGATGAGGACGGTCAATCTGTGTATCTAACGGTCCATTTGTTTTCACAACGAAAACAGCCAAGACACATATTGAGCCCAGAAAATGAATGTTATTAAGGGCTGTAAATATAATAGGCCTATGTCTAAAATGGACAACATTGTTAGGAGATTTAAACTATACAGCAATTCTGCACTGCGGTCAACTCAGCCGTCTCTCGAGTTTGTTATTATTTTTTCTGCCATTAGTTCTTCATGAGATTGACACTGTTGGACTCAATGGCTCTCTAGATAAAGGGCATTTTATGGTTGCTTGTATTATCCTCAGATAGTGGTTTGTTTTAATAAATATTGCAAAGAAGGGCTCCAAAAAAGGCATATATATATATATAACCTGGCCGGCTTAACCAGTGTGCATTTCTTCAAGCACCACATGATTCATAGTTTATAAAGTACAATTCTGGGCCATTGATTGTGTCATTTCTCCAAACACATACAGTAAAAATGCCTGTTTTGAAGCCTTCAAATGGTGCAGGAAAAGGACTTTACATTGTATTATACTTAAAGACAGGACTATTCAGTTAAGAGAAGAGAAAAAAGGAAAGAAAACTGTTATAATGGGTGATGTAACATTAATGACAGACATAATATGAGGTCCTTGGCACTCAGACTCTAGAGGGGTCATTTTGTGATCATGGGGCATCACCCTTGTATACAGCATCAGGACAATATCATATGGAGTCAGACACTGGAAGTGTTTTGGAGGCATTGACTGGGACTGATGGAAGGATGAGGCTGATGAGACTGAAAAATCTGCGAGGAACAAATTAGCGTCAGAGGAATAGTTATATATTAAAAGACAGCAGCATCATAAGAGGGCAACCATGTGACAGAGTTTGTCAATGTGCTGAAGGATATTTGTGACCCGCTATCAGGCCAGTCTCTAAAGACTTTCCAAGGTGTAAAAATGCTGCTGCCGGAGTACTGACTGGAAGTATTGCTGATATCATGTCTACCATCCTCTTAAAATACTCTGTCCAACAATATCAGTCTCAGGAAGAAAGGGTTTTTAACGCTTAATAAAAGAAAAACATGCATTCTTGTACTCGGGAGGGGACATTGACAGAGGATTACTGGAAAAGTACACAGTAAGTACTTCATAGTACTTGTGGGGGTAGTTTCAGTATTACTGAGTCCAACAGGATCAATCTCACGAAGAACTAATGGCAACAAAAAAGAATTCCCTCATCAAACTTAGCAGAAGTGGCTTGATTTTGTTCTCAGCAGGGGACTTTGACAGAGGATTTCTCAAAAAGTACACAGTAAACTTACTTCAATGTATTGTTAGTAGTAGGCTAACTAATACAAAGTCAAACAGTATCAATTTCATTAAGAACTAATGGTAAAATTGTCTTTTTATCATTCACCCAAGTTCCCATCAGCAAAAACACGTCGGTTTGCTATCCTGGCTCCAAAATGGTGGAATGAGCTCCCCATTGAAATCAGGACAGCAGAAAGCCTACACATCTTACGGCGCAGACTGAAAACACACCTCTTTCGACTCCACTTCGAGCGATAGAATTACTAACAAAGAATTTCTAACAAAGCACTTATATACTAATAAAGGACTGGCTTATCTAAAGCCAGTTGAGTAGCACTTGAAATGTTTTGGCTCTATGAAACCTGATGTACTTATATGATTCTGTTTTCTTCAAGTTTGTATCTTCTTGGTCGAATGCACTTATTGTAAGTCGCTTTGGATAAAAGCGTCAGCTAAATGCAATGTAATGTAATGTAATGTAATTCATCAAAGATAGCAGATAAACATGCATGATGTACTATTTGACAGAGGATTACTCACAAAGTACACAGTAAAAGTACTTAATTTCATTTCTGGTAGCAGTCAAACTAGTACCGAGTCCAACAGTGTCAGTTTTATTAAGAACTTGTGGTAAAAAATATTTGTATCACTCATTGAATATAGCAGAGCTCTGTCCCACTTGTGGCACAAACATACTCTTGAGTTTTTTTACCACAAGTTCTTAATAAAACTAACACTGTTGGACTCGGTACTAGTTTGACTGCGACTGCTACCAGAAATGAAATTAAGTACTTTTACTGTGTACTTTTTGAGCAATCCTCTGTCAAAGTCCCCTCCATAGTAGCCTACATAATGCATGTTTATCTGCTATCTTTGATGAGTGATAAAAAGACAATTTTACCATTAGTTCTTAATGAAATTGATACTGTTTGACTTTGTATTAGCTAGCCTACGCTACTACTAACAATACATTGAAGTAATTTTACTGTGTACTTTTTGAGTAATCCTCTGTCAAATTCCCCTGCTGAGAACAAAATCAAGCCACTTCTGCTCTAGTATGTTTGTGTGGGACAATGTGGGACATGTAAATGCAATGTCGACGCGTGAACTGTCAACGGGGGGTGGAGAGACACTATGGACGCTCGTGAACTGTCCGCGGGGGGGGGGGGGGGGGGGGGGGGGACATCTGGTCACCCTAGACGGCTGGGTTGACCGCAGTGCAGAATCGCCGTAGGCTTTATAGTTACTTTAAATCTCCTAACAATGTTGTCCATTTTAGACATACAGTAGGCCTATTATATTTACAGCCCTTAATAACATTCATTTTCTGGGCTCAATATGTGTCTTGGCTGTTTTCGTTGTGAAAACAAATGGACTGTTAGATACACAGGGTGTTTCTCAATCGCGAGTAAAGCTGCTTCAGAGCCACTATTTCAAGCATACTACGTCATCGAGTGCCGCCGAAGTACTGTTCCAATCTCCAGCATACTTGGAAATCTACCGAGCCCGGCGTACTCCGTTTGGAGAAATATCGAGTGTGCACATGAGTAGACTTCGCGGTGTTAAAATCCCCACAATGCTTTGCGCACGGACCAATTTCCCCAAATCTGTGGCGGAAGATGTAAGGCGGGGCCTCTCATATGACGCACACCTGCACACTTGCTAGCGTGTTCCTCTCTTTGTTTTCCGAATGTCAGGAAGTATTCTTGACTCGCTTCTGAAGCAAGATGCTCGGCAGACATGTGTTACCAAGCAAGCGTACTCGCGATTGAGAAACACCCACAGATTGACCGTCCTCATCTGCGCTCTTATTTTGTAAGGTAACTTCCGGTAGCAGAATATGAAAAAACGGTAGTTTATTTGTTTCTGTTTTCTATTGATTTAATGTTTTGTTTTGAGAAGTAGAAAATGAAAATCATCCCGTTTTTTAAGTTTAGTAAATCCATTTTTGACCATGATAAAGAAAAACGCCTTGTATTTCAATTTTGGTTTTTCAATTTTAAAACGAAAATCAAATAGGCCTATCCAGCGCCATATAGATAGATAGATATTCTATTATACGGCTCTGGGCCTATCCAGTCGTTTTTTGTTTTTGAATATCCATTTTTTTAAAGAAAATCCAACCTAACCTAACCCTTCATCATGGGCTTCATTTGAACACAAACCCCCCTGTTGGTCAAAGTGTGTAAAACAGGCAGATTTGACATCTCAACAGTGTGCTCTATCTCCTACCGAGTTCCCAATGAGTAAAGCCTTAGAATAACTCTGAACAACCAACATAAAATCACATTTTCATGTTAACAATATTGTATTTATTCCAGTTTAATGATTGTGATTGAAAAGCCTAAGGAGGCTGGTAAACATTGCAAAGAGGGATTTGTATTCCTTAATAATATTCGTAAACTTAACCATGTTGTAGCCTGAGAAAGGCTAAACCATATAAAAGAATACATTTATTAACTACATTATCTCATTTAGCTGTAGCTTTTATAAACAAAACAAAAGACTTATTGACCAGTCGTTGAACCAGGGACCTTGCGGTTGTAAGTCAACTGCTTTCCAGCTGAGTGAACTGTCACCGCCCAGAGCCTCAACGCTGCGGGGAAACGGTGTCCCGAACGTCCCGATGGCCAGTCCGCCCCTGCATCCATGGGTAATATGAGCGTTGTGGTTCAACCGATCTAAAGCACTTTCTGAAGCAGTCACGTGGTATTGAGGGGCAGCGAGGCTTCGTTTGTCATCGGTGACGTCACTGGCCCAAAACGATCAGTCTGACAGGAGAGGACTCTCCTCCAGGAGTTGTTGTAGAAACAACTCCTTATGTACGTTAGCATAGCTAGCTAACCAGATGCTAACAACCGGAGCGGCGCTCCGGCAGCACTACACCCCTGGTTCTAAGGGACATGTTGATGTCGTGATGGGTTGACACTGACAGCATGTCGAGGATAACATCGTATGTATATCCTTCGTTCAAATATTCCCTTAAGATTTCCATCTCTTCTTCCATTCTTTCCAACTCAGTTTAAAATTCGTGAAGAAACAGCTGAACAGTACCAAACAGGAAATACGTGGTGCTGTCGGCCGGGTGCCGACCAATCACGAAGCGTAATTTCTTGACTGGCAACAAAAACAACCAATCACAGCAGTGCTTCTCTGGCTGGCTCTGTCCAATCACAAACAAGAAGTGTTCTCCCTAAAGGAATACCCTTTCCGTAAAATGTGAAATGCTGTAGCGTTTTCTGAAATGCTGTAGTGTTTTTTGAAATGTCGTTATGTTTTATGAAATGTTGAAGTGTTTTGTGAAATGTTGTTTTGACTTGCACTTCAGGGCCACCGTAGAAGTGACACAGGACAAAACATACTCCTAGCAAGTATTTCAATCACAACGTCCAGTTATTACTATTTTAAATTGTTACCATGCATCGTTGTAGTACCCATCATAACAGTTCATAAATGCATTGTGTATAAGTATATATAGTAAATTCACATATATTAATGCCAGAAAGTTCACATTGTGTGGCTGTAAGGCACATTTAAACTATCTCTCAAATCACACACAGATTTAGTTATTTTCACAAGATGCATTGTCTTCATGCTCAGTGTTCCAGTGTTAACAGGTTATTGATTTTTCAGCTGACTGGAGGCACTCTATAGGCAGGTGTTTACAACTTATAGAAGTTGTAAATGACCCCTAAAGGCTGTGGACTTAAACATTTAAAGTGGCGTAGTGTCATTTTACCATTATAAAAGACAATTATGTCTGCTGTTAAGCCTCATTGAATAAGCTCCAGCTTCTCTGAAGAAAATATTTATTTTGTTATCAAAAAGCACCACATTGTGTCCCATTGATATTCCATTTTGATCAGGCATTCCATTTAAAGAGTAACAGTACAATGAATTTGCTAACTGAAGATGCGTTGTTTTTGTTTGCGTTGATGCTAATGTTATGTATGTATCAATTACGTTACGTTTTTTATGTGTGAAATATTCTTTTGGACAGTGTACATACTTAGGGAGTGCATTATGTGTAACATTCGAATAATAATTAAAGCATGCTCAGCACAAACGATACATGCTTTAGCTAATTATAGACCACCATTAGGATACATACAGTTTTCCATCCGCTGAACTCCTGTTCCAGCTCGCGGAAGTCATGCTCTGTATGTCTGTCTGTATTTCTGGAGTTATTACAGTCATTTTCAAGTCCAATAATTAAGTTAATGTTCTTTTTTCATTGGCTTCCAGGGTCATTTGGAAATTCCTAAGCCAGTCTTCATGTACTCGTAAACAACATAGCTGATGCTGACAGCAGGAATTACTTTCATGAAGTTTGGCAGGATGCCTCGGTAGAGTCCAAAAAAGCCGTCTTTGGCTACGATCTTCTTCATCAGATTGCTCATGGAGGGCTGGTCTGTTGTATCCAGAGACGCTGCAGAGAAAAAGGTAAGTTAGGGAGGCGGTGCTGCATCTGAAAGATTTTTACTCTGGTGCTGTATGCTAAAAGATAGCCCACTTATTATGTGACTTATAACTCAAGTGTATGTGACCAGAATATATTGGGTGCCTTCACAGAGTTTGGTCAGCACATTAACAACGCAATAATTATGAAAAGTATAATGCACTGTGTAATTACGTAAGGCTGAAAAGATGAATGGAAATATATCGAATTTGCAATATGGACAAATGCAGTATTTTAATCCGAGGGTGCGCAATATTATTATTTATCATAAGACAAAATATGAGTGAAAATAAATTAAGTATTGTGGTGCTGGGGAGATGTTCCACCCTAACAAACTGATTATTCTACTGTACTTATAAAAAACTATATGTTTGATACAGATCCTTGCAGAAAATCTCACCAACAAGTAGTTTATTTTTAAGAAAATGTATGCAAAAATTAGCATTCCCTCCAATACCGTGGACCATATCGCAATTGCAAGATCAGTCATAAATCACAATTATATATTCTTACAAATTGTAAAGACCTAAATGATGTGCTATATAGGTTTTGTCGTCACGGTCATCAAATGCAGATGAGTTTACCTTGTGCCTGCATCCGTGTGCGCACCAGTGCGAGGGGATAGCTGGCCAGCTGTCCGCAGGTGCTGGAGATGGTGCCGCAGGCCACCAGCACCAGAACTCCAGGGTTAGCTGAGTCTTTGGTGTGATGCGTCAACCACGTGTTCTTTAGAGTCTGAAACACAGTAAAGAGATGAATTGAAAACCATCAGCATAGAACTCCACAATTACTTTATAATATAAGATGAACTGGTGCATATAATTAAATTAATTAAACAAAGTGCACTCACTAACACACTGTTTTGAAATATCACAAAGGAGAAAAATAAATCACAAATCCTGCATACCTCATAAACAGCGAGGTCTATCCCAGCGTAGGGGATTATGCCCACTAAGTTTGGGACGTAGCCCTTGTAGAAAGCCATGATTCCCTCCTTCCTCAGGATCTTCTTGGCACAATCAAACATTCCTGTATATTGGCCAGTTTTCCCAAGGGTCAGTCTAGTTTTCAATACCTTAGACAGAGAAATCACGAAAGAATAAAAACTTTGGAATATTCTTTTTTTATTTCTGTGGTATTTTCAAGTTTTGGTGAAAAGCTGTCTCACCTCCATGGGGTAGATGGATGTCTGTGCGGTGGCTCCGGCCAGAGAGCCAGCTACAAACCTCTTGTGTGTCGCAATCTTCTGGCCCTCTGATGACAACAACTTCTTATACTACAGAACACATTTAAATGGAAAAAAATAAAGGATTTTTATAAATATTTATAATGTTATAAAACTGTGATGAATACCATCAAAATATATATATGGTAAATTGAATTTGCATTTTAGAGCTTACTTGTTCATATGCCATGAATTTGATAGCTGTCTCTGGTGCGATCTTTAAAACATTGGTCCCATTTCCCCTCCACAGTGAGGACAGACCTCCCTCTTTGATCATCCGACTGAAGCCCCCCACCAGGCTTATGGGGTTAGTCTTAGAAGAATGAACCTGCAGAACAAATATATGAGGTTACATATATTTCCCCTAGGCGAAATATACATTTGTCAAATGTTCTTTAATATATTTCACCTGCATGAAGACCTTCATTCTGTCCAGAGGGGCAGTCCCAGTGCGAGAGATGGCCCCTGCCACGGCCCCCGCAGCAAGCTGCTTCCACCATCGACCTGAGCTCTTCTCCTCCTCTGTGAACTCATCTGGGATGGCAAGACTGTCCCCTATGTCCAGCACCTAGTTAAACACATCTGCTGAAATCACTTTGGGTTGTCAGCTTATGGCCATAACAAATAGAGTAAAAAGTTTCTTATATTATTATTTTGGCCTTGAGATTGTTTCTCTTTCAGGAAGGGCACATGTCACATAAGCTTGGGTGGTTGTCAATGTGACAAAAAAAACGTAAAATGCCTACAAGCACTTCTCCTTTTGAGGTCTATTGTCTCAGTGATGCAGCAATCGTTTTTACATGCTTGCCAAATAACCTATACACTGGAGAAGGAAGTATTTGCAGAACTTGAATGTTAGGTTTCACCATGGAAGTTAACACACTAAAAGCATACAATGCTTATTTTCTTTGACTTTTGGCTCAACTTGTTAAAGGTGGGGTAGGTAATTTTGGAGAAACCAGCTTGAGTGTGCTAGAATTTGAAAATACACAGCCGGAAAAAATCTCCCACTTCCTTACAGAGCCCCTCCTCCAACACACACAAACGCGCACATGACCAATGAGGGCACGAGATAAGTTTGTGCACAGATGGAAGGCTGACAGGCAGGTAGGCCATCCAGTTATTTTAGCCGGGCCGGATTTTGGAAATTGGTCCGTGCGCAAAGCATTGTGGGGAAGACCGCGGAGGATACACATGTCCAGCCTCGAAATTTCCCGCAACGAAGGACGCCGGCCTCGGTAGAATTCCAAGGATCCTGGACATTGGAACAGTCCTTCGGCGGGACTCGATGCATCCTTGAAAATAGTGGCTCTGGAGGAGCCTTCCTCGACATTGAGAAACACCCATGGTTCCTGCTAGTGACAAAAACAGTGGCACTTTAATGCGCTCCATAGGGATACACAGACGCTAACACAGCTAGCTTTGTGTCCTGCAGTCACAACTATGGCATGTGTTTGGTATGAGAATGCATTTTGGACTGGTGTTGTTACCTTATGGCGCGTTTCCACTACACGGCCTCGCTCGGCCCCGCTCGGTATGGCTGGGCCTCATTAGGACTGGCTCACTTTATGGCGCATTTCCATTACAGTTTAGGAACTGGGGCAGTATCTATAGTAACGCAGTGTAGGCGGAGCCGTGACGTGATCTTCAGAGGACCCCAGAAAAACAACACAGCCGTTAGCTGTTAGCACTCAGAGCTCACAGCTCCTCATATATGTTCAGAAACTAGACAAAAGTTAAACAAGTACAAACCACAGACTGCCTGTGTCATGGTGAATACAGTCGCTGCTTTATTTATGTCTGTATAGGCCGTTGTTGTGAGTGTGGACGGTCGGAGCATATACTGCGTTAGCTTAGCCAATCTCCATTTAGAAAACAAGCATTTTAAAAGGTTTTTCCCCTGCCGTCTGTCTGCAGACTTGACAAAGCATTAATTCATGGTTTTTACTAACCGGTATCAGTATGTTGTTACTTCGGCATCATTTTGAAACGTGTATTACAATTAAATCACGGTCAAATATGTCCATCTTGTTGTAGTTGTTGCCCCCTTGCCAGCGACGCTCTCTCTAGTTTAGCATACTCAGCCCGACTCAGCCTCGTTGTCTCTGGCCCTGGACCCACGATTTTATGAGGCCAGAAAAACTGTGAATTAGGACCCGCCGGCCGGTACTAGGCCATGTGGAAACGCAACCAAAGATGGGCCGCTGACGTCACAGCCCTCTTAAACCGGGCTGCGGGCTGTAGTGGAAACGCGCCATTAGAGACCATAAATATGCAGTGCATTGAAGAGACATTTAGATACAAAAGAGAGGATTATGGTTTGCTCACGAAGGAGCAAATATCTCGACAATGACATCTTTATTTGCGAAGATGTGGAGGAGCAAGCCGAAGCAAACACTGTGTGCTGCTGTGACCTAATTATGTTGGAAACTCTAATCTTATGAAGCTGCAGAGAAAAAGTGTAATGCAGAAATAGCCCATACCATCTTAAACAGGAGAACTAGACATCATGTGATTAATTTCACTGCACTCGTCTGCAGAATGTGTTTCTGTGTGTATTTGCCCCATACCGAGGAGTGTTTCCAGTGGCGTATGATCTCTTCCAGGTTGTGAGCAGGGCATAACAGGAAGTGTTCTCTCCACTCGTTCCAGTCCACCATCATCGTCCCATCAATGTCCATACTAGGGAAACACACAGAAACCTTTTAATCTATGACTGAGCTTTCAGATTACACACAGGCAAACATCTTGGCAACACCCTAAATAAAAACATGTTACAGTGGATTGAAGTGAAGGCCAAACCTCTGTAATATTTTCAGGGCATTCTCTTTGCTGACATCCAGGCCCAGCTCTGCAAGGGACTGCTGGATCTCTGAGGCATCAATGCGCCCTGACACAACATAAAAACTCAACTCAGACAAGCTGCAGTGTAAACAAAGAATGTGTGGTATTGTAAACATTCAATGGCATGTCTGCTGACACCGCATGTGAGAACTTGTGCCAAGTATTTTTATATTGAGGAAGCTCCTACCATCGTTGTTTCTGTCCAGGCTCTTGAATGTGAGCCGCAGCTTCTTCTCGTGCTCTTTCAGATAGTTGCTGAACTCGTTGAAGTCGAGACTCCCATCATTGTTCTGATCCCCAGACGACACGATTTTCTGCAGAGAAGAGATCAAATCCATGAGCGGTTCTAGGGTGGGGGGTGGCTGGCTCAACAGGGTCCAGTGCCCATGTAACACTGAGCTTGGAACCCCCTGTGGCCCCCCTCCAAAAGAGAAATTATGATAATGCAATTTCTGATAGTGTTGCAGCAAAGACTGTGGGTCGAAAATAACAGTAAATGTTTTTGTTTTTTAATAATATAATAAGATAAAACTGTAAATCAGTCATTGACTCCATTTCTGTTACTAAAACTAACACCAATAATGGTATTTTAAGTTTTTTTGTGGGCTATGACTTTATACTGAATTTAAAATGTTGCAATCTTGACCTACTGGCCCCAGCTTTGCCCCCCCAATTAGCATGGCATAGAACCGCCCCTGATCAAATCAAATGGTTCATTTCCCTCTTCCAGTTGCACAAGTCACGCACACACACAGACAGACATGGACACTACTTATGAATGCTATGCAAAACAGGCAGGCCAAGCTCTGAAACTCTTCCCTCCTCACAGGACCCCAAACAAGTCTCCCTACCTGTGCGGCTCCCTGGCGAAATATGCCCATTGCCTTGAGGCCCGCTCGTAATTCAGCGACGTCCACCCTCCCATCTTTATTGGCATCAAGCTTCTCGAATAAGTCCTGGTATGACCTCTTGCTGTCGGCATCCCAGCAGTGCGCATTTGATAGTAAAAGCGTCCGTATCGTTGGATACATTGTGGAGCTAATGAGGGAGCAGCAGTCGAGACGAGTCGCCCGTTCTGCAGTCAGGATCTGGTTATAAATCCATATTGAAAATCATCAATCAACCCTGCTGAAATCCAGATGTGAGCTCGGCTTTTGCGTTTAAAAAAGAGTTTGCAGGCACTATATGTTGCACTGTCCCGTGCAGAGGTGTTACTTCGCAACGTATCAGGCGAACTGCAGTAATCGTGGGCGGAGCAAGGCTACGTAGCGACAGCAGGGTGTTTTCTACGGAAAAGCAGGAAAGATGGAAAGTAGAAATGTGACGAAATAAATAAACCCCGCATTACTCGGGTAATCCGCTTAATGCTTCTAATGGTGAACATCCCCATCTGTTTTTTCGCTCCTGCTTCATCTGATGCTTCATGTTGCGGAAATGTTATCTCTACATCTAGCAGGACGTGTCAGTAGAGGGAAACACGCAGCGTTGTATTTCCTATAGCGCATTGCCGATGAGCGCCACTAGAGGGCGCTGTTCTTCACACAGGAGCAGGTGCTGTCAGGAAAGTGAGTCAGGGTCCATCTGTGTGTATCATCACTGGGCCCCTAAATATGTGGTGGGTTTTACTGACTGTCAGAGGTGTTTATATTAAGCGTCATAATAACACACTTTATTTGTGTAGCCAATTTCATGTAATAAATGCAGCAGTGCTTTACAATAAGGGAAAATAGACACAGAATAAAAAAACAAGGGATCAAACTTGGAAAATAAAGCAAACTTTCAAATAACAGGAAGAACAAAGATTGAAATAGAATAAATATAATGCTACACATAAGATGGAAAATAAAACCCACTGAATAACAGTATTAGTAGAAATAAAATCTAAATTACTTATGCAGATTAATGTAATGAAGTATAGAGTGAAATGAAGAGAAAGCACAATATGTAAAGTCCAAGTACCCAAAATGTGTACTTAAGTTCAATATTCAATTAGTAACATGATGCCACTTCTGTGCATTTATCATAGACTTAATGTACAGATTGTTTTAGATTAACCTACACAACAGTATATAAAGTGGATAACATTTGAGCCAGCCTGCTAAAACATTAAAATGTTGCCTACATATATATTCTTTATTCTTCAATTCAAAGTATGTTCAAACAAATTTAAACCAAAAAATTAATGAAGTTATAAATAAGACGAGTTACTTTATCATTAATTTAAAGCCCAATGTGACATGTCACATTTCAGATATTTGACACTACGGGGGGTTACTTGTGTAACACTTTAAATGTGTTCTATGTGGTCTATTTAGTCTAAATTATGTTCCCCTTAATTTCCCCAAAAGTAGAAATGGGTCCGGGTTCTTATGGGTTAAGCATAATGCTTTACTGAATATTCAATGGAATGTATGGCTTATTACCTTCTTTTCAATTACAGATAACAAACATAGGATAATTAAAAAGTATGTTGATTGATAGTATTTAAAAGTGTTATTCCTGAGTGGCCATGTGCTTATTTAGCATGTCTTCCATAAGAGCCGAATGGCTCTGGGTCACATGCCTGCTGAATAGTATATTATCCCTTCTGTTTATTGGAACCACTTCTCCTAAACACTTCAGTGGTCAGGGTAATAGGTTCACTTTAGGGCATTAAATATGAATGAGTTTCAGAAGTGAAGTACAGGCTACAACTGTTACAATCGTGACCTGGGTATTTCTCCTTTCTCCAGGCCTGCATTGTCCAATCAAACGGTGGAATTTCCCTCACGTCACGTATTATATTTTTCAGTGGGTGGAGGAGCGGATTTGAACTTTGAGTCGTGTCTGTCTGCAGACTGCAGCAACAAGCAGCAGCTGGGAGACGAGGAGGAGCAAAGAAAGTGTTCAGTTGAGGATTTACCACGACTGTCAGCGACGTTTAGGATATGTCGTTCATTCTATTGAAGAAAAAGAAATTTAAATTTAAAGTAGACTTCGACTTGGAGGAATTGTCCTCTGTTCCCTTCGTAAACGGAGTTTTATTCTGTAAAGTGAGACTGGTAGATGGAGGCTTTGCCGAAGAGTCGTCTCGGTAAGAATGTTTTTTCTATTTATAGCCACGGTTCCCTGGTTGTTCCAACATGCTAAAATTACTTTTAAGTTGAGCTTGTTTTTAGCCATTTTTAAGTCCGTGTTCAGGTTTATATGGACATTTTTTAAACATTTATTGTCACGGGTTTGCTCCTTTGTTGGCAACAGCATTCCCTGACTTTCAACGATCAACGTTAACTTGGTTATGTGTTGTTAACGTTGACTAACAGTAGCTAGGTTAACGCTAACTAACTAATACTTCAAGAGTTTACAATGTGCTGTTGACAATGTGCTGCTGTGTTAGGAGATAGTAGCCCTACAACCAGGAAGATGAGATTTACACAATATGAATAGAGCCAGAGCTCGCTAATTTGTTAAAAAATATAATGTAGGGTTATGTTTCAATCGAAGAAAGTTAATGTGTGTTCCGTTAACTTATGTACACTGTTGATCAAAGTAGTTGCTAAGCAACAAGTAGATACTGTGAGTGAGACTGCAGTAGCCTGCAGTATTTATCTTACTAGTGTTGGAAGAAGTACTCAAATCCTTTACTTTAAAATGACAAATACTATGGTCCTAAAATACTCCATTACAAGTAAAAGTCCAGCTTTTAAAATGTTACTTAAATGTACAAAAGTATAAGCATCAAAATGACCCGTTTCAGAACAATATAAAGAACATGATTTGTATCAGTTTAAATCATAGACTGTATATATAAAGGTTTAAAGGTACTTCAAGAATCAAAAGTAAAAGTACTCGTTAAGCCGGATATCTATTTCTACATTATTATAATATTATTGTTATTGTATAATCCTGTTTTTATACATGTAAGAGCATTTTAGTATGGTAATTTGTGAGTGTTGACCAAATGTAGGCCTAGATACTTGAAATACTGTGTAGTACTACAGTAGCCTACTGCTTTATACCATATCAGCATATCATGTGTTTTATATGTACAAAGTAACTGGTAACTGAGTGTCAAATAAATGTAGTGGAGTGGAAGTATAAAGGAGCATGAAATATAAATACTCAAGTAAAGAACAAATATGTCAAAAAAAGTACATGAGTACAAAACTTGAGTAAATTTTCTTTTTTCACTTTTCACCACTGCTTACTAATAATAATATTATATTTGGGATTGTGTTATATAGCAGACTCCTTATAGTGTGTAATTTGTAGCAGGCTCATTTTCTCTTTTAGTCAGTTTTATATGCAGGGTATCTGATATTACTTGTATTTATGACAGTTAGAACCAAAGCATTTTCTTCCAATGAAAGAAGCGCACAAGGTTTGGGGATGGTGATTATAAGTGCTTGTAACGTTACTGTAGCATTTAAATGAGTCACGATGGAAAGAAAGACACAGGCATAGCACATGTCTAACCCTCATTGCTTTGCCATGGTTACTCTCTGTTTCCAAACACTGTGTCTCACTTTTACCCTGCTCCAACCACAGCTGCATTCTCTGTTTTGAATACAAGCATATTGTCAATCTTGTGTGTGGTATAGGGGCGGATGGAAATTATTATTTTCACATCTTATTTTTATAATTGTTCTTTTTCTCCAAAGCCTGTTTTATTCTGAAACATCCAAATGTCAAGTACAGTGAGAATTGGACTAACATCTTGCACACATTTAGATCTGACCAGGTGGAATAAGCTCATGTTTTCGAGTGAATAATCATCTAATAGGTTTTGAGGGGATAACTCAAGGTGTAAAAATTGAGCATAAGCCCATTTCACTAAATATCATTTGCTTTATTTTCATATATATATTTTCCCAGAAAAATATATAATCTTCTTCTTTCATACAATTGGATGGTAAACTATCATAAATCTGAAAGAGTTGGGATATATATTTGTTCGTTAATCATTATGCCTTTGTGTTTCTAAATGTATTATCTCTCACAGGGAGCAAGTCCAAGCCAACTGTGTACACTGGAGGAAGAGATTTTCCTTTGTGTGTAAGATGAGTGCCAATGCTGGAACAGGTGTACTCGACCCCTGTTTGTGCCGGGTGTCTGTGCGCAAGGTACAGGACATTTTCTCTGCCGTCAAGCTCTATTTTGTTGACACCACAAAAATACATAGTGGCAATTTTCCAAAACAGAGTCCAGATAGTTAACTGTGAATGTGCTAAGAAATGTTTATGTAGCCTACATGAGACCAGGAGCACTGTTAATTTGTAACCATACGAGCTTGGTGCAGCCAGTGGTCATTCTACAACGACTCATACATTTTTTTTAATGTAAACAGTATATAACTTTCCCTTTTTGTCATTTTAGGAAGTGAAGGGTGGAAAGACCTTTGCAAAGGTAAGGTGTTCTTGAGTTCTTGAGACCATTTTGTTGTAAACATAGCAGCTTACGGGCCAGATATCCATTAGAGGAGTCTTATCATAAAATGTGTGTGATAAAAGTCGGCCTCAGTGTGAAGGTGACCTTAAGTGAGTTGAGTCTCACAATTAATGTTTTTATTTCTAGCTTCCGGCTTTGGTTACTGATTGAAAAATCTCTAAATCAAAACTAAGGCTCTGTTAACCAATAACTTAAATGATGAGAATAATTAGTTTGTCTGCCTTCTCAGGAATGTAAGGTCCCGTTGCATGTGGTGTGTTTCTAAAAACCTATGCTGGGCTGGATTTCAACAAATACTACTGTATGTTTTATAGGATGATGCTTTATGTACAGATACCTTGTTAGTGCTCGCACTTTAACACTGTTCTAACTGCTTGGTCTTTATAACCCTGTGCAGCTGGGCTTTGCTGACTTGAACCTGTCTGAGTTTGCTGGGTCTGGCAGCACCACACGACGGTGTCTCCTAGAGGGATACGACACCAAGAACACCAGACAGGACAACTCAATTCTAAAGGTGTGGTAGTGTTTAAACGCAAAGCTCCACAATCCTCCTTTCAATATTGTTTGAAATGGAATTAGAAGTCTCTCCCACACTGGCAATGTTTTGCTAAAGTCCAAGCTTTTAGAAAAGCATAGAAAAGCCTAAAACCTGTTCTTGCTCAACTGTGCCACTCTAAATGAAGTCATCAGTTCCTGAGTTCATCAGTAGAAGATGACAAAACGTTGGATTTATGTACTGAGTGGAACAGTGGCATGCCCCGACAGTTGATGCTACACATGTCTGAGCTTGTGATCTATAAGCTGCCTAAGCCATGGGAATGCATTTTAGACATTCCTCCAATGGACTAACATTTCACAACATTTCATTCCAACCCTTTGTTAAAAGTAACCCTCGTAAACCACACTACGTCGCAGCTTTTTCCCCATCTTACAAATACAGATGCTTGTCAGCCTAAAACCAACATATTTTTTTCTGTTTACAGGTTGTCATCACCACACAACTTATGTCTGGAGACCCCTGTTTTAAAACGTAAGAGCTCCTTTTAACCATATTATACATCAGTTTAGTGTCATTACTCATAACACTGGAGACCTGTCTGTTATGTTGAGTGTATATGTGGTTAAAAAGGAAGTATGCCTCTGCATCCGACTACAGAGGAAACTGTTCTCGTCACGTCCTGTCTGTCATCAAAGTGACCCAACACTGATGTCTTATATCACATAGATTTCAAATAATTTAATGATATGAAAATACTGAGTTGTCAGAGTTATCAGATGCTTATCTGAGAGCTAATAAACCCTCAGTCAGGCATTGATGTGCCTAACCCTGATAGTGAACAACAGCTGATGTGTGATCAGCTCAGCCCAGATATTTTTTTCTCTCTTTTATCAAGAGCTGTACGTAGAGATGTTTGTCAAAGACATGATGTAACAACACTCTCCTGCCAATGTGCACACTGTTAACTTTCTATAACCGGTCTTTCCCTGTAACTACTCCCTCTCAGTGTAATAGTAGACACACTGCTGCCGAGATGTCTCAAGTGTAATCTTAATAGCAGGGCTAGTCATTCAGCCCACGGGGTGTTAGTCATCGTGTGTGTGATGAAACAAAGGAGATGACACTTTTGTTTTTTATGATTTGCTGACTGTCCGCCCTCCTTCCTTTATTTAGCATAGCCTCTCAGTAGCACATATGTGGGGTTTCCTGTGATAAGGTCCGGTATATCCTTATAAAGTAATCCTATTTCTGTCCACAATACCACATATGATATGATATTGTCAGATCAAGTATAAAATGTTTCTTACATCACAGCAGCTCAATTTGCAACATGAACAATATTAAGACAAGGAACCAAACATAAGAAACTAACTAATATAGTTATAACCTAGCCACTTATAACAGGATGTAATGCATTTAAATAACTGCATTTGAGCTACACAAGTTCTACATTTAAAGGTCTGTTTGATGACTCAACCCAGTGTTCTCGTTACTTTAGTTATAGGGTCATTGTGTTTTGCCTGTGAAGCAGAGGAATTAGCAGATTTTGATATTGCATTTAACAAGATTGTATGCTATCCACTCATCGGTATAGGTACAACATGCAGGTACAGGTTTAGTAAACTTAAAGGGGACCTATCATGCAAAATGCACTTTGTGATGTCTTTTATACATAAATATGTGTCCCTGGTGCGTCGGGGAACTCACGCAGCGTCAGAAAATAAAACCCTCTCTCTTTTCCTCCGTACCCAAATCTTTTAAAACGGGTGTACAACGAGCGGATACAGATTCCATCCCAACTGACGTCAAATCGGCAGCGGACCCACAGAAAGTTGCTATCAGAAACAATGCCTGACATGTTTTGGACGTAATCTCGTCTTTGTTTACATTAGCAAGCCTCGCTAACACTCAGAGCTAACCTGTACTGTGTAGAGCACATGTGTTTAAAAAGCAGGAAATAAAAAAAGAACTCACCTTGTGATAAACCTGCAAGAGAAAAAGCATGACGTGGTTTAAACAGGATGGCGTTTTATCACAACCGAATTTAACTTTATCTCCGGTAGAATTCTGATCAGGCATTAGCTCCGCCTTCTCTTCTTCTTCTTTTTTCAAGCTAAGGACCCAATATCCGCGTTCCTCTAACAGGGCTACAAAAGAGGGGTATGAGCAGTATGAGGGATGGCTACAATGGGTGATCTGTTTGGTATTTTGAAAAAAAACCTTCACAGACTGTTTTGTATAGGTATGGCCCTACCATATATTTTTCAAATATAGCATGATAGGTCCACTTTAAGGAGCACGGAAATAGTCTAAATGAAGGTTTTCTACATAAACCAGAGTGATTTGGTCAGCACTATAGATTTTGAAGGAGTCGGTCGCAGAAAATCACTGTGCATTCTGTATTCTGTAACTTAAAGTGACCAAAGTCCATAACTGTTGGTCCTTCATGTGGGCTTTAATCAGACTATGGTCCAATAACTGTGTCTAACATAAGAGCATTTGAAGGAGCTGCTTTCTAACAACACTGAGTGATGCTTCTTACACCACCCTGCTCCTCAGTAACATCACTCTCTCTCGTGTTCCCTTTAGTCCCCCGTCTACTGCCATGACCCTGGGAAACCCACAGGCTGAAGCAGAGTGTCTTCTTGAGGACAGGAAGGGAGGGGACGTGCACATATTCCATTCACTAACTGGTATGTAAATACACACTCTAAAGAGTTTTCTGCCAGGTTATCATTTTAGTTTCTATGTTCTTGACAGAAGCAAACAAGCAGCTATCGTTGTCAACATTTTTGAAATGGTCCTTTTAAAGAGCCATAGTCAACAGTAACAATTTTAAATGAATTCAATGTTCTTTTTCACAAGCCTATGAATAATAAGCATGATGATTTACCAAAGATGTGGGACTCCACTAGGTTTTTTGTTTACCTCAAATAAGAAACATTTCCTCTGAATATAAGTTGTAGCTGTGTCATCTTCTGATTTTTAGTTTCACCACTGAGTGTTTGTGTCTTTTATCATTTAGGTTCTACAGTTAAGTCAGTTTCTGTCCCAGAGGAGCTGGTAGCGTACGGCCATTCAAGAACACCCAGCTATGCAAGTGAGAAGTCAAAAATCTCAGGTACCAATCCAGGGACACATAATATATTATTCCCTCAAGCCACTTTTTAACCACACCAGATACACAAATCACTGGCATGACCTTAATGTGTTCACTCTCTCCTTACTTTTAGGTTACAGTTCAAATCACTCCAGTTTAACAGATCTGTGCCATCGGAGGAGCGGGTCAGGGGGTTCTGCCTCCACAGGCATCGGCAGCATCCTGGAACCCAGTGACCAGCAGGGGGAGAGCAGGACGACTCCCCCCGCCTGTGCAACCTGTCAACATGCATCTGAACACCCCTCTACCCCAGCTAAAATTCATAGGTAATGTTTTTTCCCCTTTTATTTTCAAACCTTTATTTTCCAAACTGCTTTCCATAATGATCATTGTGAACAAACCTTGGTAACGGTTTTTATGATCCACTAAATATATTGTATATTTTCCTTATGCAGCACATTTGTGTAATATTCCACTCTTTGTCTGTTTCTACATTAGACATCCAGTCAAGCAGAACTCAATGGAGAATCAGCTGAAGAGAGTTGATGCCACCAGGGTGGATGCTGATGACATAATAGAGAAAATCCTGCAGAGCCAGGATTTCAGCAGCGGTTTCTTGGACTCCAGTGCAGAGGGTGTGTACATCTAATCTGTGATTTAGTGGACCTATGCAGGCGGACTTAGAAAGTTGCCTAACATCCTGCTGATGGGATCAAATTACTTTGGGGTGTTGCAATGTTACAACGCAACATCTGTAAGTACTTCCTTCAATGGATTACAAATTATTAAATGTTTATCGTGGCAAACCATAAAATGGAAGCCAAATGGAACCATACCTTAGTTACCTTCCATTTTAAATATTAGAGTTTATTTGATAAAGGGTTCAAGTATTAAGATTGAATATCATTTCTATGAATACCACAAGGACAGTTTAACCTCACTGATAGGCAAGCACACACTGTGTCTGCCGTGCTACTTACCCCTGTCTTTAACGCCATTGAGACTGATGTTGCATACATTTTTAATGTGAAAGTGTATCTTTTGATTGTGTTTCTTAACCATCAACTATTGCCCTGAATATTCTTCAAAAGGTCTGACTCAGACTAGCTACTACATCCCCCTAATGTGAATGTGTGTGTTTGTGTATTTATTGATTTCTGCAGAGGAAGGGCTAAGCTTGTTTGTTGGTCCTGGTGGGAGTACAGCCTTGGGAAGCCAGCACATGAGGTGAGTGTTATGTAATTGTGGATTGTTAGTGCTACAAAGCAGACATTAACTACTTATCTAAATTCATTTCAAATGTGCTGAATGGGGACCCGAATGAGGAATATACTCATCGTGTGTTGAATGCTCTTTCAGTTTCACATCATAATCTTAGTTCTACATATAAAAGCCCCTTCATTTCCTGTCATGTAACACATTGCGCATTCTCTTTCAGGGTTGCAGCTGGAGCCTTTGAGCAGGTGGTGATCAAGCGCTAGGCTTTAGGAAGCATGTGACTGTCAAAGGGTGCCATGTTACACTGAAGCGGGAGGACACAAGACTGGAGAGTTGTAGAGGTGCCATCAGAACTTGATCCTGCCTCACTCCAGGAGATTTCATTTCTCCAAGGCAGTTCTCTGCATCTGACCTACAGTGTCTGTAGACCAGGAGAGCTCCCTAGTGTTCAAGAAGTGGAGGTGAAGGCCACATACATTTTGAACATCTTGGTGCTGGGGTAACTAATGTACTGACATTTATGTGGGTGTTCTTTTATGAAAACTGAAAGGTTTAAGTACTGTGATTCAACACATATTGTTCACCCATCTTGGTGAGCTTTAAGCTGTAAAGGGGTTTCTCTGCTATTTAAAAAAAAAAGCTTTTGTTATGGTTGATTTGTATTCCTCAGTTTAATTGTATTGTGTGTGGCTGTCGGTTAGTCGGTTCCTTGAAGTCCCATACATCTAAAGTAGTACACATCTGACATTGTGACATTTAAAGTGGTGGAGAGATGACTGCTATTTAAATACCATTATCTTTTGATGGTATGATTTCCATTTTGTCTGAGCATGTGCCTTTGTCTGTTGTCTTTAAAGCGATGAATTTATTTTTTATCAGAGATTTTGTAAATGTATATTTGCTGCCACTTAAGAAGTTATATCTAAACTATGTAGCCTACATAATGAAAGTCATATGTGTAAAGCCCACAATGTTTTTTAAGATATCTATAGGTTGTTTTTTTAAATGTTTTATTTCAGGCCAAATAAATCATACATTTCGAAAAATTTGCTCTTTGTGTAACCTTTTGTTCTGCTGTCTTTTTGCAGTAGGGATGCCATAGAACATTTTACACAACATTAAAATAAACGTTTTTATACTTTTACAATTTTTTCTTCATCTTCTAGGCCAGGGGTCACCAACCTTTTTTAGGGTGAGGGCTACTTTCAAAAAATAAAACAAGTCGGGGGCTACTTTTACTCCTCTTTTTTTTGTTTTTTGCAGTGTATATATTTAGCACATTTTAACATTATGATATGCTGACCTTTAACCTTTGTGTGCTGTTTGGGTCTGTGGGACCCGTTTTCAGTGTTTTCTAAAAGAACATGTATTCAATTTAATTATTTTAACCTGCTTTATTTGGGGGTGGACGGGCCTCACCTCCTCTAGGGGGGTCCTCACCTCCTCTAGGGGGGTCCTCACCTCCTCTAGGGTCGGGGGGCATGCACCCCCGGGAAGATTATTTTTAAATGTTGAAGTGAAAAGCATCAATCTGGAGCACTTTGAGCACAACATGAATTTATGGATACAGCTCTCAACACTCAGATGAAAGGGAGCTGTATACTTTTCAATAATCCAAATATCTTTAGAATATGATCACAACCAATAACAAATCATTTAAACTGGTTTATTCTTATCTTATGTTACCTAGTTAGCATTCTTTCTTTTTATTTATGCTTATTTTACTAATCACTCCCCTTTCAAACTGTTTTTTGTTTTTCTTACTTTATCTATAGATAAAGGTGTGCTCTCCCTAGCTCTCTCTCCCTCCCTCCCTAGCTCTCTCGCTCGCTCTCTCTGTCTCTCTCTCTCTCTCCCTCTGTCTCGCTCGCTCTCTCTCTCTCTCTCGCTCACAGAGGCTGTGTGCTCCTCCGTGTCGATGACGGCTTGCGTTAAAAAAAAATAATAAACATATTTGTAAAGTGGGGGGACACAAACGGGATTTCGAAAAGAGCGGGGGACATTTCCCCCCTGTCCCAGGTGGAAATTACGCCATGCGTGTGTGTGCGTCAAGTGCAATAAATACATGCAAGTTGCAACACACACAGTAAAGCTCTGCCCCTCATGTGCTGTATAGGCTGCATGATAGGCTGCTCAATGGGGCTGATGTGTTGTGTAGATTCTGCCAGAAGGAAAATCAGCGGGGAGGTGCCACATTGCTTTTCTTCCAGACTGCAACGCTGGTTCTTATTATACATCCATGCGCTGGTCCCGCAAATCAAGCAAGAACGTGATTGGTCGATATTCATTGTGGGGGTGGGGGGAGGAGGGGTGTTAGATAGATATAGAGTTGTAGTAAGTAGATAGAGTGCGCTATGATTTAGGTTTCGTTTATGCATAGGGTAGATTCTTTTAATTACATTTCCTTTTTTGTTTTGTGTATTTTATACATTTTGGATTTGCTTGGCGAGCTATTTTTAGAACATGCCCCGCGGGCGACTCACGTTGACCAAGTGCCCGCGGGCACCGTGTTGGCTACCCCTGTTCTAGGCAATGATTTATTCTAGAGTCCATGGCACATTTGTAATAGTTGTATACACTTTAAAATTAACAAATTACATAAAATAACCAAAAGACAGAGCATTTAACATTAAGGGGATACCAGACAACTAACTCAATGTGTTTTTTTATTACCATGTATAACACTCCATATTAAATATGTAAATATCACGAAAATGGAAGCTTAACCCTTCACTTGCGTTAGGTCATTCCCATACTATTTTCGGTCAAAATTGACCGGTGTGTTTTGCACAGTGATATCTCTGGAACCCCTTATCCAATTTTGATGGTTGACATCTCATTTGAACAGTCAAAGCAAGTCAAATCAAGGGGTGACAGACAGAATGACACCAGGGGTGAATTACAGAGGGTGGTGAAAACTGCACAGCACATCACCAGGACGGAGCTGCCATCCATGGAGGACCTTTACTCCCAGCGGCTCAGGAAGAAAACACTACGGATTATCAAAGACCCCCATCACCCCAGCCACAAACTGTTCTATCTGTTGCCGTCTGGCAGACGTTACCGCAGCATCCTGGCAAAGACAAGAAGATTCGGATACAGTTGCTTCCCGCGGGCAGTGAGACTGTTAAACAATTGAACTGCTGAAACAACTTCAAAACATTCATCTGCTACTCAGTAATATGTATCTAATATCATTCCAATAACTTGTATATCGACTCGTACTGCACTATTCCACATGCTCACTTTATTTTATAACTATTTTTCTTTTTGTATTGCTCTTGCTATCTGTATTGTTATTATGTTGCATTGTTGGAGAAGCCTGTGACATAAGATTTTCAACAACATAATTACTCTGTAGCTATGTCAGTTTGACAATAAAGAACCTTGAACCGTGTGTGTGTGTGTGTGTGTGTGTGTGTGTGTGTGTGTGTGTGTGTGTGTGTGTGTGTGTGTGTGTGTGTGTTTTCCATCTGCAGGATGAACATGATACACTCATACCCATTCATTTCCTTTGGCGGTCAATTCTGACCGAAAACATCATGGGTGTTTCACTGTTGAATAAATCACAAAAAAATCAATGCAAGTGGTGATCATCAATTGTATAATGCTCAGAGGCCTAGTGTGGAGGATAACATAAGGTCTTGAGGCAATTGGATGAAAAACACAATATTTATGATAAAAAACAAAGTCACTCAGTCACTTTTGACCCGAAACGCAAGAGAAGGGTTAAAGATCACTTTAAATCGGCAGGTGTAGTTTCATAATATTGCGATCATTGAATTTCCGGTTTAGGCAAAGCAAACATTTCAAAGTAAACACGTACTAAGAAAGATACATTGTGTTAAAAAGCAACAACGACTTACATATTTTCCATTCACCACATTATATAATAATAATAACAAACAATATTTACGGAATATACGTTCAGTGATCAATTTCACAATTGATACACATCGGTATGTGCATACATGCTTTTATTTTCCTAACATAAAGCCTGTTGACGCAGCGGTGGTTCGCAGTTCACAGCACAAACGTTCACTTCCGGTTCCCAACGCGCAACGGCAACAGCGCTTTAGCTAGCGTTACAGCGACGGCGGGAAGTTGTGATCGTCAATTCAACAACAAATCAACTACAAGAGAACCGACGGAACTGTTAAATATCGACACTTCACTATGTTATATTGATGGATCTGTAATCGGAAATACGCTAACTGTACACTATCCTGAGCGGCGTGGGATTTAGCTAACATGGCTAACGTCGGAAACCAGCTACCAACACAGGCCGTTAGCAAGCCTGCATCAGGAAAACATGGAAATGTATTGCCCCTGTGGGGCAACGAAAAGACTATGAACCTCAACCCAATGATTCTCACAAATGTGCTGTCTTCGCCGTATTTCAAAGTTCAGCTTTACGAACTTAAGACGTACCATGAAGTTGTGGACGAAATCTACTTCAAGGTAAATTTAGCAAATGCTAACCCGCATGCTAGTTAGATAACCGCCGTACAGTCTATCTAGCTTTAAGGTAGCGATAGCAATTTACTATAGTGGTCAAATACCAAGGGAAACTGCCACCACAAAGACCTAGTATTATATATCGTAACACAAGTACTCGGGAAGATGTCCGAGTATCTCAAACAATTGCGCACACATACGGGACCTTAATATTTCTATCGGCAACGCCACATTAACTTCTAAGTGAGCTTACGTTAACTAACGTAAAAGCATGGCTGCCGTTATAAACAAAGATTACTTGAATGTTTGTTTTTTATATTTTCAGAAATAGTAAAATGATGATGCTGGTTTGACCGCTTAAAAGCGGCAGGTGGTAGGGGTCTCTGACTGCCAGAGCAGAATAACTGTTCCCTGATACGTTCTTCTGTCTTTATTGACAAAAAGGCCAGTAAAGTATTATGTCAATAAAGGTTTAAAAAAAAAAATCTATTTTCTAAAATGGCTGTTGTTAATCTACACAGCCTTGCTATAAACCAAATCCACCTATCACATTTATGTTTAGCAGTAAAGACTTTAAATGAATACCTGTTGCTATCATAGTGTCATTTAAACACTGGCATATATCACTCCAGCTTCACTAACGCTCAGAGGAAGTTCAGATGTGTATTGGCAGCTCAAATAATGTTTCATGGACATATGTAAGTGTGTTAACTGTCCTTAAGACTCCTTACATTGTTGTGTATGTCTACAGGTGAATCACGCTGAGCCTTGGGAAAAGGGAAGCAGAAAGACTGCAGGCCAGACTGGAATGTGCGGAGGGGTAAGTGAGAAGTACGTGCTTTTTATATTCCCCATCTTTTCCCCCCCTCTACATTTGCCTTTCCAAACTCGAGGATGATGACTTACAAGTATGAAACATTTACACAATTTATAAGTACTTTCATTGTTGTACTTTAATGCTTAAGTATTGTCCAAGGGTCCGTTTTTGTGAATAGGTTTGCTGTAAATAATGTGCTTTACAAATATGTCTTCATCCTTGTTAGGTGCGTGGAGTCGGGACTGGTGGTATTGTGTCTACTGCTTACTGTCTTCTATACAAACTGTTTACTCTCAAGCTGACTCGCAAACAGCTGATGGGTCTGATCACTCACTCAGACTCTCCTTACATCAGAGCACTTGGCTTCATGTACATAAGGTAGGTCTTTTTTGGCTGGAGATTGTTTTGTATACTTTGCAAATATTGCTAGATATTTTTGCACATTTTGGTTAAGACATCATGTTGATGGAATTGGAGATGTTTTGTTCTAAGGCAATATTTGAGTTAAAAATATAAAAAAGTTAATTGATCGATGATATATTTTTTAATTTTCACTATGCTACTAAAATGTATCCATAGTGTATAAGAAACATTTTATTGCAATGTTCTAGTTGCAATGCATTTTTCATGCAGGACTCGGATCATAAAAAGTTTAACTTCAATTTGTCTGAAAGTGTGTGTGTATAGGTATTATTGATACAGGTCCACAAATGCAAATGCTCATTATGCTCTCTGTTTTGTTCAGATACACTCAGCCTCCAGCAGATTTGGTAGATTGGTACGACGGCTTCCTGGATGATGAGGAGGTATGTCACTTCGGGTAATAATTTGATGTTTCTTTCTCTCAAATAAATACGTTGTCAAAAGACACATGTTAAAAGCTCTCCATCTCCCCCCCTTGTGATGCTCATGAACTGATTTTTCACCTTTGCCTTCATTTGGCTTAATTGTCCCCAGTTTCTGTGCTCTAAACCTGAGTAGCTAGGTTACTTGCTCACTGTGCTGCTGCTGATTTTTATCAGGGTAAGTAATGGATACGATGCAAATTAAATCTTTAAGTTAATGTAATGATAAGGCATGCCTTTTAATTTTTATAAGCTTCCATCAGGACCACAAAATGTGGGATAAATAGTAATTGGATCATTCATTTGCATACAGTCAAGCAGACATGTATACCCAAACTAATAACACATGTCGACTGTTGCATACATCTATTAGGGATTCGCCATATTTTAAAGGATCAGTGTGTAGGATTTAGTGTAAACTAGTAGTGACTCCTAAAGCATGAAATAAATGTTTTAGTTTGTTCATTCTGGGCTACTGTAGAAACATGGTCGTTGCAAAATGGTGCGCCCTGTGGAAGAGGACCTGCACCTTATGTAGTGATAGACATCGTTTCACGCGATTCAACACGATCGAGAAGGAAAGTTAGGAATAATGTATTTTATTTCTGCCGTTAAATCTTACAGATTGGTCCTTTTTGGTTAAAATTATACTTGATACCAGACTGTGCAGCTAGGCCCCCTTCGATGTTCTGTTGCATTATATTTGAACTGATCATATGAAATCCTTCCCAACTGGTTAATTCCCCTGTTTTTTTCTTTAGATGCCCATTGTGCAGCAGGTGAATTGGATATTGTATCTCAGCACTGTTGGGTTGCGTGTGTGAGTGCAAAGCGGCTGTTCCTGACCATATCAAGTCAATAACTCTTCAACTGGTGTGCACTTTGCCTACCCGCTCCAATCTGTTCTTACACTGTGGGCAATTTTTAAGCGCTTACACCCCCTTAAGAGTCCATTGTGGTCTTGGAAAAGCAACAAAAAGAAGCCATGGTTTATCTTGCATTGAGTTTCAATGTTTTCAGATGCTGCTTTTTCCTTCATTTTCAGTCTGTTTACAGTAGATGCCACCACTTTTGAACTACTGTTATAAACAGATGATTTTAAGAAAAGGGGGGTGCATCCCGAAATAACAGTCCTTTGATTATAAACGCTCACACTGTTAAAACAGCCAGAGTTTAAATGAGGTAAGACTTTTGTTATATTTATAGTTCTCTATCCTGTCATTGGCAAAGAAAATTCAGCCACATCTGATTGGTTTTGAGAGATTAAGCTAGATGAACAGAGGTGAAGTTTCAGTACTTGGTCATCACAAAAAATATATGTTAAGGCTAGATTGAAACAACGATCACACATTTACCTCTGCCCTGCCTGGCTGTGTTAATTGAGTTTTCCTATGGCTCTTTCCCACCGTTTGATTTCAGGAGCTTGACGTGAAGGCAGGGGGCGGCTGTGTGATGACCGTTGGAGAGATGCTGCGCTCCTTCTTGACCAAACTAGAGTGGTTCTCCACTCTGTTTCCCCGCATCCCGGTGCCCGTGCAGAAATCTATTGACGTGAAGATGAAGGCCAGGCCTCGTAAAGTTCCCGTGAAAGAGACGCCGGAGGAGGAACCCGAGGTAGAGGAGCCAGGGAAGCAAGGAGAACAACGCGGCTCCAGGTAACACAATTAAAAGGTTGTCTGTTGCACAGGGTTCCCGCGGGGTCTTAAAAAGTCTTAAATTTGATAATCTGAATTTAAGGCCTTAAAAAGGTCTTAAATATGACCAAAAAAATAAGAAAGGTCTTAAATATGATTTAGAAGGTCTTAAAAATGATGGGATTTGAAAGGTACTTCTGTGTTGCGATCGCGTCTAAATGTGTTTTGGGGGAAATGTCCGGGCTGCAAAGTAACCTGTAGCCTACGGTAAGAGCCTTTCAGTTCCCCCCAACAATCTGTATTGAAATAAATCAACATGGAACCAGTAATCACTAACTTTGTTTCCCCCGGCCCCTTATCGGAGAACACCCAGCTAGTAACCTAGCAAGCAAGCTTCAGCTAGCGGCAGTCAGAAACTCATGTATCTTCAAATCTACTTACAAATAAATATGGGGAAGTGTAAGTTCAACCGTATTTGGTTGGAAAACATCGAATTTAGTGCTTGGTTGAAATCAGTGGAGGGATTGTGTTTGAAGCCCGCTGCACCTTTTGCAAAATAAATTTGCGTTTGTTTTGCTAATGTAGCGTTAGCTAGTGCAGCGTTAGCTAGTGCAGCAGCTCCCGCAACAACACCGGGGGACCTCCGGGCGACGTTTGGGTCTTCGAAAGCGGAGGTGCTGTAGACGCTAAATACCGTAGTTAAACACCAATCATACAACAGCAACGATGAAAGATTGTAGTCAAGGCAGCAGAGCTCTGAATATAGCTCTTGACACACACACACACACACACACGCACACACACACACACTAGGGCTGCTTGATTATGGCAAAAATCATAATCACTATTATGTTTGTCAATAATTGATATCACGATTATTAAATACGATTATTCATTGACTTTGAAAACATCCATTTATTGAACTTTAAAACAAATAATAATTTGAATAGTATATTTTTAACTGTTGATTACCCTGAACGTATAATTCAACTGAAAAACCAATACAAAAATAAATGATACATTTAAATAAATAATATCAAAATAATAAATACCAATAAACAAGATCAACAAATATTTTGGTTAAGCTACTAAACATATAAATATGATAAATAAAAATAAATGAGACAAAATTAATTAGATCAAATATGTTCTAGTGCACTGTCACAACCTAGCAAAGCAAAATAATCGTTTTTTTCTATTATGTTGTTTTCGTAATTGTGGCAGGCCAAAATCGTAATTGCGATTAAAATACGATTAATTGCACAGCCCTAACACACACACACACACACTTTTTGTCTAACACGCTAACACAGTTCTGGGCTGTTATGTTCAGTCATTGTTCTTATGTTGAACATGAATACATTTACTTTGTGTAATTATGGGACGTATTTCTTCTTTCATAGCAATTTTCCTTCATACTTTCTTGCCGTGAAATAGGTCTTAAATTCTATTCAAAGTGGTCTTAAAAAGGTCTTAAAAAGTCTTAAATTTGAGTTGGCGAAACCGGCAGGAACCCTGGTTGCAAACTCTTGCCATGACTCTCTTTACTCTAATTCTTACTTATGTAGGTTGTGTTATCTATATGACCAGAAAGTGTAATTGCTTGCTCTGTTTTTTGTCAGGACACCAAAACAGACACCAAGCCCAAAAAAGTCCCCCAAACGGTCAAGGAGCAGGAGCCACCACCGCGAGAAAGAACGACACGGCCCCAGCTTTGACCGAGAGCTGGAGAGGGAGCGGGACCGCCAGAAGAAAGAGAGGGGGGGCGGGGAGAGGGAGAGGGGGGAGCGAGGGGACAGGGAGAAACGGCGGTCCCGCAGCGCAGACAGAAACCAAGACCGGAGGGAGCGTAGAAAGAGTGGCAGCAGGGACAGAAAGAACGAACGCAGGGACAAAGAAAGAGACGGCGGGGACGACAAGAACGACAAGAACGACAAGAACAAGAGGAAAGAGAGGGAACACCATAAAGACAGAGGCGTAGAGGGGGAGAGGTCCAAAGATAAAAAGAGCAGGGGGGAGACTGATGAGAAGAGGCATAAAGAGGACCGGGAAAGGCACAGAGAAGAGAGGAAGGCCAAAAGGCAGAGCCAAAGTCGCAGTAGAGAGAGGAAGCACAAGAGCGGGGGGGAAGAGAAGAGCAGGAAGAGAGACAGCAGAGAGAGAGACAGGGAGAGGGACGGAGAACAGCGCTCTCACAAACGTAGTGGTAGCAAAGACAGGAGCCATCATCAGAGAGAGCCCAATAATGACCATAGTAAACATATTGGACGCAGAAGGAGTCAGAGCACTGAGTAAATGTCGCCTGCCAGCAATATTACTTCTTTTCCTCTTGTGTTTTCCTCCCCTCTTTTTTACCCAGTTGTTAATTAGAAGAGAAGAATGTCGGCACATTGGACACCTGGAGTTTTTGTCTTTGGCCAATGTAATATTGCTTTATGTTTTTCTGCCTTTTTTCACTCCCCATTAGACCATTGTTAGTCTTCACTTGAAATTTAAAAAGTGGCAAAAATTGCATTTTAATTTTCTATTGTGCGTCTGTTTGCCCCGTGAAGATGTGGATTTGTAAATACCGTTTCAGAGGCCGTCGACACGCGATCAGGGGTCTGAGTTGCATTGCATGCTCAGTCGGGTTCCCATGGCGCTGAAAGCTCAACTAAGAACTGTCGTTATATCATTTATGCAATGTATAAATAATAACTTGTTTTCAGGCAGTACAAAACACTTTTCTATAGATTTGAATAAATACACTGCATTTGTCTGGCGAATGACATACAAATTTGAGATTAGCAGCCATGTTGTTAGACAATGACTTCACAAAGCAACTCTCTCCATGGTCGTGTGTCGTCAGTCTGAGAATGTTTTAATCCTCTAAGGGCCGTCTGCAAGGGGTCATTTTTACCACACACACTGAGCCCTGCCTGTGCTGTGTTTGGGTTATTGCTCTGTTGCATTTTGTTTTCTAATAAAACACTTTTACAAACAACATGTTTTTAGTCTTGTTTTCAAAGGAATATCCATGTATTTGTCATTCCATCACATTTATAGCAGTTCAAGGATATTACAACCATTGAGTTGAGACAGGATGAATTCAAATAATATCTTTGGTTAGTTTTATTAGAATGTAGTCTGAACATAGCTTTCATATAAAATACACAGGCAGGATATATTAACTCTAAGATGACTATTACATAATTTACAAAAGCAATGCAAATATATGAAATAGAACAAACCCCCAGATATAAAATATGTAACTTCAACCAACAGTAGGCAAATGATAATATGTTTTTTACACAGTATAGAAAAGATAAACTTAAAACCCTTTGGTCATGAGCTCTTTGGAATATATGTTAGTGTCATACCTCATGAGTGTAAATATATGTAACCCATGCTAATTCCCGTGTTATATCAAAAGATGTCACATGAAATCTTATCAAGGTTACAGAACTAAAGTTATTGTTATTTGGTAAATGGTAAACAATTTGTCATTCTCATATGTTGACAATGCTGCCACCTTGACAGTTATCCCCACATTTGAGTCCTGAGACGTTTGCAGACCCCTAGCTGTGTCTACACAAGTGTTTTCCTATTGGGACAGCTCCTGTGCTGTTTGCACACACACAGGCTCCGACTGAGGTCCACTAGTTGCAGTGTACTCGGCCGACACAGAGAAACAGTAGGCCGAGTTTGGAATCAGATCAGTGAGAATGATGCTCTCGCCCTGCACCGTTATCTCCTCTGACTCTCTGGAGCTGTCCTGCTTCCTGATGAGCAGGCTGTACTGGGAGGCAGCTTCAACTGGAGACCACTCCAGGAAAATAACTGTTGGCAGTGCTTGTTTGACATGTAGTACTGGAGCTGGGAGGCCTCCTATTGGAAATAAACAAGTCACAGTTTTGAATTAGGTTCCAGCTTGACTTGAGAATAGTTTGTCCAATAAATAAGGAATGAAAAAGCTTGCATGAAAGCTAATTAATTTACATGCGTGGAAAGTAATCTTCACATTAGGCTTAACATTAGAAGCTAATCAAAAGCAGCATTCAAGTCTCCCCCTTCAAATGTTTCTTTGGACTAAACTATTTGTGGTTAAGAATTATGAATGTTTCCCAATTCTAAAATGTATTTTGTAAAATTTGTTTAAAAAAAATACAAACTCACCATTTTCTAGGGAGTGTCCACTTAGATCTCTTCTTCTGCGACCTGAGGAACCTGCTAAAGAAAGAAAGAAAGATTTCATAATTTAATTTGTTAAAAACAATCTTTTTTAATGTGTCAAATATTATATAACACACTTGCACGCACATACACACACACACTCCAGTCAGTTCCTACCGATTGACACACTTGTCTCTTCACTGTCCCCAGCTGTGTTGCTGGCTGTTATCACCAGGTCAGTGGAAGTGATGCTGTGCAGAGAACAGGACAGTCCTGCAGTGCTGCACAGCTGAGATCTGGGCGTCACACTGTTGTCGTACACGGTGTATGAGGTGGCAAACACTGACGTGTTCCATGAAACTGTGGCAAAGGTGTTGTTACCACTGTACTCCACTGCTATTGGTGGACATGGAGCTAGGAGAAGAGAAATTACAGTTAGATAAAACATCAGGAGTCTTTGTTTAAAATGTCAGGCTTTTCCCTATTGTTGAAATAGTTGTGATGAAATGTCTGAAAGTAAGCCAGCAGCCAATAAATAGAATCAGAAATCATTCCGAAAACAAACACACATCTCTCATGCGAAATAACCAAAATGTCTCTTTGAAAGATTATTGTATTCATGTAGCCTAGAAAAAAGCGGCGTCTTCTGCCTACAGGCCTCCATCACTCTGCAGGAAATAACTTACTTAGAAAAGATGTTTCCAAGGCATTTAAGCTATTGATTGGAACATAATTCTCCAGCTAGATGGTCTAGTAGACCTTTGATTCAATTTCAAGTTTCAAGTTACAAGGCTTTATTGTCATTTGCACATTAGCTACAGTGTAGATATGGCAATGAAACGTAGGTCACAGGCTCCTCCAACAGTGCAACATATATATAGGACATAGAACAAATAAAACAGATAAAATAATGCAAGAGAATGTTTGGAGATGTGCAAGTAAATACAAATAAGGAATATAATAGAAATAGTGCAAGAAGAGTCTATATACACAAGTAAATGGAATGATATATTAGATAAATAATTAGCAAAATGCAAACAGATGATTGTTTATGGATGTTCTTTAAAAAGTTCAGGTGTTTAATAGATTGTTGATATAATGGGTCACAGTAGGAAAAGGAGAGGTGTAACTAATAAAATGAATGATGCCTCTGTTAAAGTAGAATATGGAACAATGTGCTGAGCTGTGCTGGAGTTTAAGTACTCAAGTAAAAGTACGTGTTTGAGGTAATTGTTATCAAAGGCCGTGAAATCCAGGATGTAAGAATGTTTGAACAGAAGCTTGAGTGTTAAGTGTAGTTTACCTGTTGTACCACTGAGCGGCACAGAGGGCTGGCTGGTACCACCAGTGTTCCTGCTCTCCACTGTAGCCCAGTAGGATGAACCGCAGGGGAGAGGAATCTCAAAGTGCGTCATGCTTGTCCAATAGGAAGAGATCTCAAACAGGGCCTGGCTATCTCCCAGCAGACTTCCGTTTAACTCCAGCAAATACTCAGTGTCTCTACAGGTGATCTGAGACCAGTTGAAGTACAACATCTGGGCTTCATTCTGCATCGTAAAGAACTCCACATCAACACTGTCTGGGGGACAAGGGGCTGAGCGAAAGAGATAGAGAGGATTATTTAATGTAATAATCAATTTCAGTGCAAATGTTTCTAAGTTATTGGACCAGCTCTTGTACCTGCTCCACTCTGCACTGGTTCACTGACGGAGCTGTTGCATGTCCCATCTGAGGCCTGAACAGTGAAATTGTAAAGTGTTCCACAATCAAGGCCCTGGATGGTGCAGCTGGGATTTGTGCTTTCACAGTACAGCATGTCTCCATTTTCGGCCTGGGCACAGCCATAGTAGTCCACAGCGTTATCTCCGGGAGTCCATGACAACAATGCGGACTGATTGTTACAGTGTGAAATAACTGAGAGACCATCTGGCTGGCAGGGACCTGGACAGAAAAGAAAAGAAAGATATGATAAAACTGCTGAAACAAATATCCTTAGGGCATATTTGGTCAACATATGAATGTACACAGGTATTCTCTATCTATATAAAGACAACTACCTGTGTTAAGTGTAGCGTTTTGACTGGCTTTGCTGGTGCAGTTCTCGCGGCTGGCAGTCACAGATATGTCATACTGCTGGCCACAGTGGAGCTCCGATATGCTGCAGTTACTGGAGGTGGTGTTGCATGTATGCACATGTCCATTTGCGCCCATTGCGACCACATGATATGTTTCAGCTACAAGAGAGGGGCTCCAGGACACCAGCGCACTGTCGTCCGCACAGGTTGACCCAACCACCACGTTACTGGGTGGACACGGCTCTGTGAAAAAGTGGGAAATAGTGATGTTTTTTACACTGATGCAACAATCAGGATTTAGGAGCATGGATTTAGAATCTGATAACAGTTGGTGTGATTTTGGTCATTTTTAATCAAACCACCAATGACTGTTGGTCAAAACAACCCGATAAAGATCTGGCGGTGCAGAAAAAACAGTTTTGTGTGTTTTATATACGTTTTATAAATATACCTACAGATTAAAAAAAATATATATATTTTTTTTGTCCCTGACAGTTAATATTATGGAGAAATGTTAAGGCGTTTTAAAGGAAAACTACTTCTTGACATAATATCGCAAATGTTCACACATTATTGTGTTATTAATTGAGTGATGGTGGGTGGATTTTGTCATTTTTGGATGGAGCCATGGTAGTGATTTGCACCTGTTTACAGTCTTTATGCTAAGATTGATGGATTCATATTTACTGGACAGATATGAATTTGGTATTTATATTATCATCCAAGTCTCAGCAATAACCAAAGAAGCAAAATGTCAGACTGTTGCACAGGTCAAAGGAAAAATGGGAACCACTCATCAAACAATACTGTCCTTCAAAGTTAGCACTTGAAAAGATGGTATGAAATGCATGACAAAAATCAACAGAAATCGACATACCCATGCTTATTCTGTATGGTGGACTCCTCAGACTGCTGCACTGGTCTGATGAAGCGGCAACAATGATGGTGTAATGGAGACCACACTGGGCTCCATGGAGGTAGCAGCTAGTGCCAGTATTATTGCAGGAGAGGTAGGTGTGATCACTGGCTTCTGCTGTGGCAGTGTACACAGTGTTTCCCTCTGCATCCCACAACACGAGGATTGAGGAATTGTGGCACTGAGCAACCGCTGTGATACCAGAGAGGGTGCAGGGAGCTGGGGGAACAGACAGATTTCATTTACTGACACTGCAGAATGTATGCATTTATGTTTTACTCAGGGTTGGGCATTATTTCAAATTGAGATGCATATTTCTTTCAACAAGTCAGAAATGTGTTACCTGTCTGCAGGTCGATCGTGGCGCTTGGCTGACTCTCACATTTGCTGTTTTTAGCAATAACACTGAAGTTATATAGTGAACCACAGGCCAGGTCTTCCACCTCACAGGTTGTGTTGGAGGAAGAGGTGCAGTTGCCTGTATAGTTGTCTTCACCTACAGCTGACACAGTATAGCTGTCTGCCCCTGGAGCAGCGTCCCATGATATCCAGGCAGAATTTGTCACACAATCGAGCCTGCCACTAATTCTCTCAGGCTGGCAGGGAGCTGGAAAGTAAAAATGACATAACATTTACTTTGGTGACAGAAAGGATATGTGTATGCAAGGATGAATGGCTGTCGAAGCTTGCTTACCTGACATGATACTGTAGGCCTGACTCTGCTGGCTTCTGCAGGCGCCTCTGATGGAGGTGACATGAACACTGAATGTTTTCCCACATGTCACATTTCTGATGGAACATGCAGTGTTTGTGGTGTTATAGCCACCGATGGTTACTCCATTGTCTGCAGTTACTGATGTCAAAAAGTGGTCTGCTTCTCTGACGGCATCCCAATAAATCATCAGGTCGTTTGACAAACAGTCGACCTCAGCACTCAGGTTCTGAGGCGGGCAGGGCGCTGGGAATAAGTAGAGATTTTAAAGTTAGAAATGTGTGTTGTAAACGGCACAAAAGTAAAAACATGTGTTAATAAAACTGTGTTCATTTAGTTTGTTAACAAACCCTGTGATGTGAGTGTTTAAATGTCTGTATCAACAATAACTTGTTTTATGTGCGTGAGACAACTTTCATATTGCTTCAAGTAACGTTTTATCATGTGGGTCTGTTACTTTCTTATATTTTCCTAAGTTTCTTTTAAAAACAATTTCAGTTTTTACTTATAACATGGAAAATGTTGTAGGAATGTCCTTTAAGGAAAATATAGTTTAAATCCAAGCAAATAGTAATTTGTCATTAATTTCTGATTGAAAGCTTGATGCTGAATATGAAGATGTAGAAGCCCTTTTTTTGCTTCACTGACTTAAAGCTTGGGTTAAACAATCAAATTATTTAAAACGAATTCCTTAGAGGTGTGATAAACACTGTCTACATTTTTCCATTTTATTGATACCAAATGAAAAGAAGAAATCTTAACAAACTTTAGACGACGTACCCATATAGATGATGGAGCTGTTGCTAGGCAGGCTTGTGCAGTTGCCATTCTTTGCCCTCACTACAACAGTGTACTCCTCTCCACAGTGCAGGTCGTTCCAGCTGCAGTCGGTGCTGTTGGTGAGACACTGGTGGGCGTGGCCATCAAGCCCAGTTGCTACAGCAACATATGTTTCAGCGCCATCACTGGACCCCCAGCTGACTGAGCCCATGTTAAACTCACACTGTGCATAGGTCGTCACATCGCTGGGGGGGCATGGTGCTGGGAGAGAGAGAGGAAGGTGGAGAACTCAACTAAACACAAGCTTGTGACAGAAGTTATGCATTGCGAATTGTTGTCTCAGATATTAGATTATACCAGTTTTGAAGAAGGCGGGGCTGCTGGGGATGCTGTCACAGTCACTGCCTTGTGCTTGTACAGTCACATTGTAGTCCTGTCCGCATGGTAAAGTAGCTGCCGGAATACTCTGGGTTGCGTTGTGGATCTTCACGTATCCAAGGCTCCCAGTGGTTGTTACTAAGTAATTCATGACACCACTTGCTTGGTACCAGGAGATCTGGACCTGCTCACTCTGACAGAGCACCTGAGCAGAAACGTTCACAGGCTGGCAAGGCTCTGAGGAGAGCATAATAAATAAAGAGAGAGAGAAAAATTAAGATGATGACCAATTTAGCAGAAACAAATAAAGTACTAGATCCTTCAGTAAAAGTAGAAATTCCTATATGATGAAATATTAAGTTAATTAATCGATTAGGAGTCGGGCACAAAATTAATCTGCACCGATTTTGATATTTTTCTTTGTTTATCATAAACATTGACATCTTATAGACAACATGATTTATTGTTAAATGACAAAATGATTGCTTTCATAGCCTTAGAGTATTTTGTACATTAAATTAGTGTTTTGTTATTTCTAATGGCTTAATAAGTAAGCAACATTTAAATATAGCACCTGGTGGAGATGAAGCTAAATGTAACCTCTTTATATGTTTGTTAATTGAATCACTCAAACAAACAGTGCATCTATTTTTTTAAATGGTCACATAAAATCTGCCATGTAACCATAGCTATCAAAATAAAAAAAAAATAAAAAAAAGTGGTGTGATAAACACTGTCTACATTTTTCCCTTTTATTGATACCAAATGAAAAGAAGAAATCTTAACAAACTTTAGACGACGTACCCATATAGATGATGGAGCTGTTGCTAGGCAGGCTTGTGCAGTTGCCATTCTTTGCCCTCACTACAACAGTGTACTCCTCTCCACAGTGCAGGTCGTTCCAGCTGCAGTCGGTGCTGTTGGTGAGACACTGGTGGGCGTGGCCATCAAGCCCAGTTGCTACAGCAACATATGTTTCAGCGCCATCACTGGACCCCCAGCTGACTGAGCCCATGTTAAACTCACACTGTGCATAGGTCGTCACATCGCTGGGGGGGCATGGTGCTGGGAGAGAGAGAGGAAGGTGGAGAACTCAACTAAACACAAGCTTGTGACAGAAGTTATGCATTGCGAATTGTTGTCTCAGATATTAGATTATACCAGTTTTGAACAGTGAATCTATTTTTTTAAATGGTCACATAAAATCTGCCATGTAACCATAGCTATCAAAATAAAAAAAAAATAAAAAAAAGTGGTGTGATAAACACTGTCTACATTTTTCCCTTTTATTGATACCAAATGAAAAGAAGAAATCTTAACAAACTTTAGACGACGTACCCATATAGATGATGGAGCTGTTGCTAGGCAGGCTTGTGCAGTTGCCATTCTTTGCCCTCACTACAACAGTGTACTCCTCTCCACAGTGCAGGTCGTTCCAGCTGCAGTCGGTGCTGTTGGTGAGACACTGGTGGGCGTGGCCATCAAGCCCAGTTGCTACAGCAACATATGTTTCAGCGCCATCACTGGACCCCCAGCTGACTGAGCCCATGTTAAACTCACACTGTGCATAGGTCGTCACATCGCTGGGGGGGCATGGTGCTGGGAGAGAGAGAGGAAGGTGGAGAACTCAACTAAACACAAGCTTGTGACAGAAGTTATGCATTGCGAATTGTTGTCTCAGATATTAGATTATACCAGTTTTGAACAGTGAATCTATTTTTTTAAATGGTCACATAAAATCTGCCATGTAACCATAGCTATCAAAATAAAATAAATGGGAGTAAAAAGTACAATATCTGCTATAGATGCAATGTGTTGAAGTAGAAGAGTAACAGCAGACAATGGAAATACCCAATTGATGTAGAATAATCTTAAAAATGTTACTTGAATGAAGTACTTGGTTAAAGAGTATTTAGTTACTTTTGACCATTGAAACGGGCAGAAGTAACTAAGCTTCTTCAGTACCTGTTTGGATGGACACGGTGCTGCTGGCCTGGCTCCTGCAGCCTTGACTGTCTGCTGTTACGGTAAAGTTGTACGTCTCTCCACAGTCCAGACTGGCAAACTGACACGTAGAGCCTGTAGAGTTACACGTCTGCACCGGCCCTCCTGATGTCTTGATGGCGTTAGCTACGTACAGCTCAACATCAGATCTCTCCTCCCAGGACAGGACTGCGGTGTGGGAGCCACACTGCAGGGACACATCTACACGCTGAGGAGGACAAGGACCTACAAAAAGATGTGAACAGAGGTTATATTTTGAACAAATTAAGCCTTGGTTCATATTTGCCACTTATGAGGATTGGATTTGCTGTAACACTCACGCGTTGTGAGGTTAGCTTGCATCGGCGCACTGAGGCTGCACTGTTCGTTGCTGGCGGTGAAGTTGAGGTTGTAGGTTTCTCCACAACTTAAACCCGTCACGTTACAGCTGTTCGGCTGAGTTTCACACAGTGACAGAAGACTTCCACTGACCATGGCTGTCAGGGAAAAGTTTGCTGCGCCATAAGTAGCATTCCAGGACACAACGGCAGCGCCATCATGAATACAGTCCACCTCTATCTCTACCTCTCTGGGCAGACATGGAGCTGAGGAACACATCAGTATGTATATGAATTGACACCCAAAGAAACAGATACTCAGCATGCAGTTTCGCTTCTGTTTGTTTACCTGATGTAAGCGAGACCACTGTGCTGTCAGAGCTGTTGTACTGCTGACCCAGCGCCTTGACCCAGACATTGTACTCTGTGCCACACATCAGCCCTGAGACAACACATTGGGTACTTGTGTCTGTGCCATAACAGGAAGCGGAGTGGCCACCTTGGTTGTCAAAGTAGGCGACATAACCCACAGCGAAGTCACTCTGCTGCCAGGAAACAGTCGCAGTGAGTTGTTCACACGCCATACTGACTTGAACGTTGGTGGGTGGGCAGGGTTCTGAGTAGGAAGAAGACACACACATTTACATGAGTTGGAAAAACACATTAAGAGCCATATCTGCATCTAAAGGAATATTTTTTCGAATCTGATGACGAACCTGTCATGTGGTGGTAGGGTTCAGAAGTGCTGTTGCAGGCCAGGTTTTGTGCCATCACAGTGACGTTGTAGATCTGACCACACTGCAGACCATTGATGGAGCAGGTGGTGTTGGTGGTGTTACAGGTGACCCCCGAGCCCAGGTCAGCCACAGCCTGGACAGAGTATGAGGTGGCACCTCGTGCTGCAGCCCACATCACCTGGGCAGTGCCCACATTGTGGTGGACGGAGAGATTCATGGGGACACAGGGCTCTGGAGGCAGAAAGGGTTAACTTAGTGGCAGACAGTTACATTAAATTCAATGAAGAAACAATGATAGTGCTCTACTCCTAGCCTTAAACGCAGTGATATTGTGATTTATGACATTTTCAAAATCACAACGAAAATACATAAATTCACATTATTTCTTTTTTTTACTTTGAATGTAAATAAAGTGACATAAAAAAACGTACAAAGCTTATAGAAAAAGTGACATGGAAGGCGGGGGTCTGGGCTATTAATGCTTTGTTAATTAATGTGCCCCTGGCCTCCTATCGTTTTCTAAAAGTAGTCCCCTGGTTGTGAAAAGGTTGGTGTTCCACTAACACATTGACTGACATGCTACAAGGTACAGGTAAACCCGCTGTACCTGTGGTGAGGTGTCCTGCCATGTGAGCAGTTTGGTTGCAAGTATTTCCCAGAGCCTTCACAGTGACATTGTATTCCTCTCCACACTGCAGGGAGCTCAGCTGACAGTTGGTGTTGTTGGTGGTGCAGCTGGTGGTGTGACCTGATGAAGCCGTCAGCTCAGTAACACAGGACACAACTCCAACGCTGGGCTGCCAGGATATTGTAGCAGAGTCGGCCTCACAGTCCATAATGGCTGTGATGCTGCTCGTCTGGCAAGGTTCTGTGAGGACAAGAAGAATACAACTTTACTTTTAACAGCTATACCATCATCACACTATATAGCAAACAAACTATTACTGAGATAATGCATTAAGTGAGAAGTCGTATGATTTTCACATAGACTTTTAACCATAAGGAGTCGCCCCCTGCTGGATGTTAGAAAGAGTGCATTTTCTTTATTTTTAAGAGTAAAGACAATGCACTTTTTTGGTGCCTCTCTTTACCTGTAAATGAGACCACTGCGCTGTCAGAGCTGTTGTACTGCTGACCCAGTGCCTTGACCCAGACGTTGTACTCTGTTCCACACATCAGCCCTGAGACAACACATTGGGTACTTGTGTCTGTGCCATAACAGGAATCGAAGTGGCCACCTTGGTTGTCAAAGAAGGCGACATAACCCACAGCGAAGTCACTCTGCTGCCAGGAAACAGTCGCAGTGAGTTGTTCACACGCCTTACTGACTTGCACGTTGGTGGGTGGGCAGGGTTCTGAAAGAAGGGAAAACACACATAAAAATCTAGACTGTAAATATGTTCACATGTCTTTCCCGATGAGATGACGAACCTGTCATGAGGCGACTAGTTTCAGAGATCATACTGTCACAGACGGTGTTTCGTGCCATCACAGTGACGTTGTAGATCTGACCACACTGCAGGCCGTTCATGGAGCAGGTGGTGTTGTTGGTGTTACAGGTGACCCCCGAGCCCAGGTCAGCCACAGCCTGGACGGAGTATGAGCTGGCACCTCGTGCTGCCGCCCACATCACCTGGGCCGTGCTCACATTGTAGTGGACGGAGAGATTCATGGGGACACAGGGCTCTGGAGAAAAGACAAAGATGTTAGTGATACAGTAAATGGAGAACATAGTGGTTTGTTCAGACATAAAATCATTAAAGATTGTGGTCATTATTGTTCACTTGCACTGATTTGCTTAAACAAAAATCAGGCTCTCCCACTGATTCAACATAAAAAAATTGCAGACAAGGGCCGACTTGAAAATGTGGCCATTAGGTGCTAGTATAAGTCCCAACATGGGCGAGTCATGATAACATATATTAGTTTTTACCACTATGCTTAAAGAACATTTGAACAAGAAGAACTAAAATGATTCTATTTGCTATAGAAAAAGTAAAAAAAAGTTTAAATGTCACAGCTATTGTCAACACTGGTTTTAGCTGCGTCACCCCTAAAATGTCCTGATATAATATTCACATATTTTTCCAGGGCAATTGATGTGCTAATTGGGTTAATGTCACTCTTTTAGGTTTGGGTCTGTGTTAAAGTATCAACAGTTCCAGTTTAAGTTGAGCTCACCTGTAACCAGCCAGGCGGGGGTGCTGGCAGGGCCAGAGCATCCTGTGTGCATGGCCTCCACTACAACAGAGTAATGCTGTCCACAGACCAGGTCGCTGAGGTCACAGGATGTGCCCATCTCACTGCAGGAGGAGTTGTGTCCATTTAAGGAGGTTGCTTGAACGCTGTAGGCTGTGGCTGCAGACGCGCTACTCCAGCTCACCACAGCATTAAGTGTAGTACAATTCAGTCCAGCTGACACATTGGTGGGAGGGCATGGGGCTAGAAAAGAAGAAAGACACAGTTGAGAAGAATAAAGATGAGTGGAAACATAAATTATGGAATACTTTAACATTTTGGGAAATATGCTTATTTGTTTTATTGCATGTAAATGAGCTAACAAAAACATGAAAATACTTAAAGGTGATAATACACTAATAACAACAGTTAGCTGCATATAGATTCCCTAGAACATATCCTGTTTGTTTAATTCATATAAAAGCTTAAGTGTAAAACAGACATTAGCAAGATGCAATAACTTCATTTATGTCTGCAGGTTGCTAGCCGTGTCCCCATGTTTCCAGTCATTATGCTAATCTAAGCAAACCAGCTGCTAGCAGTAGATTCATATTTAGTTTACAGACCAGTGGTATCAATCTTCTTATCTAACTCTCAGAAAAGAGCAAATAAGCATATTCCTAAAACAAACTGTTGCTCTAAGAAATCTTCAGCGTACCTGAGAGCTTCTCTATAGGAGTGCTCATCTCGCTCATGCACACATTGGTGTGTCCCATCACAGTGAAAGTGTAGAGCTGACCACAGGTCAGGTTCAGGAAGGAGCAGCGGCTCTCAGTGGAGTCGCAGGTGGAGTTTACACCTGATGCAGACATGGCTTTAACAGTGTAGTTCTGTGTTGTGCTGCTGTGCTCGTTCCACTTCACTGTCATGACGTTGCTGCTACAGTTCTCCTCGACAGTGGTGTTCTCAGGTTTACACGGAGCTAGAGGTGGTTGAACAAACAGGAATATTTCCTTTAAAATCATATTTCTTCAGCAAACATAATGTCAGTTATGGGTGTCAATGTGCTACACTGACCAGACTGAACCTTGTAGTCAGATCCAGCTATGATTTCGCAGTGAATGGAGGAGGAGGTGACAGCCACCTCGTAGAGCTTTCCACACAGCAGGTCATGAATGGAGCAGAAGTTGGAGGTTGAATTACAGGAGGCTCTGTGTCCATCGGTGCTGATGGCCCAGGCGGTGTAATCATCTGAGCCGGGGGTCTGTGCCCAACTCACATTCATCACGTTGGTATCACACTCTAACTTGGCTGAGACATCATCTGGGAGACAGGGAGCTGTGGAAGAGAGTTTGATGACAGGTAAGAGCATACTCAACAGCAAGGGGGTTTACAAGTCTGTGACTGTGGACATCCCTTGTCTATTGATCCAATAGACAAATCAAGCTAGGAAAGCCGAATGTGCTGTTTAACATAACTTCACACTATTTGTTTCTGACCCTAGGGTACCAGGAAAACAGTAAACACTCCGTATATCCCTGAACAAACTTCAATTCACTGCTTCCCCTAAAACAGTTTGGATTCCCCCCTGGGGAGGCCCACTTTAACCTTCACCTTTTCTGTATGTAAAGGTTGTGTTGACATTGTTTCATTGAATCCATGAGTGACAAAACTGTTCATTAGTCTTAACTGCTTGGTTGTGCCTCAGGATGTGCTATCTTCTTCACCTTGACATATATGGAACTATGTTCACTTTCTTTTTATAAATAAATTAACATAGTTATCAGTGTGAAAAGTCATGGTGTGTGGCGCAGTGGGTTGTGCGTTGGTGGTCGGATCAGGGGATCACAGGTTCAAACCCCACTGCAGTCAGCATGTCGTTGTGTCCCTGGGCAAGACACTTCACCCCAAATTGCTCCTGTGGGGATTGCCCACAGTATTGAGTATGTAAGTCGCTTTGGATAAAAGCGTCTAGCAAGTAACATGTCATGTAATGTCATGGAACAGTTCCTTTATATCTTACCGGACTCAAAAGTAATGTCAGCATGTTTGCTGCTGTTGCAGCTGTTAGTGGAAGCTACCAGTGTAGCTGTGTACTCCCTGCCACAGGGAAGTCTCACAGCGCAGGAGGTGTCATTGGAGGAGCAGGATGTGACGTGTCCGTGCTCTCCCGTCACCTCCACAGTGTAGAAAGCTGCTCCACTGCTCTCAGACCAGGAGAAGTTCCCTCTGTTTGTCCCACAGTCCACATGAGCAGTCAGGTTGGTTGGCTGACAAGGAGCTGGAAGAAGTGAAAAACGGATTTTAGATTATGATCTTTCTTCACTTCAGGTAAACTCTTGCAGACGTTGCCATAGAAACACATCCTACCTGTGCTTATTTCTATGGGCGGACTGTAGCTGCTGCGGCAGTTTCCATCCTGTGCTGCCACGCGGAAAGCATATCTCTGTCCACACAGCAGGTTGGTCAAAGTGTGTGAGGTATTAGAGGTAGTGAGCACTGAAGGAGTGTGTGTGCCTATCCTCTCAGTGTGTAAAGTGTAGTTGGTCCCTGACACCTGACTCTGGTCCCATGTGAGGCTCAGGGTGTTATCATCGCAACTAACTTGGCCCAGCAAGTTGGTAGGTGGACACAGAGCTAGGATAATTCAGAATGGATAAGAAAAGTGTCAGTGCACAATTGCTGCATCTATATTTCAACAGTTTTCGCTTAACAGTGTCCTCTCACCTGTTCTCAGCTCCACGGCTGAGCTGGGCTCGCTCCAGCAGCCTCTGTCTACAGTCACAACAGTAACATTATAGGTTTCCCCACAGTGGAGGTCAGTGAAATTGCACGAGTTGGAATAGTTAGAACTGCAAGTGTGATTGTGTCCATCATTTGCAGTTGCTGTTGCAATGTACATCTCAGCCCCTGTTACATGAGACCATGAGACAGTGCTGTCGTCACAAGCCAGAGACACAGTGACATTACTGGGAGCGCAAAGACCTGGGGAGAGGAAAAAAAGTGTTTAATGTTGAGCTGAAATGTAAGGATATCTCAGATGTAGAACATGGTTTCAAGCCTTTCAGCACCTGCTTTAAAGATGTAAACTGCACTTTGTTGTCCTGTGCATGTCTCAGAGTATGGTGTGACGGTGATGTTATAGGTTTCACCGCAGTGGATGTCAGGTAGTGGACAGCTGGTAGTGTTGGTGTGGCAGTGGTGTGCGTGTCCATCCCTGCCCGTCACTGTCACATTGTATCCCACAGCACCGGGGCTTCCTACCCACCAGACCAGGGCTGAGTGGTTGAAACAAACCAGTGTGGCGCTAACATTCTGCGGGGCACACGGGACTGGGGAACAAAAAGAAAAGAAACAAGGAAGTTATTTACTAACAGTGCATCAACTGAGACTTTGTAAGGTTCAGAAGTTCATTCAATTGCTTGAGATTTTGGGAAATGTGCTTTCTTGTCAATAGTTGGTATATAAAGATGAAGCAAGAAGCCGGTTTGATTAGCTTAGCCCAAAGACAGCTAGCCCGGATCTGTAAAGTGTCTAAACTTTAGAGATCATTTACACTTTATATCATACACCACAAAAAACAGCTTTAAACCATCCTTTACCAGTACCTTTATAATCCGTTTGACTACTTTTCTTCATTTTGCCTGGTTTATAAGCTCTACATAGGTGGAATAATTACCTGTTTCCAGAGATTCGCTGACACTGGGGGTGCTGATGCACTCCTCCCCCTGAGCCTGGACTGTTACATTTAAATCCAAGCCACAGGGAAGATTGTGGAATGAACAACTAGTGTTTGTTGTCTGGCAGCTATCCTGATAGCCTCCTCCTGCTACCTGAGCCAGGAAGCTGAGGTGTCCCACAGGGTCAGTCCAACTGAACTCTGCTGTGTTGCTGCCACACGTATATTGCTTTGATACAATTCTTGGAGAACAGGGGGCTGAAAAGAAAGCATAAGACAAAGTATATGTAGGTTTAGCAGAAAGCATATCTATTTAATATTCTCTAACAACATTCACACACTTACCTGTGGTAATGTTGGTGCTTGAGCCAGGTGCACTGTCGCACTGGCTTCCTCGTGCAATGACTGTGGTCATGTAGGTTTGACTGCAGAGCAGATCTGTCAGGGTGCATGTAGCAGTAGCTGAGCTGCATGAAACTGTGTGCCCGTTTGGTGCTGTCGCATTAACTACGTAACTTGTGACATCAGCCATCGGCGTCCATGACAGAGAGGAAGAATTGGTGCCACAGATGAGGCTGCTGTTCTGGATTGAGGGAGAGCAGGGAGCTGAGAGGGAGCAAAGAAGCGGAGAATTAGTTGTTTCTAAAGACCTTAAAATAAAAAAGTTTATCTTTTTGCATTTAAAAGCTTAAGGCTGTCCAGGTTTCCCTCTTTTCTACCTGTCATCAGGATTGTACTGATGCTTCCAGTGCTGTTACAGGTGGCATCCTCAGCAATCACAGTCAGGTTGTAAACCTTTCCGCACTGCAGCTGCTTCAGCTGACAGGAAGTCATATTGCTCCTACAGGAAGTATAATACGGAGAGCTTTCCTCTCGAGCGAGTACAGTGTAGGCCACGGCCCCGGCAGCAGCTTCCCAGGACACCGTGGCTGCATCCGAACCGCACTGGAGGACACTGGTCACATTGATAGGGTCACATGGTCCTGGAAGACAAGATAGAGAGGGGGAATTAAATACATGATGTAAAGTCAAAAAACGTTTTACATAAAATGTTCAAAAATATGTTAACTCAACCTGTTATCACAACAGTTTGACTGGGAGAGCTGATGCAGTTCCCCTGGGATTTCACTGTAACGTTGTACTGGCTGGCACACTGCAGGCCGGAGACAGAGCATGTGAGGTTTGAAGAGGAGCAGGTTTCAGAGAAGCCGTTGGGGCCCATCACTGTCGCTGCGTAGGAGGTGGCACCAACCGAGGCGTTCCAGGACGCCAGGACAGAGTTTGTGCCACAGTCTGTCACTGCTGTTAAACTCTGAGGGGGGCAGGGTGCTGTAGGAAGATCACAGTGCTTGAAGTAAATGAATGTAACAAAACACATTTAGTGGAAATGATCATCCTTATATCATCAACATCTTTATTACCTGTCTCAACAGTCTGTGGGGGGCTAAATTGTCCACTGCAGCTGCCAGAGGAAGCTTTGACAGACACATTATAAGTCTCTCCACACTGAAGACCGATCAGCCTACAGCTGCCACTGCTAGTTTGGCATAAGACTGAACTGATATTTTCAGCCAGAGGCACGGCAGCGACACTGTAGTTGAGGGGCACAGCCGAAGAAATGTTCCAGCTGACCGTTGCATCATTCGTGCCACACATCAGGCTCGTACTGAAGTCCTCTGGAGGGCATGGTACTAACAGAGACAGAACAGTGTTTTAATAACTCCAAAAAGTGATTTCTCAGTTAAAACTTGTTCCTGAAGGATTCCGGGATTCCACCGGGTCCGTCTGCGCCGCGTTACGGCTGCGCCGCGGTTTTGGTCCGACCTCCTCCAGCGTCATACTCAACCGGGCGCGTTTCAGGAGCGTTTCAGAAGTGGAGCGTCTTGCGTGCCGGCTCACAGTTTTTGTTGATTTGGGCATATTTCCTGGACAGTCTACTTTGTACAGACAAAGTTAATAATAATTGTAATAGTCCAGTTATAGACAACATGAATCAAAGATGTGTTGCTGTATTTTAGTGGTAAAAAAATGCATTCATCATCATAATTATTCTATATATATAATTTACACAGTGCCTGTAAACCGGAGGAGAACGCTGGCATTTATTCTCCTACTTGAAAGACTACGGAGGACTAGCAAATTGTGTTTATTTTGGGGATTGACTGGATGCTCTGACCGTTCCACTTCCTGCCCGGCGCTATGCAACGCCTTGCGTTGCGTCGAAAATAGACCAGCCGCCTATTTTTAGCGGAGCCCAGCACCGAGATGCTTCTGGGACGCTTCTGGGACGCTTCTAGCCGTAACGCGGCACGTCTGGTGGAATAGCACCCATTGACGAGAGTGGCCGCGATCGCTGTGAACGCTGCCACGCAGCCGTAACGCGGCCGTAACGCGGCCGTAACGCGGCGCAGACGGACCCGGTGGAATCGAGGGGAGTCAGACATTTTTGGAAATATGCTAGCAGTTATCTTGCTGAGAAAAAGATCAGAAGATTGATACCTTCTGTTATCAATCTTCATGTGAAATCCTCAATAGGAAATGTAACAAGTATATATATCACACACAATATCTAACAATTATCTTGATGCATGTTGTTATAGTTACAGTGTGTTGTTGCAGAATGAGATAAAAAGAAAAAGGTTCAAAAGCTTCATCAACCATCTCACAGTATTTGAGCCTAATAATATGATATGGATTTATGATGAGAGAGAAAAGTCCTCATGTTGGTTTCCAACATTTTCCCAACAACAAATAATGTTGTTCATTTCATGGGAATTACTGCTAGAAACACTATTCTAAAGTTACTTAGCCTGGATGAAAGTACATTAAAAAAATCCATACTATTGATTTAAACCTGTGATGGGCTTTTCACATCAGAGATGGTCCCAGTCACAGAAGATGTGGTGTCTGATTAAACGTGGCCAGACGTTTCTCTCTGTACCTGGGTTTTGTCTGAAGGGGGCACTGTAGTTGCTGACGCATGTGCCATCAGTGGCAGTCACAAGGATGTCGTAGGCCTGTCCACAGACCAGGTTACTCAGGGTGCAGTTTGGGCTGGAGCTGCTGCAGGTGAGGTTCTGTCCGCTGCTGATGGCTTCCAGGGTATAGCTCACTGCGTTGGCACTAGGTGGCCAGGATACCTGCGCAGTGGCAGCGCTACACATCCGCTGACTGGATACATTAGAGGGAGAACATGGCTCTGGAGAGGGAAACAAAACAAACCTGGATAAATCTTATAAATAACAGCAAAAGCACTATTTAATAGGAAAATAAACACTCATTCAAGATTTGCTGGTGGTCAGGGTTGTGTTACCTGTGTTTAAAGAGACAGTGTCACTCAGTTGACCTGTGCAGTTGTCATCAACTCCTGACACACCAATAGTGTAAACCTCCCCACACTGGAGTCCAGGGAGGCTGCAGGAAGTGTTGTTGGTCATGCACTGTGACTTGTGACCCCCGCCGCTCACAGCAACAGCAGTGTAGTATTTGGCACTGTCACTGGCCACCCATGACACAGGAACAGGATCCGAAGCACATGTGTGCATGGCTGTGACGTTTGTGGGAGGACACGGCACTGAAGGAAAATAGAGATGGAGTAGTTTGAGACAGAATTCTTTCTACATCCTTAAATGTGATAAATCTGCGTTTCTCACATGTATGCACTGGGACCTCTGCGCTGGGCAGACTGAAGCATGTCCCGGTGACAGAGAAGGCGATCACAGAGTAGATGCTTCCACACATCAACCCTTCTGTGATGCACTGGGTCTCTGTAGAGTTACAGTACAGAGGCTGACCCATTCCTCTGGAGATGATGGTGGTGTAGTTCTCTGTAGGAACTGAGATGTTCCAGGTGACCGTCAGTTCGCCGGTAACACAGGCCACACTGGCCATCACATCCTCAGGACCACATGGCACTTAAACAAGAGGGGAGAAGTGACATCATAAGTAATTTGCAATGGAAACAGAAACAGTTGAACCCTCTTAATTTACTACCTGAGTCCATGGTGATTTGTGACGAGGTGGACTGACAGTTTCCATTATCATAGGTGACGGTGACGTTGTATGTCTTTCCACAGGGCAGAGAGCGGATTTTACAGTCGTTGACCGTGTTGCTGGTGCAGTTGAGCTGATCCCCGCTCTTATCCACTATGGTTGCTGTGTAGAGGCCTGTGGGGTTATGGTTCTGCCACACTATCAGAGCATGGTTGGCATCACAGTCTCTGAACGCCTCAATATTTGTTGGAGGACAAGGAGCTGATGGAGAGGCAGAGGATTTAGTTGATTAGATGAACAGTGCATCCAGCTTTGGAGCATTTTAAAAGGAGGTAGATGTTAGTAAAAACTTGAAGGATAACCAGAGTTTCCAGTTAGTAAAAATGTTGTTGCAATGTTTTTTTCTTCCTCCAAATATAATCATGAATCAACATTTTAAATCTAATTAGTATGTTTTCCAACCCTCTGACCTACCTGTCATAAAGTTAACTTGGTTACTGGAGCTGCTGTTGCACTTTATGTTGGTGCCGATAACGCTGACAGTGTAATTCTGTCCGCATCTCAGGTTTTCGATCAAGCAGTTGGGGCCCATTGAATTGCAACTGTGCACATTCCCATTGTCATCCTCAGCGACGGCAACGTAGAATATGACACCAATGTTTGTCACCCAGGTAACTCTAGCAGAGTCTTGGCTGCAGTCAACTGATACTGACGCATTAATTGGCTTGCAGGGAACTAAAGAAAGGAGAAGTTTGTGTTAAGACAATAACAAGCAAAAATCAAATCACATGTAAGTAAGTGTCTCACAGAGCTCCCAGTACCTACCAGTCTGAGCAACGCTTCCCAGTACCCTTTCAGTGGAGCAGTTGTCATTGGAGGCAACGATCCACACACTGAGATGTTCACCACATGGAATTCCCATTATCGCACAGCTGTTGGTGGCGGAGGTGCAGTTGTAGGTTTCTACAGTGTTCCCCTGTGCTTCTACAGTGTAAGAGAGAGCTCCTGCTGCAGAGTCCCAGGTTGTGATCAACTTTTCAGAGTGACAACCATCTCCCGTCCTAACGTTTGTTGGGAGACAAGGAGCTGCAGGAAAGGAGAAATAAAAAGGCTCACTTAAATATGGTGCAAATCCAGGGGCAATATCTTTAGAGGCAGAACACTGTTTTTAAAGGCAGAACACTTGATATTGGAGGGAAAAATGTAATTCCCTCCAATATCAAGATTCTACGGAAGAGGATTTTGGGATGTGTTCTGAGAAAAAAGTCAGAATTCTGATATTAAAGTCAGAAGTACGGGTACCTGTATAGAACCAACTTCAGTGAGAGACTCTCATAATGCAGTAGGGAACATTAGAGGAGGTAACGGACTTTTTGCGCGACAGAAGGGTCCCGGAGGAAACCATATTCCAAATGGAAGAACAAAAGGTGAGTTATAAATATATATGTGTTGTTTTGGCGTTCGTAAAAACAGCGAAAAGGCGTTAGAATATGAAATGGAGACAATGTTTAGCTAGCAGCAAGTGTGTTAGCTTATTCGCTAAGGTAATTTAATTCCCGGATCTAATCCTGTAAATAATGGGTTTAGTTCGATCGACAATGTTGATAATTTAATCTAGTAAATTACGAGTTTATATCAAAATCTAAAACATTAAGTTATAACCAGACTGTATACATTACAAATGTAATAATTACCCGTTCTAGCTACTTGAGTTTAGCCAAACAATTCAAAGGACAAAATCAACATAATGTACTGAAAGACCAATCTTTATTTTAAGGGTCCTCTCCTTCTTTTAAATGAAATCTTCAGACGTGAGATTTTAGTAATACAGTAATAGTAAAGTCAACCTAAAAAACTGAACCACTCTTAACAGTCACATTTTCTTTATTTATTATCTAAAGCATGTGTTACATTTATGTTCCCCCTCTCATATTCAGCATCTGAAAATGTTAGATAAAACATTCAAATCTGACTGCAGATTAGCACCATTTGTGTGTGACGTGACAAATTCTGCGGTACAAGGCACAAGCATTGTGAAGCTTATAAAATTAGGCAAATAGAAATAATCATCTCATCGATTGTACATGTTGAAATAGCAATGAAAAAGGTGCCTTCGTTCAGCTGACTGTGTTTCTTTTGCCACACTTCATAGACCTGACAATAACATACCTGTTCTGAGGTGCAACGTCACAAACAAATGATGGTTCCGTCAGCATGGAAGCATGTTACTACACAACTATTCAGTGTGCAGATCTTTGTTTTCACAATAAAAGTGTGGTTTCTCAGTGAATTTCCTCTATTGGTCTTGAATCTCATAACATCAGCTTTTTATTTTCCTTGTGGATGTTCTTTTTCATCAGAGAAGGAGAAAATGGTGATACAGCGGTGTCTTTCAGGCATGTCCTTACCTAACTGGAATGACAAGTGTTTTTTTTTTATTCAGCTGTGTACTCCAATCAGATTATCAATGAACAGTTCATCAACATTAAAATATCAGTTTTTATTAAAATAATATTTAACTGTTATCAAAACTTAAAGGTGGGGTAGGTAAGTTTGAGAAACCGGCTCGAGATACACTTTTTGTTATATTCCATGGAATGCTCTTAACATCCCGATAGCAATGAATATCTTAAGTGCTTTGACAAAAAATCCATAAAAAAATGTCATCTGTGGAAGCCGTAGTACTGTAAAAAGCAAGACCAATCATTTTAGCCGGCCCGGCTAAAATAACTGGATGGCCTACCTGCCTGTCAGCCTTCCATCTGTGCACAAACTTATCTCGTGCCCTCATTGGTCATGTGCGCGTTCGTGTGTGTTGGAGGAGGGGCTCTGTAAGGAAGTGGCAGATTTTTTCCGGCTGTGTATTTTCAAATTCTAGCTGGTTTCTCCAAAATGACCTACCCCACCTTTAATGTAGAATCATGCTGTTTGGTTGTGTCACTGCAATAATCACACAATATGCAGAGACAAATGTTAGCAATTCTCACTATATGTTAAAGAATCCTCGCTTAAATACATTCAAATGCCAAATCTATTTGAATAAAACACCAGTAAAATATAAATAGAGAACTAGAATTTACTTACCAAAGAAACCACATGCATGGACGGTCCGCAGAGCAAGCAATGAAACAAGTCTGATATTTGCATTAAATATCCAAAAGACAGCAAATACGGCCATGGTCAAGTTATGTCCACCCAATAAACTAATTTGGTTGAGCCGCCTGTAGCACAGAGCTGCTAACAGAGAGGACAGGAAGCTAACAGCCACACGGTTTCACTACTGCATAATGTGAAGTGAGTCTCTCACTGAAGTTGGTTCACTACAGTTACCGTACTTCCGACTTTTTTCTCAGAATTCTGACTTTAATCTCAGAATTCTGACTTTAATCTCTGAACTCCAAAAAGAATTATCATGTGGCCCTAATCCTCTTCCGTAAGAATCAAATCACAATTGCAATGTGTGTCAAAATACACAATTATATGCGTTTATATAAAAACAGTCCTAAAACCAGACAAGCATTGAGAACAAGTTGTGCTGTAGTATGTATTTTGGATTCATGATATATTTATATTAACAAAATGAAATCATACTCACAGGTCCGGACAAACTCAGGATTGCTGGCTTCGCTTTTGCATACATCGTTGACGGCATAAACAGTGTACGTGTAAAACTGACCACAGCCAGTGTTAGTGAATAAACACTTGCTGTCTGCCGTCCTGCACTCAGTTTTATGGCCACTTTTGTTCACAGCCGTTGCCACATAGTGTTGGGTGTTGTTGGTGGGCTGCCAGCTAAAGATGATCACATTGCTCGAACAATCGTGACTTGTCTCGGGATTAGCAGGAGCACAGGGGACTGGGGAAACATTTTGACAAAGAACAGTTATAAGAACAGGGAATAAAACGGTTTAAAAATGTTCAAAATCTGCCTGGATGTCATAAAAGAAGTCCAGTTATGCAGAATTGAGTGGAGTTTATATTGATCAGTATTTTGTGACGCACTGTATTGTTTTAAAAATGAAGTATTCACAGCAGATTCACAGGCCACAATTCACCTCCTATTGTTCAAAGGTCGTCAAATAGATACAGATATTTTACTCCTATTGTAATTTCCCTCTTTGCAGCATTCAACACTTCATTGGAGTAAACAGGCAATTTTGCTGTGTGTGCGTGTAGATATTTCCCTAGGCGGACTGTATATGGTTTGTCTCCTTTACCTTTTCACTCAGACTGACGTGAGAGCTGACCTTTGAGATAAGTCCTTGACTTAATAGACTCTAAAGACACTTGACCGACTGGTGTTGGATAGCTGGTCTTGGTGGCAAAAGAGAGTGTGTGTTTCACCCCTCAGCTTGAGAAAATCCTAAAGGAGACAATGGGAGGAACCTAATCAGCTTCCCTAGAGGATGAAGTTATGGGGAAATGTTGTGATAAAGAGCTTTGAATGTGTCCTGAACTGTGAGTGTGTGTGACACTGAGAGGTAAAATGAGAAGGTGTGGATATGTAGGAAACATATACAGACATGTGATGAGGCACAATGAAAGGGGGGGACAATACATACATTCACAAGGAAAGTACAGACAAATATAAGCCATCTTTTGTAGTTTACACAAGAGCAGGCCTACCTGTCTTGAACGGGGAATGGACGTTGGAGATGCTCTCACAGTCGTCTGAGATGGCTGTTACATGGACCTGGTACTCCTCACCACATTTGAGCATGGTGATGTGGCAGCTTGTGGAGGCCGATGTGCAGTTAAGGGCCGCACCAGTGCCATCAGTGGCTGTTGCCCTGTACAAGTCGGCCCCGAATACCAAATCCCAAGTTACTTTCACCAAGCCTCTCGTGCAGTTGTACTCAGCTGAGACTGTCGTCACCGGGTTAATAGCTGAGGAAAAATGTGTGAACAGATGATACAGGTTTTCAGAATATGTTTCAGAACATTGTTTTATAGGAACGATTCTGCCTGCGTGAAATGTAATGCTTAAGGTTTTAAGATTCACTAGACCAAAAACGTATATCTTGTTTTGTGTGCCTTCATAAGAGGTCGAACTGGGTTAATTAAGGTCACAAGGTTACTTTTTAGTCAACAAAATTATTATTTGTTCTTGTATAGTCCATATAACATATGACGTATATATATAAAATACTTATAATCTGGTAAATTCCAGATTTGTTATCTTCATTAATGGGCAAGCTCAGATTTTGGAAAGGGAAGAATTATATTATATATCCTTTTATTTAACCAGGTAAACACTCATTGAGATTAAAATCTCTTTTTCAAGAGCGACCTGGCCAAGAAGGGCAGCATGAACAAAGTTACAACAGATAAAACACAGACAATACAGGCAGACGAATACAGCGGTCATAAAACACAAATGAAATGGCACATTAACCAGTCAATATGCAAATAAAAGAAACTATTACAAATCAGTAAAAACTGGCACAATTTAAAACGACTTCAATTATAGGATATACGAGCAATCACATCGACCAATAGATTCTTGTTCTCTGTCCTTTAAGATGGACTTGAATTCCCCCATAGTGATACAATCTGACAGTTTCAGCTCCTTCTGTATATTATTCCAAGCATAAGGGACAGCATATTTAAAAGCTTTTTTTACCCAGTTCTGTTCTCAATTTAGGAACCAGCATCTGAATAAATTCTTGGGAGCGCATATAGACTGGAGAGAACCAGCCCAAGAGAGATTTATATATATATATATATATATATATATATAACCCAACCAATGGGAAAGTCTGCGTGCAGACAAAGATGGCCAATTAGCAGCAGCATACAAAGTGCAGTGGTGTACACGATATCCATATCCAGTAACAAAACGTAATGCACAATGGTACACAGTATCCAAACTCTTTAGGCACTGGTCAGAGGCATTCATATAAAGCAGATCACCATCATCCAAAACCGGTAAATCAAATGATCAAATGTTTCCTTGTCTGAAAGGAGAAACAGGATTTGTTTCTGTAAAATAAACCTTATTTTATTTTTAGCTTTGAAACAACATTTTCAGTGTGTGACTTGAAAGATAAGTTCTGATCAATAATAAAACCTAGATATGTGTATGAAGTGACTCTTTCAATGTCAGTTCCTTGAACAGTACAACTCTTAGGGAGAATAGAAGTTAACTTTTTGCCATTTGAGAATATCCTGAGTTTGGATTCGTCTGCATTTAATACTAACTTGAGTTGAGATAAATGGGATTGAATAACATCAAAGGAAGTTGGGAATTACCCCTTTATACTTAAGTAAGGTTGTAGTCGGTCAACACAAAACAAAAAGGGCAAGTGCATCCATTCTGCTGCTAAGATACTCACTAGAGGTGTTGTATGTAACAGCAGAGGGCTCCCCAGGAACCATGAAGCCGTTGAGTGATGATACTCCCACTGTGTATCTGGAACAGGGCTCCAGATCACTGATGTCCATGGTGGTTTTTGCGGTGCTTCTGATGACCGGCTGATCGCTGGGCTTGTCGTTGTCACTCACGGCCACTTGATAACGCAAGACTTTACTAACAGTGTTCCACATCACTCGAGCTGTGCTCTTCCCCGTCGTATTTATGGACACTCCTGTTGGTGGCTGTACCACTACCAGGAGAAAATACAAGTTTAATCTTATGCATTTTTTTATCCTCAGTCATGTTTGTATACATCCCAACTGTAAAGGATTTGCTCAAACATAACACGCTGTTTAGACATTTTTTTTGAAGGAACCTTGATTCTGATCCGCATTACAAAAATGGAACCCTCTGAAAAACAACAAAACCAGCATTTCATTTGCACTTACACGTTGTGATTGTCCTTGTATTACTTTTGGCCCCTCTTCCGGCGCTGTTTAATGAGTAGACGTAACAGTTGTACGTTGTAGAAGGAGTTAGGCCGTCCATTTGTCCAACTGGGCCTGTGAAGGTCTCGTTGTATTGTTTTGGGGGATCAATAATCAACTCTGTCACAAACAAGATGTAGCCGTCTGCCCCAACCATGCTAGACCACTGGAACTTTATAGATGTACTGGAAATAGCTTGTGAAGAGGTGATCTGAGAAGTGGCTGGCACTGTGGGAATGAAAGATAAAGACATCAACATTATTTAACAAAGTTGCTTTTCAGTTTCATTTATATGGTAACTTTTTTAAGTGTTTTCTTTACCTGTCTTAGTGGTTTCAAAGCTAGTGCACACCACATGGTTGTATTCGAAGACCTTCAGTGTGACTTTATAGTCATGTCCGGGTTTCAAACCGTGAATCAGCCTGTTTGTGCTTTGCTGCCACACCACCACTGGGGCGATGCTGGTGGAGTTCACAACCCTCAGGTCCAGTCTATATACCGTAGCTCCAAGGTAGCTGCTCCATATCACATTCAGTGTTGAAGCTGAAGGAGAAGTCACTGACTCTATACTACATCCTGAACAAAGAAAGAAAAGGAATAATATCTGTCTAGGAATATCATTTTCATTGCCTTTTGAGATGAAAGGGTAAAATAAAGTTAATTGAATCCGTGAATTTTACTTTATTTAACTATAGTGTTGTTTTTTGTATTGGCAGGAATATCAAACCATGGACTATTGTGAGTGAATTATATCATTTTGTGAATAACCTATATAATATATTTGGTTGTGATAAATATTTTCTGTGCTAAAAACGTCCCACTGCTTGCTCAGAATTCAGGCACAGATCTTTTTCCATACCCTTACCCTTAAGAAACATGTTTAAGAAGTTGTGGCACTAATGAACACATTTACGGTAGGAGTGAGTGGTAAACGGGATGTCTTTTACATATAAAGCAGTGGCCCTCTAGTGGTGAGCAGCAGCTGCTTTTATTTTCAATTAATCAAATCCTCTGTCCATACAATCCACCTCAAGCTTTTCAGTTAGCAGCAGTGTTTGTATGTTGGACGTGAAACACTTAATCACATTATATTGTCTTTAATTGATCAGTTTAGTTAATATCTTCAATTTTTTACAATAGGGTTCGTATATATTTATTATATATATTTTGCGAAATGGGCAGGTAATATAAGATTATTTTCTTCTCCCTGCTCTTTTTCGGGTATGGTGTGTTTGTAGAGACATGTTTTGTAAATAATTGTTATACATTAAGTTGTGCATACCATGCACGGAACAAATAAAAATGAATGAAATTAGGATTTGGGTGAATTAAATATGTTTGATTAATTTCTAAAATGGTTTTGATCAAAGCTCCAGTTAGAATAAGTTATACATTATTAAATATAACAGAAGAATAGATGACTATATGAAGATTCACTGTGATGATATTTAAATGATAAAGCTATTGAATAGGAACATTCTTATCAATATCTCGAACTATCCTGCCATCTCGGTGATGAACAAAAAAAATGTAATCTGTCAGGGTCTCTGCTCACATCAATACTATCAGCAAAACAGAACACTCACCTGTTGCCAAAACATGTTGTGTCTAAGGAAAATAAAAACATTGGACATTAAAATATGAAAAAACAAGGATGAAATTAAAGCAAAACAGAAACGTATTTATATACAATGAAAAGCTTAATTACCTGTATGACAGACAAAAGGATCACTGAATAAAACATCCATATCATATCCATTGTGATTGTCAGAGTTGCAGTGCGTTACTGTACATCCATACAGTATGTGGGTTCTTCACACTGCATCTCATCTGCAATATTTAACGGCTGAGAGTCGGAGATCAACTTTATGGGAACCAATCAGGACAGCCTAAATGAGGACAGGTGAATGCCTTTAGGCCCCCTGCCATCATGAGAAGGAAACAATGTTCGGTGTACTGTAGATTAGGATTCTTTGAAACCCCCCACCCCCTGTTACGCTCAATCTACACTTCCTCCATCTTCCTGGAATATCTTATTTTGGTATCTCTGGAGACTTTGTCTGACCAACATCGCTTAGAAGGTGAAAATAAGCACCAAACATGACAAGTGATTTTTCTCTAAATATCCAAACAAATTTCGCTGTGTTTTTAGTATAAAGAACAGAAAGTAATACGACCCCCTTTGTATGACATAGGAGTCATAGTCCCCCCTTCTAAATCCGGGATTTATGTAATTCTTCTCGGAAATGTTTAATGTTGTCCATTTTTTAATAAGAACCTACTTTTTTGGACTGGTTGCCAAGTTAACAAATATGTAGTTATTATTGTGTTAATATCTTGGTTTATTGTTTTTGGAATGAATTCAAAATGAAACATTGGTACATAACTAAGTTTGTTTCGTTGAGATTCAAAGATTCCAATAAGGATCATAAAGTCTTAACATAAGATCGATTTCTGGGACACATGTTAGTGAAACCTTCAGCACGTTTCATATCATGTCATAATCTTTAGACGGATCACAAATGAAGCTCCAGTTTCACCCATTGTGTGGAATTATGTGAAAACCTCACTTCTCGTCTACTTGTAATATAACACTTATATTTCTCACTCCATGAATAGTGGACCAAGACACTTACACAGTTCATCATCACTGTGAAATGACTTTGTTTCAAATATATGCTCGTAAAACAACATTTTATAATTCATTTTATACTGCATTGTATTGTTGCAAAGAGACACATCCTTAGGCTGTTACCTAAAGATAAAGCCATGAGTGTTACATGACAATAAGAACGCCTCTTGTCTTTCTAGATCAGTGGTTCCCAACCTGGGGGGCGCGCCCCCCTTGGGGGGGCGTCAACAATCGCAGGGAGTGCGCCAGGCCTCAGATGATTTGAGGCCTAATATCATATTTAGATTTTTTTTTTTTTTTTTTTACATATAATTGTTACACAATACATGATTGTATACATTACAATAAACGTATACAAAATAATTAATTTTAATAAAAATTCAAGTTAGTAGCTAATAAAGGCATAAAAAGACAGAAATGCATACTTTTTTCTATAATAAATAATAATAATATAATATAATATAAATGTTTCTTCTGCGCGTAAGGTATCCAAACCGGGCTTGTCTGGATAAGCGCATTTTTAAAACATAGTCATTGTCCATGCCGGTTTCAGTTGGATTATTTGTCACAGTTGCTCCGATCAGATCGGTCTCCTCCATTTTGTGGATTATTTACGACTTTTGAATCCACATGAACACATCGGCAAAATCCGGCTTACTTTGAGCATGTGTTTTAAACAGTTTAATCCCTTTGCGAATTTTTTACACTTGCGCCGTCATAATATGAATTTCTTCATACAGCGGGAATCCAAATGAATTCATCCTGAGTCCAATAACCATCAAAGTCACTCCAATAGTGCTCCTTAAATACGCTTTCATCCTCCTTTAACAAAATACGTCACATTCATCCAGTTTGTGACAGTAGTTGTAGCATTTTGAGACTCATAAACTCTAATTACCGCTGTTGCCTTGTCTGTTGCACCCCCCCCCCCTTGTGTGTGTGTGTGTGTGGGGGGGGGGGGGGCGCAACTTCCAACAGGTGTAATTTGGGGGGGCTCTCGGGAAAAGGGTTGGGAACCCCTGTTCTAGATGATTCTTAACTTCCCCATAATCCTGATTGACAGTCTTTGCTGTAAAACAGGATTAATAGCACAATTTGCTCAATTCAAAAGAGCTGGAATTCGAGTGTATTTTATTAGTATTAATCAAAGTCAATGTTTATTTGAATATGTGCAACTCAACTTCAAAGCCTGAGAGTTAACGTGATTTATGCAAACAAATCATTCATTGGTGTTTTAAAGAAGTCAATAATAAGCAGCCTATTGACATTTAGTCTTTTACTTATAGAGTTATCATCATCATCATCGTCATCGTCATCATCCAACCTTGCAATGCTTGTGCAATAAGTTCAATCAGAGACGGTTCAGTCACACAACTTTCCAGTGAAAGTGAGTCCATCCGGTCTTCCATAACATTTCCCCTGAATGATTAAGACCTACTTCAGGAAGTTTCTGGTTTATCTTACGGGACTGAATATAGCTCCTGTATCCAACCCCCCCGCACCTGAACAAAACATATTTGACTTCATAAAGAAAACGGACACAAGATGATTGACAGCACACAGTGTTGTAATGGTAAAACTTTATTATTTTCGTCTGTCAACGGAGAGAAAACAAATCCAATGATAGCAGAAGTAACACTGAATCCATCTCCAGCAATCGGATCAGACGTATCTTCCACATGGCATGCATGACTCCGGGCTATCGAGATGGATACCTGCTGCCCCACTTTGAACTGACCCTCTCCTGCTCCAAAGCCCACAGACATGTCGTACAGCACCGTGTGGAGGCCCTCTACTTGGAGAAGTCCTAGGTTCTTGTTCCAAATTCATTTAGTGTTTGAATGACTTTTGTCGTGTTACATTCACGTGGGAGGTTCACTGTTAAGCTTCTATTAAAATAGCTTATTTAACATTTACTGTTGAGGTTACACGAAGATTCATTATGACAGGGCAACTGCATTGATTAAAACATGAAGATAAAAATCATGGCTATTATAAAAAGTAACAATATGGAGAATATTTTTCAGAATCATTGGATACACTTCCAAAGTTATCTATTTTAAACCCATCTTTCATATATTTCATTGTTTTCAACAGTTTAACATTCTCTATAAGGCATTTTTTCCAAACAGCAGTAACACAAAATCTGGATATTCTTTTACAAGAGTGAAATTCCATCGGGGTGGATTGGGTCTCAACAGTTGTTGTTGGTGTAAACAGTGTTCTGTCTGTGCCGAGTATTGACGGTAATGGGGTGGGGGGTGTTCACCGAAGGGCTAGAAAGATAAGAGAGAGAGAACTGATCAACCTGGACTTAGTGGAAAAGGTGGTTATTGCCAATAGGGCTGTGCAATAAATCAATATTATATAGATCTAGATAAAGAACTAGATATTTTGGATATCATTAAAGTGTAATATGTGTTGTCTTTTCCTGGTTTTAAAGGCTGCATTTCAGTAAATTACTGTCATTTCTAATATTTATTATTTGTTTTCTAAGTCATTATATCCACATACTGTACCTGAACATATTTTATGAAAGCACCAAAAGTCAATCTTACGATATCTTTGCAATATCAAAATCAAGGTTTTTGATTCAAAAATATTTAATATACTCCATCGTCGAGGCCTAATTGCTAATATGTCATCATAGCTTCCGTACTTATTCATCACACTCAATAAGTGGATGTTTTGTGCAATAAGAACATTCTTTGTGAAACGTTAAATGCTAAAAGTAGAATACAGCTTAGTCATACTGAGTCAGGGGTTATCAAATATCCCTCATCTTATCTAGTATCACAAACACAATATGATGCTCGTGTGACGATCCTGCAGCATTTCTCCATCTTAATTTACCTTGGTCATTCATCCCATGTTTTATGGACTCGCATAAATCCCAAAAGTCCCAGAAGGAAAAGACGTATAGAGATCAGCCTCACCTGTGCTTGTATTTATGCTATATCTTCTACTTAAACACGCCTAATGTTATACCAGCACACTATAGGCACAGTCAATTTTAAGATGCTTGAGATGCTGTCACTGGATACCCTGAAGCTCTAAGGTATACCATGGATGCGTTCTGTGAAAGCAGCTTTCATCAAATTCTTTCACACATTTTCACAATCTAGAAAAACACTTCACATGTAGGGGAAAGCAAGTTGTTTGTCTCATGTCGATAGATAACTCCAAACGTCTGAAGACATATTGTTCTTACCCGGAGGGAGATGAGTAACGATACATTTACCGCAACTAATCCACACTTCGTCTTCCGCGAGAAATCACTTAAGGAGAGAGATACAGTTTCAGTGCATTAGCCGTTTTCAGACAAATGAATGAAAGGTGACATTAATATATTGACATTTTGATGAATGAGAATATTCCCATCCCCCCCCCCCCCCCCCTTTCTAGATCATAATGTCAATGCAACTCTCATATCTTATCTAACTCTTATCAAGATGCAGATAACAGAATGGTAATCTATTCCTTTCTTTTCTGCAAACTAAAAGTGAAGTTTATAGGATACTTACGCATGCCAGCATGATTTCCTGGGCAGGGAACTGAGAATATAATAAACATTAACGCATTAATGAAACTTGTAACCACAAATGATACGAATAAACAGGTGATTTATACATCTTGTTAATGCTGCATGCACTTCATGACTCACTGGAGTATGTCCTCGGTTGACAGAAGCTGACTTTGATCCCGTCCTGTCCCACTGGTGCCGCCACTACTTTGTAGACGTCCCCACACGTTCTCTCCTCGATATCGCAGTGTTTGCTGCCGGCAGCTGCGGTGCAGGTGTAGTTGGCTCCCGTCCCGTAAAGGTCTACTGTGTGGTTGTGAGTCTGAGGGCCCAGAGAGCGCCAGGACACCCGCAGGGAGTAGCTTCGCATGCGATAGAGCTTCAAACTTGTCGGACAACAGGCACCTGCACGATTGAGTTATGAGGAATAAAGTTGTTCATGTCAAACACATACTGGTTTTGTACTGTTGACTACATTGCTACCAAAAAGTATTTAAAGGTCTCCTATTATGCTATTTTTAGGCATATATTATGGGTCTCGGATGTATAAAAATATATAAAAACATGTCTGTGATGTGTTTTGCTCAAAATACCAAACAGATCTTGCATTTTAGACATCCCTCATATCCCTCTATTTCAGCCCTGTTAGAGAACTGCTGATTTTGGGTCCTTAGCTTGAAAAAAATAAAAAGAGGAGGGGGAGCTAATGCCTGCTCAGAATTCTACCGGCAGATACCGGTAAATTCTGCCGTGGTTAAACGCCATCATGTTCCAAACCACATCAAGGATTATTTCTGAAACGGTATGGTGCTCAAATGCTTTTTCTCTTGCGGGTTTACCACAAGGTGAGTTACTTTTTTTATTTCCTGCTTTTTTACACATGTGCGCTCTCCAGTACTGGTTAGCTCTGAGTGTTAGCGATGCTTGCTAATGTAAACAAAGACCATATTACGTCCAAAACACGTCAGGCATTGTTTCTGATAGCAACTTTCTGCTAGTGCCGTGGGTCCACGACGCAAATCTGGATCAGCTCCGTTGTACCCCCGTTTTTAGAGATTTGGGTACGGAGGAAAAGAGAGGGTTTTGTTTTCTGACACTTTGTGAGTTCCCTGACACACCGGGGACACATATTTATGTATAAAATATATTACAAAGTGCATTTTGCATGATAGGTCCCCTTTAAACTTGTGTGTGTGTACATGTGTGTATTTGCCCTTACCTGATGAGAATCCATAATATTTGCACTCTGACTTGTGTCCTGTGCTGCTGATGGCTTCCAAGTGAACACTGTAGTCGGTGCCACAGGTGATGCATCCCATCAAGCAGTGGGTGTCCAGAGTGTGGCACTTAGCGTGTCCTCGTGGAGACGTCAGGGAGGTGACGTAGGAGCGAGCGCTGCTGCCCAGTGACCAGGTCACGTTTGTCATAGCCTGGGTCACCTGGGTTACATTTACATATGTGGGGCAGCAAGGACCTTGGGGAGTAAATAATATAGCAATAATCAAGACCGGAGTGAAGATACTGTTACATTATTTATTAGTGACTGTAACTTAATATAATTACATTTCTTTTTGTATTTATTTTTAGGTCTGTTACACAAACTAGCGACTAGCCAACAATACCTTTTTGATCTCTTATTATTATTATTATTATTATTATTATAAGAAGCCTATTTTAGCCTAGCTTATGATTACCAGCAGGATCAGCATTTAACTCTAAATTCTGAGCTGCCAATTAAATGTTTTCATATCTTTTGCCTTTGTGGATTTGTTTTCTTTCTTTTTTATGATAACTTAAATCGTCAAACATTTTTTAAATGGTTAGGCTACTACAATATTATAACAAATCCTACCTGTTTCCAAGGTTTTACTGAATCCAGGAAGACTTCTCCCCACAGTTGTGATGGCCACTGCAATGACGTCATATGACGAACCACAGGGCAGCTGTGTGAGCTCACAGGACGAGTTTGTTGTCTGGCAGGTGTGTGTGGCAAAGCGTCCGGTGGCTTTAATGGTGTAATTTGTGTTTGGGGTGTTAGGCGTTGTGATGTGGATTCTGTATGTGGAGTTGTTGCTCTGAGTCATATTCAGGATCTCTGGAGCACACGGAGCTGTTTTCATATTAAAAAAAGAAGAGATAATGCAGCGTGAGTGAGATATTTTTTTAAAGAAACATTGACATTTTGGGGAATATGATAACACTTCATTCCAAAGAGTCATATGAGATGATTGATACCACTATGGGTGTATCAGGAGAGCTAGATACAGCATTTAAGGAATCAATTATACTTCTTCTGGGTATAATATGTACCTGAATTTTCCTCAACTTTAGGTACACCATTTAATAAAGGGCTATTTACGTTTTTTGTACTGATATACCTTTAAGAAAAAAGAATGCAGAGGGACCCGAACTCCACAGTTTGGCCACTATCTTAAATAGACTTCAAAACCAGGCTCTGTTTCTTTAACCAGTTGTCTTTATACATCCATGGTAGAACATATCAGTTATCAGTTTCTGCCTTTTTCCAATTTGTGTGCAAAGCTAACCAGCAGCTGATAGTGGCTTGAAAGAAATGAAAGTAGAATCAATCTTCTCATTTAGTTATGACAAGAAAGCAAAAAGTACATCTTCCCCAAATTTCAAACTAGCATCACTGTGTTATGCCTTAGCTTATATTTTAGGTTTGTTTAGCCCATTTCAAAGACTTCCCTGGGTTCCCTCTCATGAGAGCATGTGTATTTTAGGAAGTGGGATGTCACTCTTAATAGCCCCTTTAATACCTGTTTTTTGTGTGTGTGGTGTGCAGGTGTGGTTGCATCCTCGTAACTCGCTGCAAGGTGTGACGGTCACAGAATAAGCTGTGTCGCACTTCAAATCTGACAGCGCACACACTGGAGCTGTGTCGTTACAGTGGATGACATCATTAGTCTGTGCCGCCATGGTCTGGTACAGCTCGGCCCCTTTGACCGGCAACCAATTGATCTCAAGGGTCTCTGTAGAAACTAGCTGTATGGTAACACCCTGTGGGCAACAAGGAACTGGGGAGAGACGGGGAGAAGAAATTCAAAAAGAGATGAGAACATTAATCAACATTTATGCTATACAAAGTATCATATTGCTGATTTCAGATGTTATTAAAAATGTTTTGAAACTTCTAGGCAGGCATTGTTTTTCTCCCTGTGTGAAACCTAGGTAGTTTATAATCTTCACACTGCTTTTTCTCAAATGTGTCTTGTCTACAGTGGAGAGCGATTCCTACTTTTATAGTTTCTATAGCATTTTACTAGTCATATCAGGAACGATGCAGCTGTACCTAATAACATGCACTCCATTTCATTTGTTCTACAAAGCCATGCTAGTGTTCTTAAAAGGTTTTGTTAGAATGGTTTCATGCGTGATTGTATGAGGTACTTATCCACCAGTGTATTAACTACAGTAGATAATCAGCTCGCCCCAAGGTGCCAGCTATATTTTGAATATTTTCAACTGATCTTTTTCATCATAACGTGTTAAAATGTGTGCTGTGGAAAAGGACAATTTTTCAGAACAATTCCATGCCGGAGGACTCAGTGAATATCCGATATCTGAGACTTAAGAGTCAGCTGCCAAAAACCCTTGCGTTCATGAGCTATGAAGTTAGAAAATAAAATCCAAAAAACCAAACCAAATCAGGTGTGTGTTACAATGGATAATGTACATTTGGGGGGTTTCTTAAAGGATGCTGTTGAGAAGCAACAGGTTACATTTCTGTGGTACTTTAAAAAGAAAGTCAATTTTATTCTTTGGGAGATTTTTGGTGGTAATTGGAAAGTAATAACTATGTGAAGTTAATGAGCTAAATTATATAAATCCATTAGTATGGCCCTCCGACTTGATAACAAAAAACATGTATTTGTGGTGCTGCTACATGTGGGTGCTTCTGGTCGTACTGGTGGTGTAGTTGCTGACGTCTGCGAAAGGGCTTGACCCGGCCTTGTTGTAGGGGAAGACGGAGGTCAGGTAGGTGTAGCCACACATGCAGGAAAACTGGCAGGTGGTTTCAGTGGTGTTACACGACATCTCAGTGCCGTCATCCCTCTTTATGAAAGCCATGTAGTACTCCACCATTGGCACACTATCCCACACCACCGAGCAGTTGCCTTCTTCGGGCTCCTCCACCCAGATGTTCTCTGGGGGACACGGATCTGTCAGAAAAAGAGATAGAGAATGGACATGAATTGGTAAAGGAATAGTTTGACATTTTGGGAAATTGTTCTCTCTTGACAAAAGTTTGATTCAAACGGCAATGATTTTTTAACGATAAATATGAAGATAGAGAAGATTAGCTCGGCTCAGCATAAAGACTGGAGACAGGGAAGCACTTTTGTAACTAATGCTTTTTCAAGATTTTTTAAGCCTTTTATGTGGGGCAAGAGAGAGAGAGGACAAATGGCCATATACGAGTCACAGGTCAGATTTAAACATATGGCAGCTGCTACGGGCTTGCCCCATTTTTGTAAATATTAAACATGATAATATGTATGTATATCTGTACATCATTTGTTTTGACAACCTGTGAGTTTCAGAGGTATTGGTACTAGTCAAAATGTGTTTTTGTTTCAGACGCTAGCTGTTTCCCTTAGGCTAAGCTGCTGGCTGTAGCTTCGTAAAGACACTACAGACATGAGAGTCGTTTTTCAGCAAAAAGCATTGATGTGCTAGACAAGTAAGTTGTTTTTTATGTGGCTGTGGTTGTGTGTGATATACCCACATGTTATGTAGTCTGCTGGTTGCGAGGGGCTGCTGGGACCAGCTTTGTTATAGGCTGTGACAGAGACAGAGTGGTTCTGGCCACACTCCACTGGTACGATAGAACAGTAACTATCAGCTGTTGAATTACAGTGTTGACCATTAGTGGTCCAGACCAAGTAGTTTTCAGCTCCCTGCACTAACAACCAATACACAGCGATCCCAATCGACCGTCCCGGAGACACCTGGACCAACGTCACATCTGGGCTGGAAGGACCTGTCAGTGAAACCAGACAGACATGAGCAACAGGATCTGATACATTCATGCTCTACGTATGTTCTTATCAAGCTTACGTGTGATCTGGCAGACAGTGAGGTCGTCTCCAGCTCGACCCTCTGAGTCCCTTGCTGTGCCCTTGATACAGTAGGTGGTCCCTGCTGCAAGGTCATTAAAGTTGACCGTGGTGTCAGTGGTGTTCAGTTTGACCCGGGAGCTGGAGCCCTCCTGAATGATGCAGAGCATGTAGAGGACAGCGTTCTCCACCGGGGGCCAAGTCACAACAATGGAAGCGTTGTTAGGAGAGGTGGTGTTCAGCTGGGGTGCCATTACCACTACACACAGGGAGAGGGAGAAAGTGATGAGAAAAAATGTACATTGACAAAAATACACAATTAATTTTCATCCACCTGTCCGTGCACATTTTCAATTTGTTCATAAAAAATCCAATTGGAAACGTCTTCAATTCTAAAGGATCTTGAAAATATGCAAAAAGTGTTATGTAAAAGGTGTAATGAAAAGAGATGTAGCACATTAATACTCGAACCAAGCAAAACTTTTATATTTCATTGGCAATCTTTTATTTACACTGCCACCTACTGCTTATCTCAATGAACCAATGCATCGCTATGCATAACGGTAGTGCACTGTTTTTTTTTTGCAAAGCTTTTCTTGAAGTTCGATAAAAAAATGTGCGAAAACCTTTTAGTCCCCTGACAATTGTTTTGTAAGTGTTGTGAAATGGAAACAACACCCCCTTGATAATGTTACATTACTCCTTCAGGGAAGGGAGACAACCCAGTTCTCATGGTTTTGATTTTCATATTATGATAATAGTATATTATAAAAGCATGGATACAGTTTCCACCCTCCTGCTTTGGCTGCAAAGAGCAGACACTGTGACAATAGACAGTGAAATGACACGCTGTTATGACCGGCGGAGTGAGCAAACAAACTTATTGTCCTACAGGAACAACAGATAGGTTTCAACCTTCGTACACCGATTGCCATCAGGGGTAAAGCTTACAACATGTAAAATAGGTGAAAGATATAATTATTAAATGTTATAGTTTCACACAAAGATACTATTTTATGGTGAAAGTCTTAATATGTGATACATTAGCAGGTTTTCAATCTTCTGTCACTATTTAAAATTCTTAGTTGAAGTGTTTTTTGCTTTTTGTGCGTACCTGTCCTGGCCTCGATGGGGTACGAGGGCTGGCTCCGCCCCCCTGAGTTGACGGACATGACACTCAGCCTGTAGTCTGTGTAGGGCTTGAGCTTCACCACCGTGCCGGGGGAGCTGACCACCACCATCTCAGAGAAGTAATCGCCGCTCTCAGACTGCGCCCTCAGGATGTAGCTGGTTGCCCCGGAGACCTCTGTGAACTCAACAGTGATGCTGTCGCTGTTTTTAGAGTAGGCCTGCTCGATGCTGGGCACTTCAGGAGCTGCAGGACAAATCATAGATGTAAACATGTTTACACAGCATTATAACATGGTTGTTAGTCATATTTTCTTACATATAAAAATATATATTATAAATGCAGTGGTGAAATGTATTTAAGTACATTAACTACTATGAAGTACAATTTTTAAGTATGTGTACTATTCCTGAGTTCTTAAACGTTTCTTTTCTTCTGCACCACATTTAAGAAAGACATTTAAAAAATGTTAAGCCGTATTCATTTTAAAAATATGGAGTTTAGACTGTATATTATGCAATAGATAAGAAGATATTTGAAAATTAGAGCTGCAACTTACCATTTTTACCTTGTCGATGAATAGTTTGGACAATAGAACTTCTAGAAATGTCCATAAAAGCTTCCAAAGGTGATGTCCAATGTACGGTAATTTAAGTAACAACTAGTTTTCTTTTGATTCATTTATGATTTTGGGTCTTAAAAGTATGATACATTAAGAAAGTTAAGACTCAGGACTCTTGCCACTAATTTAAAAATGTAAAATAAATTAGGGCTTTCTTTATGGATAGTAAAGATCTAAATCTGAATTGCCCCCAGGACTCATTGTCCTACTTCACCTCTCCCTGCAGTAGCTACTGACCTGTTGTATCCTCTGTGTCTGCGCTGCTCAGGACATTGAGAGCATTGTCCATGGCTTCGAGCTGCATGGTGTACATTGTGTTCGGTGACAGGGAGATGACGGAGCCCGTCACGACGTTGCCACTGAAGTGAGCGAAGACGGGTTGTCCAGGTGTGTTTTTTGGTGTCGCTGTGATCTTGTAGGAGCTGGCTCCAGTGTAGCTGCTCCACTGCACTGTCATACTCTTAGATGTGACCGTAAACACGGACAGAGTGATGTCTGAGGGAGATAGAGAAGGAAACTATGATGGGATACATTTAAAAAGACTTGTGGGTGATTTTTTTTATATTGTGAGTAAATCAAATCCCAGATGCTAATGAAATACACATACTTGGTTTATTCAGAAAAGGTGACTTAACCTTTGTTTATGGAAATTAATACATTTTAGGGGTTAATAATTCTAAGTGATAGATTTCAAATAAGGTGCTTACATTTTTGGGGAGTTTTGAATCATCATAACGTTAAGGAAAATGCAAAAGAGGACTATTTACCGTTTTGTGCAGCACAGATCTGAAATGATCAAACATGGCAGGTTAATGAATGAAACAAGGAAATAACATGATCCAAATCAAAAGAAAACACATTACTCTACAAAACAAGAGCATTATTCCAAGGGGTAGCTGTTGGTATCTCACAGGCAAATTATGCCTCAGGATATAATGCCTCAGGATATAATGCCTCAGGATATAATGCCTGTATCATATTCTCGGCGCATGAGAGGCAGCAGGCTGCACATTACCTTCACTCAACACAGATTTCAGGACCGGTCGGCGCAGGTATTTCTTTCAGGTCCGAATGAATTTGTCTATTGAGCTAAGGTTGGGCATGCCACATGCACTTGTTGAAAGCAGTGACACTCAAAAGACCCTGTGTTCATATAACTCAAAAGTCCTCCCTCTGCACACGATTATTAACTGGATGTATAAAATATGCACTATTTCAAAGATTTGAAAAGATACACCAATGACACTGAAATTGTTATTTGTAGTTATGGTTAAAACATTTAAGAGGAAATGAGTGTGAAATGAGAAAAGTATAATGTCTTACCTCTGTGAAGGTCAATAAAAGCAAAAGTTTCAGCATTTTTAATTTTGGCGTTCCCATGACTTTTTTCTGTTGAGCCACTGCCTTGAGGCGAGATGTGTGATGCTGTTTCTCAAAATGACTTTAGGGAAGAAGCTCTGGCTTAAATTTGACTTCTTTTTTTTGTTCTCCCTCCCTCCCTTTCTCAGATGAAACGACAGGTACTTTATTGTTTCAGCAAATACAAAGAGCCCAAAGGCTGTAACTCCTCCCCACGGGGCTGTTTGGTGGCCTATCAGAGCCGGAGAAGACCGCTGATCTTTGTTAGGTGAGGATGTAGAGGAAAAACTGTCTTGCAGATCCTTTGTTTTAACAACTGTGTCTCTAAAAAGCACAAATGGTGCAAATTGATTCCTGATTGTAGTCAACAATCAATGAAAACTACCCTAACCTCCCAGCTAAGTAATATAACAAAAAAATAACTTGATATTAGTGACCTATTTTTCAGGAGGTTTCATGGCCTGTTTAAGGTTTCATTCAAACAATACATTATCTACTGGGGTAGATCCATGATATCTTGTGATAGATGACACCTCTCTACAAGTTATTCATAATTTAGTCATCAATTTGTCTACTCAAATCTAAGAACCACACTTTGTTAACTGAACAAATCAATACAGTGTGTCTGCAGGTGTCAATAAGGTAAAGCATTTGCAACTGAAGCACATGACATAGATACTTCATCTTTCAATCAACTGAAATAAATAGTTTCTTTCACCACAACACTTGCAAACAAATTAAACCAGCAGAAACAAGCTGGATCATGTAACCACATACAACATGCATTTGGATAACTAATTTAATATATTACATGTTACTAGAGCTACATTTACCGTACTGTTATAACATGAATGTATCCACAGTTCAGTGTTCAAACGGTTCCAGTTAAGGTGACACAGTTGAGATGAGGTGAGGTTATAATAGCTATAATAGCTTTTCTTCTCCCCAGTGGGCGTCAGGTGTGTTATGAAGATGGTAGGGAGGATCCAAGGAGCCTAGATAAAATCTTTTGTGCATAAGGCCAAAAGGAAGGAGCTGCTCATATTCAACTCCATGGAAATTAGATAATGACGCTTTAAAAGAGTTCACAGAACAAAAAGTAACAGTGTCAGATCTTTCATTGTTTTGTATATTATGTTACAACGTAATTCAAGTCATGGTAAATGGAGCAAATCATTGTTTTATCTTATCATTAGGACAATATAAAACAATTCAGATTTTCTTGATCTCAAATCATTACGTGTTTAGTCAAGATAATTAACAGACCTTTTATTGAGTTGTGTCATGTAGGAACATTTATTTTCTACCCTAGCTCTGTGCAGAAGGATGCGTGTGTCTACTCATGGACAACAGGCTCTCCTGAGCTTTAGCTTACGTCAAAGAGGACACCATTAATGTTTATATCTCGCATTGTCATGACCAAGAGCCTCTCATGGGTAGATGCAGGCTTCCTTCTGCACATTGATACAGTACAAATAGAAAAAGGACCGTATGTTTCTCATCCCCAAAACATGTTTACAAAACCGGGACAGCACTCCAAAGGCCCACTTTGAATAAAATGTTGAATCCCTACCAAAGCAGACAAAGAAAATCAGCTGTTAAAATCCTCTAAAGACAAAATAAGAATCCTCAGCAACTTTCTAGGAGGTAGCAGGGCAGATGACCAGTAAACCTCGTTAGTCAAGTCCTTTGACCCTTCAATTGGAGTGAATATCATAAAGATATCATAAGTAAAGAACACTTTTGTTGTTTGATAATCTCAGAGAAAGGAGTTATCCAATCAGTGTCTGTGTCTTTCCCACACCTTTTCTTTTTAATCATATTTAGTTATTTGTGGGGAAAACTATCTTTGTTGTCTCATTTACTGTAAGGGGCACATGCTTTGCTTCACACAAACACAAACATGCACCACGCACACTCATTGCAGTGCTGCTGATCATTTAGAAATGACTAAAATACTGCATAGCACACACTTTCCAAAAATGTTGAGAAATTGATCAGCATTTCCTTTATCCTCAATTGTCTTATTTTGTCAGCTGTTAAAAATGTTGTTGTCTGATAATCACAACGAAAGGAGTTATCCAATCGTTTTCTGTGTGTTTCCCGCACCTTTCTTTTTTAATCATATTTATTTCTTTGTGGGGAAAACTATCTTTGTTGTCTCATTTACTGTAAGGGGCACATGTTTTGCTTCACACAAACACAAACATGCACCACACACACGCAATTTGCAAACATGATATGAGGTGAAAAGGCTAACCGAAAGTTTTATGTGGCATGCAGTCAGGTTTCACGAAGGCAAATAACAATCATTATTTGTATTAAAAGTCATTTGGAAATGACTATAATACTACACAGCGTTTCCTTTAAAGGTCCCATGTCATGCTTTTCTGGTTATTACCCATCCCCTTGTGTGTTATGAAGGTTTTTATGCATGTAAACGGTCTGCAGAGTCACAAACCCTCAAAGTACACCCTGTAGCGAGTAAAACTCTAACACAGAAAAGACCTGTCTATGCTGCCCCAGAACGCCTCGTTGGAGATTTCTTTTTTTCCATTTGTTTCTTCCTGGGTACAGTGACGTAAATCTCTTCATATTTAAAAAGCTTTTTTTTTTCCAAAAATAAAACTCAAACTGACTAATCAACCATCAAAATAGGCGATTCATTTAATCAACGTAAAAAACAAAATCTTTGCAGCTTTTGTGTACATTAAAAATGGGTTATTACCTTTATATATACAGTCTATGGTTATTACACATTCAACATGAGATAAACCACACTAAAATCCTTGATCCAGACAGTGACCTGGTGCTGTCTCACACTTCCTGCTGTGTATTTGTGTCTAAATATCAGACTGCCCTGGTAACGCTTCCCTCACTGTGACTACTCTGCCCTGCTGGTGGCCTTCAGGTTGGTGAACACTGAGAATATCACCTGTACTTTAAACAATCAGACAGAGCAGGTCAGGAATGTTGTTTGGACACGTCTTTTTCCCTGATACCCCCCTCAGAACAACAGGGAAACTAGACACCTGCAAACAAAAACTGAAGTCAGCCCGGCACCAGCAGGCTGTGAGACGACAAAGCCCTCCGACAGAAACTCAGTAAGCAGACACTGTGTCAGCAGCACCCACAGGCCAGCGCATTAAGGTGTCACATCAGCATAGCAGCTATGAGGACACTCATCTGAAATAACGACAGAGAGGGATTTTCCTGAAATGTAAGATAGAAAATCTGACCTGGTTTTAATTTGATTTAAATAGATGTCCTAATCCTTTGGCAGCTTGACTGGACTGGATATCTAATAGTTCGGAAGCAGGTGAAATAGAACTGAAAAAAAGACGGATTATAAAAAAACAGGGTTTATGTTTATTGCTTCTTCTGCTGTTTGTCCGATTTTGGGCCCTTACTAGAGGTCACATTTGCATCATATCAGTCATCTTGTGTTGGACATTGGTTTTTTTCCCGGTGTGAAAATAAATGAGATGCTGGATGCTTTTCCTTAAAAATAATGAAGTGGCATTAAGGCATGTAATAACAATGTAAACATGTTTAACATAAAATGCAATTCATAAATAAAAGTGCACTCTACAAAGGTTTACATTTTTAATTTTTGCAGTGTGATTTCAGACTTCCAATGAAATTATAAATAAACAAACATACAACCATGTAAAAAAACAATAACTTAACACAAACACCTCTTTAAATAACTTATTATCCAACAATGAATTGTCCACAAAGACACACAGTACAGATTGATGATCACAGAGTAAACTGATCTGAACTCTTCTTGTTGTGGCGATGCTTCCTGCCCCCTCGTGGCTGCTTGTGCAGTTTACTGTGGAGATGAGCCTCTGCCAGGTCAGCTGACAGCCTCTTGGCCAGGCGGTCGGTGGTCCTCTTCATGCTGCGGGCCACCTCTATAGCCTGGTCCAGAGTCCTGCTCATTTCTTCCTCCTAAAACAAGTTTCCATGAGCTGAGCATGGACTAAAACTCACAACAATGACAAATTGTTTGCTTTTCTTGTCAAGGAACACAGCAGATGTTCCTGTATACAGACAGGATGTGTGACAGAATAGTCAGCAGCCATGCATGTGTAGAGGTGGGATGTCTCACCTTGCTCCCTCTGCGTCTGCCTGTCTTGCTGATAGTCTTTGAGGACACTGCTGCTGGGGACGGTGTCCTCTGGAAGTACACATCACTGGGCAGGAGGGCGGTGTCTGACTGGGTGGAGCGCTTTCTGTGATGGGACGTGGTGTGCAGCGGCGGCTCCCTCACTTTATAGCTGAGTTTGAGGACAGAATGCAAGAGAGAATGATATCATTGAATATGTTTATGTGGGAAACCTCTGATAAATATATGTCTGCTTGCAGTTAGAGTTGTGTTTGTGTCACTTGCTCACCTTGCAGGCAGGCTGCTGCAGGAGCCGTAGCTGACCTGGAGAAGAGGCTTCTGAAGAGAGGAGAAAAGAGACGTCCTCCCCTTGGAGTAAAAACTCTCCATGATGGCAGCTAACAGCAGAGACATGAAAAGCACTACGGTATGTATTCCAAGCAAACTCAATACTGCATAATGTATGACTTTTTTTATTTGAAGTTAGGGATTGTGTTTTATCTCTGCCCTGTTGGACACTGTTGTTATTGTGCTTTTTAGTATATGCCAATTAGTTTATTTTGGAAAAACACAATTGAAATCTCATATTTAAGACAGCACATACTGTTTCATTAAATAATCACAATGACAACAAACTGTTGACGTTATAATCATAAGGTCATAAAATAACTTACTTTGTGTTCTCTGCTTGCCTCCTTTTAAAGGGGAGCTGGTCAGACGAGAGTCCTTTCCCTCTGACCCTGAAGGACACAATATTACATTCATTATCCTTTCAATGTACATCAAATGAAATTCAGAAGCAAATTAATGATGTCCTGAACTGTCAAACAACGTGTGGCCCTGACCTCTGTTGGATTGCAGCGCCTCATGTAGCTTATATTGACTCTCAGGTGCAGATCGCACACTGCTGCTGCCTCTCCTGCCCTCTACAGGTGAACTCTGCAGCTGTAACATCATCTCAGAGCCAGATGTGTCACCACTGTCTGTACCTGAAGAGAACATGATTACAGACATGGAGTGTTTTGCTCCAATTTGCTTATTAGTGTGAACTGGTAGAAGGGTACCTTTACTCTTCCTTGGGTCCATGTCTGAAGCGATCCAGTCCTCCATCCTCACCTCACTGGAACTAAGATCGCACACAGTTTGTGTGTTACTCTGTGGCCTTCACACAACAAAGGTAAGAATAAAAAGGATCACCATGTCTGATCAACTGTCTAAAAGGAATATTCTGGAATTGCATCTATTGTGCAGTATCTGTTTATCTCATGGAAGCTTTTTATTTGTGGTTATCTGATTGTTATCCAATAAATATTGAAGGTAAAATACAACTAAATGTTACATCAACACACCCTAACATTGCCCATTATCCTTCTGTTCCAATCGAAGGACCCGCTCCTCACCTGTTGCATGCTGGTCTGTGGTGAGTCCGGGGTCTGGTTTTAGACTTGTGCTCCTGCCTGTATTTGGAGGTGAGATAGTCCATCTTCTGTGCCAGATGAGGCAGCTGGACCAAGCCCTCGTTCAGTTCTTTCTTCAGCCGGGATACCTCTGACTGCAAGGCCAGGATAGCCTCGCTAAGCACATGAAAACACACAAGAGATGTGCAGACGTCCACTATGAAAACAGGCAGTGTGAAGATTAAGACTTGTATCAGATTTGTACTATGTGATTTACTTTATTGTGTGTTTTAACATACTGACCTGTTGCAGGAGCACGAGTCCAGCGGGCTGCCTCTCTCCTCCGTATCCATGGTGATGCTCAGTGCTGGTTCAGATACTTGGTGATGGAGCTGGGCAGAGAGGCTGCTTTCAAACTCTGTTCGGTCAGTGGTTGAAAAGAGTTAATCATTTCTTTATTGACCAGATCAAATAAAAGCAGATCTTCTTCCTTCCGGCAGATTTGCTCACCTTGCAGCCTGACTGAAGGCTCCTTGGTGGTGCTCTCCACCCAGCGCTCCAATGCTGCACCACAGGACTGTGTCTGGACAGATGGGTGGGGGCTGGCCCACCGCTGGGGGACAGGGTGGATGGCTGTCTGCACGTTGGAGCAGGAGCCCTCACTGGCTGAGCTACTTAAACCATCATTCTGGGACTGCACACTGTAGATGGGAGGATCAAACTGTTATTGCTATGTACATAATGCCTGTGGATCATTTGAATAAATACTTGGATGGATGTGTACCTTTCTGTGAGCAGATTCTGCTGAAATGGTCCGGAGGTGGATTGATTTAAGTATGAGCTCCCAAATCCACTGTCTGTCTCTGGGCTCACAATCCTCTGCATCCCAGAAAAACCACACATCAGTCAAAATAAAGAAGCCAGTGCATCCTCCACGTCACTATAACTTAAACACGATCAACTTCCTGTGACTGACCTGTGATACAGAAGAGGTGTTGAGGGGCGGCTCTGAGGGACTGTGGCTGTCTGAGGGTCTGGGTGCATCGAAGGAAGACGAGATCTCCACAGCCAGACTAACACTCTCGCCCAGATCACATTCACCTGCCTGGTTCAGGACACTATCCGGGGTGCTACTACTGCAACAACAAGTGAGATATTTAGTGAGTGTGTGGAGCAGGGAGAGGGGAGGGTGAGAGTTTTGTTGTTTAAAAGTTTAAAATACATGTGAAGTTAGCTCACTTACACATTGAAGCAATTACAAGACGGATTACTTGTATTAGCCATGCAAGGGGTAACAGTTAGCTCTTCTACTTCTATATGGTCAGGTACACTTACCTGTGGGGTGTCCAATGCCTCAGTCTTGAAGATGAGCTGCTTTCACTCAAGTATGCTAAGATGTTACTGTGATCCAACGCCTCTGACGAGACAGAGCCTCTCTCTTCTTCAGCTGTCTGTCCTTCCAGTCCTTCCAGAGAGCCCAGTGAGCTCCTGATGCAGGACAGAGAGGAGAACCTGCACACAGAGACATAAACACTGTGTGGAACCTAACACCAACACTGCACCTGAAACACTATCTGCCCACAGGAAGGCTGAGAACGGGCCTGTTATTGAGCACAAACACAGATGCAAGAACCTCTCAAAACATCAATAGCAAGGAACACTTCTAACAGTGAAACATGCACAGTGGGATATTTGATATAGCATCCTAAACAAGGGAGATACTTTTTCTGCACACTACATTATTCATATATTTTTCGATTGTTTCAAAAATGTTAATAAGCACCTTGAATGGGAGTAGCTGTTATTTTTCAGTAAAATGTCCGTTGTTATGAGTTCACTGCTTTGTTGTAACACATCATCTTCATGGACTTCACTGGCCTCCTCCACTTCCTCCTCTTTTTCTTCCTCTTCCTCCGTCTTATACACCTCAGTAGAAAAACGTGCACTTGGCCTCTAAAACATGACACAGTCACACAATTTGCAGTTAGAATAATTTAGAAAAGTGTCAATGATTCTTCTTTTTACATATTTTACACATATTGTATATATTGTTAAATGTCACTATTTCCAATTCCTTTTAACATTCATGTTTTTGTTTTTAAATAGTCAGAACTTATCCATCTTTTGCATTTAAAATCTATCATTTCACATATAAATAATACAAATAAATAAATGTGTCGGTTTATCTGTCAGACCTGAGGCCTGTACTACGAAGCCGGATTTTCGCTTAGCCGGCTAACTTCAGGGAAAACTCGGGCTCTCCGGTCCTACGACGCTGGTTCTCTTTTTAGCGGGCTAGATCTCCATGGTAACTTATGCTGAGCGGCTAACCTCCTCGGGAGGAGGTTAGGTTGCAGGCTAAGAGATCAACTCAGTGAAAGCACCGCCTGCTGACCAATCAGAGCTCCGTGTGCAGAGTTTAAAGCTATCAAGTCATATTACAGGATAGAGGAAATACAGAAAAACTGCCGTTGCAGGAAAGATGGCCGGCAAAAATCAACTGACTGTGTGAACGTGAAAATGAATAGAATATCACCTCCCATCTTCAGAGCAATCTGACTATTATAACATTAGCGTTAAGAAAGCTTACTTAAATATCTGCCACAACATAAGTAACCGGATCAGAGTAACATTAAGTACAGTCCGCGGCACTGTGAGTGCAGACGTCGATGTGTCCCATTATCATTCATATCATATCATAATGTATCATATATTTCCTTATCTGAGTCAGCTTCTTGAGCCGTATCTGGCCGTGCAACACTCACAGTGTCACATACTGTATGCAGAAGTATTATTTTAAGCAACACATTAAGTTGATAAATGTAATTAAAGTCAGATCCACTCGTGTCTTGGACGGGGCAGTGATTTCATAAACCTGTTAATGTACGCATTCAAACGCTTTTTCTTTTACCAGCTGTATTCACCTTGCAGGTGCAGCTATGTGGCTTTTATCCTGGATAAAGTGTTTAAGTCATGGATGTTTAAAGTTTAACTTCTTCATATTTGACTAATATTAAAGTTCACTTTTCATTCAGGAAGTATGACGCTGCGCTGTCAGTACGCTTGTCCGTGTTTGAGATTGGTCGAATGCTCCAAATACCACCCCTTTCATGTGAACGCGCACCTAACTAGATAGGACACGGCTGGCTTGAGCGATCCACTTGATAACCAGCGTCGTAGTACAGCTTAGCGAGAGCGCGTATGTTTTGGATTGGGCCAACCGGCTAACTCAAACATATCCAGGTTAGGTTGAACCAGCTTCGTAGTACAGGCCTCAGGTGGAACATCACCAAGCTTTGTGGTGTGACATTTCAAACAAAGCCAAAAATGTCAATTTCATGCCGATCTGTCTAATAATTATTGAAATATTTGGACTGAGTGGTGGACTGAGATTCCAAGATCAGTGAGTGTGTCTGTGAGTTGGTTACCTCATGCAGGGATGGTGGAGGTGAGGGTGTGTGCATGCAGAGAGGAGTGGGCTTCACATGCAGCATCTCCTTCATGTGTGTGGGAGTGGAGGACGAGTGGGGTGGAGATATCTGCTCACACACGTTTTTATCTATCATCTCCTTTATGTCCTCAAGGTGCATCCCTATCCTGAAAATGTCTCCCTCCACCAACCTGCACATGTTTTAGCACACACATACACATTTCGTGAATGGATGCAAACAAATGATACTGACACTTTCACAGTGGTGCGATGGTTGTGTGGTTTTAACCTGTTTGGGTCAAATGTGCCGGCGTTCCTACACAGGCCCATGTAGTTTTGCATCTCCAGAGCTCGGTGCTCTTCCTTCCTACTGATGTATTTTCTCTCCAGTTGGTCCTGAGCCTCCATCATGCTCCTCAACATCTGACAAGGGACACGATTTATATTTTATTCATCACCATATTCTGTACTTCACATATAGAAATCTGAAAAGGAACAATACTAACCATTTGCTGTTCTGCCGTGCTCATTGACATTTTGCTCACACTCAATTTGAATTCTTCCACCTAAATAGAAGAATGTTGATAAATGGTTGAGTGCATTTTATGGCAACTTAGTAATATCCTGACTCGTCTTCAAACTTACGTTCTGCATGAACTGGCTGATGATGTCTGTCAGCTCTGCAGTCATTATTTCCCCGTCACTGGGACCCTCCTCAGGCTGGCTGGAGGAAGCGGCGGTCACCACTGTGGTGTTGCTCTGGGGGGTTGTTTCTCCTTTCTCACCAAAATGTTCTTAATTCAAAGGAAGGCTAATATTCAGTATTAATAATAATACATTTGATTTATATAGTGCCTTTCATGAAACCCAAGGGCGCTTGGCAAAACAAACAGCATATTAATATATACTGTACATTTTGCACTCACAGGTTATTGTTTAAGCATTGTTGTCAATGTCAACTTTTTATGATGTCAGATGTTTTTAATTTTTAATTTTTAGGAAGAGCAACAGAAGCACTGGGTCGAAAACAATGTTCCCCTCTGGGACAATACATATAACCCTACACCAGGGGTACTCAAACTTTTTAATTAAAGGTCCACTTGTGAACTTTATACAAGGTCACTGGTCCGGATCAATGCCAGTAAAGTACCCCCCCCCCCCCCCCCCCCCCCCCGGAGCGGAGAAACGAAACTGAAATTAAGAAGCAGTTTCTTACGGCGCTCTATGCATGTCGTTGCAGTAAATTAAAGGATGTTTCATGTTGTCGTTGCTGTGGACCTTCTTAATCTACCTTCTTTGGGGGCCCACTTCTGGTCCAAGCACTTGCCTGCCTTGACTGTCGGCAAACGGCGCCCCTGTATACACACACACATTCAATACATACATACAGTATGGTGGCTTGAACTAGTGGGAGAAATGGCACTGTTTGTCTGCAGCCAATGCCTTGAACCTCGGCAAAAAAGGCATTAGAAGCATTAGAAAGTCAAGGTAAACTTGCGGTTAACTTGCGGTCTGCAATGCGTGTCACGCTCGCGCACACAAGTAAATATATATGCACGTTCATTCTCACAATGCGTCAGACACAAGACGCGCGTACACAATGATGTACATTAATTTATCAGAATCCGAATTTTAAAAAAAATATTTTTTTGTTTTTTTTTAATAATGGGACACAGGGTTCGGTCCGGATTGATTTGCAGTTCGGTCCGGATCCGGATCTTGGTCCGGAGTTTGAGAAGCCCTGCCCTACACCTTCCTTTATAACATCTAATCTTTAGATTACAGATAAGGGGACTCACTTTTTTTTATAAATGTTTTATTCTGTATTTACCTCATCAGTGTACATTTTTTTTAATTTTTTTTTATTTAGCCTTTATTTATACAGGTGTAAAATCTCATTGAGACACAATGTCTCATTTCCAAGAGAGACCTGTCAGTGGTAACACTACCACACAAAGTTACAGACAGACAGGACACTAAACACAGAGGCAACAATAAAATACAACATCGTAAAAAAAAAAGTAGCCATTGAAATCCATAGAAAGTATTCAGCAGTGACGTGCGGTGAGGTTCATGGCTGGTGAGGCACTGACTCACTGAGTCAGATTTACAAATATTATATTTTGACCTTAATCGAAATATTCGGTTATTTTCAAAAGTTTTTTTAGTCTGATGCTTCGATTCATTTTAAACAGACCGTTCAACAAAAGGATACCCACAATCTAAATATTGGATAGTTTCTTTCTTAGTAAGATCCCATTTTCATTACAAATGTGGTCTTACCTTGACTTGAAGATGAAGTCCATGCTATCCTTCTGGACAACAATCTCTATTACTTTTTTGTAAAAGTCCTCCTTATCTTCCTGTAGTTTCAAAAGTTTAGTTTGTTGTTACGTCTACCGTCTCTGCGTAGAATTACAGTAGCAACAATAACCTGTGGGCTCACGTGCGCCCCCTTCAGTGCGGCAGAGGTTATGGCTGCCTCCCCTGGTGCATTTTCATTGCCATTGAGACCAGCGAGCCTAAATATCATATATACGTGATTGATTGATTGATTGAAAAGTTTATTAACAGCTTGTATATTGGGTACAGTACAGTACAGCTCAAAACATACAATTGTTAAGGGGATGCAGACCAGAGAAAGACTTTCGTCTTGTTTACATCAGGGTCCCCCATTTCCAATTCATCATATCATTTAAGACATATAAGACATATTTGACATACAGATGGCTTATTTACAATTTACATACAGGTGGTTTTTTACATACAGATGGCTTATTTACAATTTTCATTTTAGATTTCGTTGTAATACATCCTAACCGGACATTTAAGACATACCAAGTCTACAGATATACAGTTAGTAACAGAGTCTGAAATGCGAGTATATACATAGATGGGGGGGGGAATCTGTCCATTGTACGACAGGTTGAGATTTGTACCATTACCGGGGCCAGTTTTGCAATGCTTTCCCCCGAAGGTGCTCTTTAAGAGAGGTTTTGAAGGTAAGTATAGTTTTACTTTCCTTTACAGTTGTGGGAAGAGCGTTCCACCTTGATGTGGCATAATTGCGAAACGTGTATTCCCCTTTTTTTGTGCCAAATCTGGGTTTTACATGATTTGTGGAGCTCCCTCTGGTGTTATGATCATGGTATTCCTTGACCTTTGGGAAGAATTTTGACATGTACATGGGTACCATAGAGGTGTAGTGGATCTTGTGGACCAGGCCCATTGCAAGTAGCTGTACTCTGTCGTCTACTCTAAGCCATCCTAGGTTGTCAAAGTGGGCAGAGGTGAGGTGGGTTCTAGATGAAAGGTCAAGCAGTAGTCTGACCAGTTTATTTTGCGATGTTTGAAGTTTTATTTTTAGCGCCTTGGAGGTGCTATGGTACCATGACGTGCAAGCATAGTCATAGTACCCTTGAATGAGTGCTCCTGCCAGAGTTTTCAGGGTGTTTTTGTTTACCAGAGAGGAGATCCGGTATAGGAATCTAGTTCTTTGATTGACTTTTTTTATTACATTGGATGCCATTTTGTCACAGGAGAGGTTTGCCTCAAGAATAGATCCTAGGTATGTAATTTCCTTCTTACTTGTGACAATAATGTCACCCACTGCAACTGAGAAGTCGTCGGATTTGCTGAGATTATGTTTCGAACCGAAGAGAATGGACTCTGTTTTACCCAGGTGTAATGATAATTTATTATCGGCGAGCCAGGTGCAGATTCTGCCGAGCTCGGAGCTGAGGGTTTTTTTCAACCTGCAATCTGCTCCTGTCAGAGACCAGCAGGGCTGAGTCGTCCGCGAACAGGAACAAGTTGCAGTCACATGCTGATGACATGTCATTTGCATAAATTAGGAACAGTAACGGACCTAATATGCTTCCTTGTGGAACACCACAGCTCACTGGGAGGGGGGGGGACAGAGTACCGTTTACCTCCACCATCTGTTCTCTCCCCTCCAGGTAGGATTGCATCCAGCTCACCGATAGTTTATCAAAACCAATTGCTTTTAGCTTGTCAATCAGAATGGGGTGATTGACAGTGTCGAAAGCCTTTTGTAGGTCCAGCATCACCATGCCGCAGTATTTACCCTCGTCCACCTCTTGTTTGATGTGGTCGTTCAAATAAAGAAGGCATGTGTCAGTGGAGTGGGATGTTCTAAAGCCAGATTGAAATTCATAGATTAGTTTCTTTTCTGCGAGGTACTTTTCGACCTGTTCATATACTATTTTTTCCATGACTTTCGAGATGGAGGTAAGTATAGAAACAGGGCGGTAGTTGCCTGGGTCCAATTTGCTGCCCTTTTTGTGCAGGGGGGTTACTCTTGCAATTTTGAAGTCTTTGGGTACTTTTCCCTGTTTTATGGAGAGGTTAATTATGTGAGCTATGACTGGTGAGATGGCGGTTGCTGTGTCTCTGAGGAATTTGGAGGGGATATTGTCGTGGCCAGTGGCCTTGTTAGGTTTGAGGGCGCTCAGTTTAATGAGTACCTCTGCTGTTGTTACCCTTGCTAGACTGAAATCATCTTTGCGTACCCCTAGGTTTTTGTAGTAGGTCATGATGTGATCTACTCCAAAAAGCCCTGAGTGGGAGGGTAATTTATTTACAAGAGTTGTGGCTATGTTTGTGAAAAAAATGTTCAAGTACTTGGCCACATCCAGTTTGTCTGTGATGAGCCTGTTATCTGTCTTTATGTTTACGTTTGAAAATCTCGTTTTGAGTTTTTTACTGCAGCCAAGCTGGTTATTGAGTAATTTCCAAAGTTCACGGGGTTTATTTTTGTTTTCCTCAGTTTTGTCATTGATGAAATTCTTTTTGGCAGTTTTGATCATGGAGCTTACGTCATTTCTTAGTCTGTTTCTTTCAATTTTTAGTTCAGTCACGTGGGCCTGGAGTTCACTGCTCGTGCTTTTGGAAAGCATTGACTGACTTTTATGAAACTCAGAGCATTTTTTGTCTCTGGTTTTCATGGCGGTCAGTATGCCGGAGTGCATCCACGGCTCAGCGCGATTTTTTACCCTGGTTGTTCTTAGGGGGGCCAAATCATTGAGTATTGCAGAGAATTTGTTTTTGAAACCAAGCCATGTTTCTTCAACTTGTGTACCACTGAGCTCATCTGACCAGTCCAGGCTCTCCAGTTCTAGGTTAAAGGCCTCGCTAGAGTAGTTTTTGAGGTCTCTAGATATGACTGTTTTGTGACAGCCGGCCTTTTGTTTTAGCTTTTTGCGGGTACAGAATATCATATAATGATCACTTAAACCGCATGCTATAACCCCTTTACTGGAGATCCTGGACCTGTCAGAGGTCAGAATGAGATCAATGGTAGTTTGTGTTGTTTCACATACCCGGGTGGGTTGGGTGATTAGCTGGCTGAAGCCGTGCAGATCACAAATCCTACTGAAGGACTTGAAGACGGACGTGTCTTTACGTTGCATATCCGTGTTCCAGTCTCCAATAATAATTGTCTCTACATCCCCCACATCAGCCAAACACCCATCTAATGTATCATAAAAGTCACTCTGTTCCGGTGGTCTATAGATTGTCCCGACTATTACAGATTTAGCATTGTCAAAAAGAATTTCAACCCACACAGATTCAATATTTTCATGATGCAGGTCAGTACGGTTTTTGAAATTGGTGTCTTTATGTATGTACATGCAGACACCACCTCCATTCACGTTCCTGTCCCTTCTCACTACAAGATAATCTTCAATTTCAATCTCTGAATCTGTAATGGAATTGTCCAATTTGGTCTCAGAAAAGCATAATATGCTTGCCTTACCGTTCATGAACAGTTGCCTGAGTTCAGCCAGTTTGTGTCTCAGGCTGTTAGTGTTCAGATGAAAAATATGTAGTCCATTTTTGTTGTTTAAATGCATAATGTCGTCAGCTTGAAGATATTTGTCTTTGTCCGTTACAGCAAACGGCTTGCGGCCTGCCGTGGTGCTTGGAGCGGTGGGGTGGTGGGGGGAGGGAGGCTCCGTTGTAGCTTTAGCCGTCGATATGCTAGCAGGGTGGCTAACAACATGGTGGATATTTGTTCCCTCGGATCTCGGTTCTCTTCCTCTCGTCACTGCCTCATGCGTTTCTGTCTGCCGAGGCGTCCCCGGGGGAATGTCGAAGTCTCCGTTGATTCCTCGGTCTCCGCTGTCTCCATGGTCTCTGTTGTCGTCGCGTAGTTGTTGCTGTAGCGGAAGAGATGCTAGTTGTGATGCTAGTTGTGATGCTAGCTCCTCGAGCCTGCAGGAATGGCTTCTTGTCTGCACCGGGCCCGGATTCAGATGGATGTCTCCCGCTAACAATAAGACCAAGACGATCATACTTCTTCGGTCTAGTTTGCCTGACGGGGGTAAGTACTTTCGCGTCGGGTTTGCAGTTAATAATGCATGAATGCTTGCACTTCCAAAAGCGAGGTGTTTCCTTTCCCAGCCGTTGAGAAGGTAAAAGTCATTGTGGTTCATTTTATCCCTGCTTTCACTACTCTCCTTCTCTAAGTGATGTTGCCTCATTGATGAGTTGAGGTAGGAGTCCATAATCCATATTGTCAGGAGGATGAAATATGTAAAAAATCGTGAGGAATAACCTCCAAAGCGGGAGCTCTCGAAAATGCGACCACTCATAGCGAAACCGGAAGTCTGTGAAATAAGTTATTTAGAGACTATGGATGGCGAGGATAAATGTAATAAAGGGATCTACATACATTACATTGGTGACCTACAGTGAGATGGTAACAGGCATGCGCTTAGGGCCCGCTTTCCAGCCAGTTTCTGTGGGGTGACGCATTCTGAGGTGAGGCAGATCTCATCTGTGCCTCACCTCACCCCACAGTAACTGGCTTGAGCGCGCTCACAAAATAAGTGCCCGCGCTAAATTAGTGCCCGTGCTCCAGCAAGTTACTGTGGGTTTATGAGAGGCAGAGCACGTGCCTGCCTCACTTGTCATCGCTCCCGTAGCGGAGTTCGGCAAATTTGCTGATTTTGACTATAAAAAGCGATTAGAATCATACATAAATCACACTTACAACACAGATCAGTGGAGACATTTTATTATTATTACTATTTCGTTTTTCTTTAGTTGTTTTTCCGTTACATTGGAGTATGACAGGTGAGGCTCTGCCTCCCCTGCCTCCACTGACTGCACGTCGCTGGTATTCAGATATAGCAGGTGCAAACACCCACAGATGATTTCTCCAGCTTTTTTAAAATGAGTTTAAAATCCGTGATGGGTATCAAACTGGTCAGCTTAAGTTCCTGCTGAAGTGTGTTCCAGGTCGAGGGGGCAGAGTATGATATGGCTTTTTTTCCAAGCACCGTGCGAACTGAGGGGACGGACAGAGTGATGTAATGTTGAGATCGTAGGCTATAGCTGTACTGTTTGTGTGATATGTAAGTGGATATGTAGAGGGGCAGCAGTCCAAGCATAGCGGTATAGATGAATTTGTACCAGTGCAGTGATCTGCGCATTGATAATGATGTCCAGTTGACTAAAGAGTACAGCGTGCAATGGTGTGTGAGGGGTTTACAGTTGGTTATGAAATGATGGAGAACATAAGCTAATATTTAATCAGTGTACTCGAATTTGTTAATTTTGGTCTTGGGAACTATAAAAAATAAATACAAATTAAACATGAATCACACAGCTACGAGTTGTGATTTAAAAATGTGACATAGATATATTTCAGTTGGGTGTTAAGATGTTTAGTTAGCCATTGTTTTCCACTTTATTGTGATAAGTGCTCCATCAGCAAAGTAAAGAGGTCTGTGCAACTAGAAAAGTGTCATCTGACCTCATTTATCACTATGGAAACCAGCTGCACGCTTCACTGCATAATGCTGTCCTGTCATAATATCAGATGTCGACACTGAGACGTACCTGACGTGGGAAGGCGAGGAGGCGAAGATCCAACATGGCTTCCCTCAACTAAGTTTCCTTGATGATCATCTTCACACTCTAAATAAAGCATCAACTCTGAGGAGGGCTGCACCTGTTAAAGAGATCCATAAACGTAAAGTTACTGAAACTGTAAATGATTTCTTGCACATACATGATATGGGTCAGTCAAAAATGCACCAACTTTTTACTTACATTGGTTCCTATTCTCATTTGATCTATAAGGTTCTCTGCTTCAGCATACTTGGTAAGTTTGTCATATTCAGCCTAAAGACATATGGAAATATTCAAATGTTAATCCCAAGGAATATGAACAGAATTATTTGTATGCACATTTTTGAGAGAATACAAGCAAACTTCACCAAAGGCAGACTACATCCTGAATGTTTCTACCTGCAGGTGATGCACCAGTGCTGGAGCAGTCTGTTTGTCCTCGTCTTTGAAGACATAGGGCTTCTCAGATGGCTGGATTGAATCTTCCATGACTCTGTTGATCAAATCTAACATCCCTGGAGAGGATTGGGCTCTGTGCATGGTGCTGGGACTCTGAGGAACAGGTTTGACAGGTCCACTCGGAGCTTTGGGGATTTTTACCTTTGAGGCTACCTTGGAGAAGTCAGGGAGTGGGTAATGGACCTTGCCTTGGCCATACTTGATGTCGCTGAAGGACCTGGTGCGCACAAGTGGGCCTCTCTGAACCAGATCATCCTCTTCATCCTTTTCCTGATTCTCTAGATCTACATCACTTTTATCCCCACTGCCCTGTTCTGAGTTTATACTTGGAGAGCAAGATATTATACTGTCAGAAGCAGCAGAGGGGACATTATCAATTTCACTTTCTGCTTTTTCCTCTAAACTTGAATTTTTTGATGCAGTCTTCTCATTCCTCATGTCCGAACAGAAGCTCTGATTGGTCTTGGAACTACAAGCAGGGCTCTCTGAGTGGTTACTCTTAATGACTGTGCTGTTATGTGTTGGACGCCAGCTAAACAAAGTGTCTTCCACGCTCTCCAGCAGAGACACCTCTGGCAGGGTCTCCGCCTCGATCAGCCTACCCGACCGCAATAACTCCTCCTGGGAGAAATGTTGCAGCAACAGCTGGCTCATATCTGAAGGACAAGGACATGGGGGGGCAACCTTAAATGACTTGGAAGCATCCAAACGGTTTTCCCGTTCAGTATTGGCATCCACTTGCGACAAAGTTTCTTGTTTCTCAGAGTTATGCCCAAGAGAAACCAAGCCTTCAATGATTTCATCTCTATCTCTTGTATTACATTCAAGCACACCAGGAACATCAGGACTTGAATGAAATGTATCTCTTCCGTCAGAGCTCATATCAACCTCAGAGGTAGCCGTTTGGTTGAAATAGAGGCTTCCGAGGTCACCATCATAAGGTAAGTCATCCTGATCCTCGTCACTGGTATCTTGTCCTGGTTCTTCATGCTTTAATGGCTGCTCATCTTGCACGGTGTTCGGTCTTTGGGCAGACACATGCAATATGCTGCTCTTGGTCTTGCTCTCTACAACCCTCTTACTCTGACTGCTGACAGTACTGGACTCTGAGGAGGTTACGTCCAAGGGTGACAGCTCTGTGCTCCCTGTAAGTTAAAAAACAAAAAATACATAAATACCAAAATAGAAGGTTGCATGGATTCCTTTAAGCCAGGGGTTTCAAACTCAATTTAATCGCGGGCCACATCAGCATTATGGCTGCACTCAAAGGGCCGGTTGTAACTTTAAGACTATAAAAATACATATATAAATATATATATAAAATAATGTATTAAATTACATTATTGCCTCTGCATTGGATTATTATTGGATAGGGTAATAACTTTATAATTAACTACGTCTGAAAGCAGAAGTCTGGGGCAAATAATTGCAAGTCGCTTCAGTGTGCATGTCACAAAAAAATTTAAAAAGAAAAGCCAAATTCTGGAAAACAAGTCACAATCAAAAAACAGAACTGACATTTTTTTTAAAAGGAAGTGACATTTACAAAAAAAGTAACATTTAAAAAAAAAGAGTCAAATTCTGAGAAAAGGGCACATTCTAAGAAAAAGGCATATTTCGAAGAAAAAAAGGCAAATTCTGAGAAAAAAAGACTAATTTGAGATGCATTGTGGGACATGTAGTTTATGGGCAACGTGCTTCTGTAAATCATCATGTAACCGTATAATAAACATATAATATTCTTTGCAAGCTCTTGTGGGGCCACAGAAAATGAAGTCACGGGCCGGATTTGGCCCCCGGGCCTTGAGTTTGACACCCCTGCTTTAAGCCATTGCATTCACTTTGTGGACATATAACATTTCACGTTTTAATGAAAGCTCTAAATGTGAATAATTTGTCATTACAATATATATATTAGGAACCTGTTCTGAATCTGAGAGAACGACTATTGTATTAATGCAAACTTTGCTAAAAGTTTATAGAGTTTTTCAGAAAGTATATTGATGTATAGTTCAGGATAGATGAAAACAGACAGTTTAACATCCAGCCAAAAAACAAAAAAATAAATAGAGGTGACTCCAGGACTCACCGCTGAGATGGATGCTGGACTCTGAGGCTGCAGACTCTGCCTCGGACAGATGTAAGGCTAAAGAACTCTCAAAATCACTGAGGTGGAGACTTTCATCCTCACTGAGATCAACAAAGATGCTCTGCTGAATGCACCTCTCCCAGAGAACAGTGGGCAGGTCCTCTCCCTGAACATCCTCATCTGATTCCTCTCCCTCCATGGACACTGTTTTCACCTGTGTCAAGGCAGGGGGTAAGGAAGGAGGATGGAGCACCTGTTTTCATCACTTAGCAACGCAACTTGTTAAGTGACAACATTGGATCAAAATGTGCTAATCTGTCAATTATTTAACACACTTTGCATTGTGTGGTCAAATGTTTGCGTGACTTGTACAGTCACCAAAAACCGAATGATGTGTGAATGATGTTTATGGTTGAAAGTGTGTGTGAAACAGCAGTATAAGAAATGTTAGTCAACTACTTAAAATAAATTCCAAAATACAAAAATACTCCATTACTAGAAAAAGTCCTAGATTTTAAATAATAGTTAAAAGTGTTATCAGCATTTACCAAAAGTAAAAGTACCTCTTGTGCATTTTGCTGCAGTCACCGGTATTTATTTTTTATCCATATTCTAAAATAATAATACATATCAATATTTATTGTAATATTTGTATGTACAGTATAGTAACTATGTCAGATAAATGTAATAAAGTAAAATGCACATCATTCAATATTTTTATTTATTTATTTTGTAATAGTATACTGTACATTAAGTAGCAGAAGACCTATTCAAGTGCAGTATGAGTAATCCAAACTGTACTGTAAGTACTGTAGCTTCTTGAGTGGTGAATATAATTAGTTGTTATGAGTGATGAAAGAAGTGCAAATCTGTTACAATACCACAAGCAATACCACAGATAAAACTCATAGATTCAAAATCTTACAAGTAAGTTAGTGCACCCTCTTTTTATTCTAACTATTAAGAATAATACTTGGATTTGTTTATTACAGTTTTTGTAATTAATTTGAATTTGCAAAGTAACTACAGTAGTGGAGTGAAGATTACCTCCACCCTTGAAGTAGGATATAAGTTTAAATGAGCAAAAAATAAAAAAGCTCAATTAAATTACATTGCAGGCTACTTTAAAATAGACTACTAACGCTGCAGTAGCTTACTTGAGTTCATTTACTCAGTAATTGTTCCACCATGTTGAGTGCGGCATTACAACAAATAGGCTACACACTAACACTGAACAGTCAAAAAGCAAGTACACATTTCAGTTCCCGTTCTATTTGCTAACTTTACAGTCTAACATTACGTTGATGTGGTAACTTACTCCGCCTTTAAACTGGTTCTCAGCAGTGCCCCATTAGTTGATCTGATCCACAGCCGCTGCTCCTTCCCCTGACATCATCCTACAACTAGCTGCAGTGTTTCTGAGTCTTTCTTTCTTGACATTTTTTTCTCGAAAGGTTTAGTGTCTGTGGCATCATTAATAATGAAGTCTGCACGGCAGCGCTGAGCGTCTGGAGCCCGGCTGGCAGCGTACAGGCGTACAGTGTGGTTGCTAGGAGACGATAGTGAAACCACCAAAAAGACTACTACTGATGTTAGTTAGCGTTAGCAAGTCAATACAACAATGTATTTAGACACTTATTGAGAGTCTTTTAGTGTGTCTGACTACACCCTGACAGCGGCCAGGTGTCCCTTTGTGCTTACACTGAGCAAAAGTGTCTAAAAGTCATACATGATAAAGTTTGCTTGTCTGGTACTGACAGCCAAATAATGAAAATACGTCACCTCTTTTCTATTCAAATCTATTGGTCCAATGACTGTTGTTCAGGGCGTGGCTATCTTTGAATGTCGCCCACTGAGTGGCTACTCGCCGAAAACAGTACAGCCGCAAGGTTTTTCTTCTTTCTCGCCCGAAGTTAAATAGAAGTTTTACAAAAGTTAAAGGACAATGTAGTGTAAGGCTAACTATAGTACAGTTTGACACTAAATAACAGACGTCTGCGTTTAAGAAAATCGACCTTATGTTTTTATTCTTGTGAGAAAGTAAAGAAAAGAACAGGATAATTCACCATTGTTCGAACTGGATCGTCTAACGTAAGTTGAGCAGCTAACATGCTAGTTTGCTAATCTCTAGCTGGATGTGATAGTGTAACTAAAGAGGGGTGAATTCACTGCCCAATGTTGAGTCTTTGAGTCGGTGTTAAATTTAAGACAAAATATAGTGCATCAAGATCGTGTTTTATCACAATCCTCCCTTCAAACCCTCTTATTGACGAGTAACGCTAAACAAATATGTCTGTAGAAGCTCATACTGACAGTTATTTGTCCTGTAAAAATAATCATAACGGAATTCGGATAAGCAATAATGTTACTGTTTCTTTGCTGCCAGATTATATCTATAAGAATCATAAACATATGTTTTATTTTAAACCTGACTAAATGCATATAGCTAAATAGTATACATACTAACTGTTTAACTGCATTTGTGTTGCATAGTTTTGTCCACGTTCATTCATATGTCATGTCACATTAACCTATTACATGTTATGCCAGTTTAGTAATGCACACTTTTTACAAAAATACACACTTCACCCAGTATGGCATATGTACAATCAGTTGCCAGTTTATAATGTAAACTTAACTAAAACGAATGCAACAACCCTGCGAGGAATATATTATTATTTTTTGGTTGAAAAACAAAGGTGTTGATTTAAAAATGGATGGTTATTTTGGAGGCTGTAGTTTGAGAGTCTGTTGAAATATTTTTGCCTTATTGTGAGTTGGGTTTCTAATATTTAGCCTTCCCTCATTGAGTTATTATGTATACCATGTTCATGTATCCCATAAACTAGAAACTGAGGGTGTAAATCTCCACTTATTTAGTGTGATTTCAATGTATCATAGTGTCCATAATCATGTAGGCAAAATACTCTCAATATACTTTGTTCTGCAACACCACTATATTTAGGTGTACAGTTATTCATGGTCACAACACTTTTCCTTACAGGCTTCCCAGATTTCCTGTTCCTGTGTGGAAGACTCCCAGGTCAGTATCCCAGTACTTATGTTGCTGTTTCATTGTTTTGGTGCTGGCTCATGGTGTAATGCTGAAAGGTGTTTCCATATTTAGATTGGGCTGTATGTGTCAGTAGTCATTTTGGTGCATCAATGGCCTGTAAGCACAATACAAATAGGTCCCATCTGCTGTGTGTATTTAAGATGAAATCATGTCCTATTTGGGACTCAAGAGTCAGTGATTACCTGCGTGAAGCTGTCATTACAAAACAACCTCTTGTGTCCTTTGATGTTCCTTTTAGTCATGGACCTTTTTCTTCCTGTTACACACTTGTTCATGCTTACTTTAACTGTAGTTTGGCAGGTCTCTTTAAAACACACTCAGTTGGCATACAATAGCGGAAAAGGCTGCACGAACACTGGCACACATCAATAGGTGATTATAATAATGTCTAGGAACATGTAGTGCACACACTAACAAAGCATAGTCTGTATTATAACTTCACATTCACACACCAGCAGGAAGAACAGGCTGGGCAAGAGATGATCATTTTGTGTAGCTTTTTAATGTCAGACAATTCCATATATATGTACTATGAATTGCCAGAGGCTGTTTTGTTAAGTTAATGCATTGGTAAGATACAAGCCTCCTCTTGCAATATCAGCATTCAGCAGCCAAAACACTACTCTTATATTCACAGTTGTTTGTTCTTCACAAACAAGGCTTATCTATGTATCTTCAAGCTAACCCTTGTAAAAAGAGCCCTCAGTTCTAGCTTTAGTGTTGAATTACCACCGCCACTCACACTGTGGAGCCTTTTCATGAAGAGGAATTTACCAGAACAAAAAGAGATTCTGACATCAACAAGGCATGATTAAGTTCTGCAATTTGTCAAAACAGTTCTTGTTTCTGTTTTGTTTGTCATCTGTTTTTAAGATGTTTCTCTTCTTGCAGTATGAGCTCAGTGCTGATTTTATACAGAAAACTGCTAACTAAGCATGTTTCAGATCAAAGGTCCTAATCAAAAGTACTTTATTAACACTGGCCTCCTTTTATGTACAGTCAGTAGGACTAGGCCTGGATTAGTCACAGTACATTACATTTTTTACTTTGAAGTAATATTACAATAAGGCAATTTAGTAATGCATTAAGTTACCTATGTGGTGCGGGACACGTTGAGTTGCTAGAAAAAGAGCACAGTGGTGGTCACCTATCGTATGACTAAATAAAGAACCTTGAACCTTCATATACAGAGCCTAAACTATAAAATGCAATGCCATGTGTTTTAACAGTCTCTGGAAGGTTTTCAAATAAACACACTGCTATTTTTGTCATTTCTTTCTGCCCCATTTTCCCTTTTGTGTGTGGGGGGATGATGGGTTAAATGTGGGGGACAAATGGGTGTGGCTAATATGACCTCATGGAGAAATTAGGTAATGATTAGCTCTGGTCTTTGCTTGGGTCTATCTTATCCATGTAGGTTGCTTACTGTCTTTTCCTTTGGTGGAAGTTGCATACGCACAGTAGGATCTTCTGTTTTCCCATTTTTCCGAGCTTCAATTTTAATTGAATCACCATTTTCTTGATGAATCAAGCAGGTTGCATTTCTTTTCTCCCTCTTGATTGCATTTACACACTCAGATCATATGTTTCTGCCATCTCTGCCTGCATAGAGTTCATTGCTTTCTCAGCAACTTTAGAACACACACATCTCCAAGCCTGGATGAATTGAGTCACAGCTTGCCGGGTGTTGACCCCCATCCTTTCATTCCCGCCGTGCTCCCTCACTTTCTGCCTGCCCTGCTTGTGCACGCTGCTGTTTGGTTGGCGTTGCCATGGCACCGTATGGCCAGAAAGAGGCTTCACATACAGCATCTTGTGTTCTCTTCACAGAGGGCCGCTGAGGTGCAGTGACGCAAAAACACACAGTAGACGAACGCAGCCGAATGGACTGGCGCTCAGGACTCTGCAGCTCTGTCTGACACTCAGAGGGGTCTCCTCCCCCTGTCCACACTCAGCAGAGGGACGCTCAGACCTGTATTCCGTGACCTTTTTGTCTGGTTTGCCTAATCCTATTCAACCAAAGACTTTTTATTTTATTTTGGTGGCTCTTGGTTTTAAACAAAACCATTTTTTTCCCGTGACAAAAACTCATATTATGCACATCGATGGATACCAGTGGCTCAGTGGTTAGCATGGGATCTGAGGAGCAGTCCTTTCATGTCCGCTACAGGTAGGAGTCTCTCGCCTCTCAACTAAAGTATGGTTGTAGAGTAGATTTCCTGTCTCTTTTTTCTTTACATTTTGCTTTCCCTTGTTCGTTTTAGAAGGGACTGTGAGTTAAATGATTAGATGTAATTAGAGAAGAAAAATATCTTTATAATTGTCATTATTTTAACCCTTGTTACATAAAATGTGTCAGGTTACAGATACGGTAGTTATTTATGTTTGACCTTGTTTAGGAAGAGATGGGTGTGTATTATGAAAAAAAGAATTGCAGTCCAAATGATAGAGTTGGAAGGTAATGTCACAGAGCTTTCTGTGGGATTGTTGACTAAGGGCAGGCCAGTTTCCCCAAACAGGCGTAAGCCAGCTGTCCCTATATACACAGGTAAAGAGCTCTGCAGCAGGTGTGTCCTGCTCTCGCATGCTTCAATATTTAATAAGCCTTGAAAAATTCATCATTGCAATAGCTTTGTTTTTCACCACACACGTGTCAAATTTATTTGGATAGAGTAGGCGTCTGCTTGGTGGGAGGATATGTTTTCCCAATGGAAACTACTCTCTGGATTGTTATGGATAATTACTTGATTCCATTAAACTTCCCTACAGAGTCTGCCTGCACCTGACACATCTAATAAATCTACTTAACACTCACCAGCGACATAATCTGCCGGGTACGCACTACAGCCGTTATCTCAGGTGACCCGCTCAGCAGAGAGCGCTTTACAGACAAGCAGATTAGCTGAGAAAATGCTGATGGAGCAGTTTCCATGCTGCCATGCATTGAAGGGAAATACTCTGACGGCATCACACGCGTTTCCTTGAAAGTTTTCCAATGCGTGAGTGATGCTAAAATAGCTCTATGATGTCAGATGACTTTTTTAAAGACTTAAATGAGCATCAAGCTGAATCTTGACGACCTCTTTGAGTACAGAGAACAAGTTGTTTTGCTCTCTCCATGCTTCACACAAAAAGAAGGAGCTGCAATCTTAAAGTTTTTCTTTTGGAGACTTCAGTAGATGCCTATCAAAAGCTGCATGCGCTGTTGTTGTTGTCGTAGGACCCGAAAAGCCAGCAGGTAGGCTAGTGTTTTAGTGTTTGAAACTTATGTTGTTAACTTGACTTATTCATAACGCCATGTTTGGTTTTGTTCACCAATTATAGCCTGAATGATGAAACAAGCTACTTTGTTATTTTAATAGCACACCATAGATATTGCTTCACATGACAAATCCACTGTTAGATTGTGTCTTTAGGTTGGTTTTTCTGGGTCGCTTTTGGGAAGTTTTCAGACAAAACCTTGGGTGGGTACTCAAGGAAACGTGAGATAAACAATCTCAATAAAATGAGAACTTGACTTTGTTTGGAGCCTATCACTTCCCAACAATACAGTTTCCTGAAAAACTAAAGTCGGCAGACTAAAATGTTTTGCTTTGTTCTCATATGCCGCCTGATCTAAAAATAGATAAGTCCCAAACAATTGTCATGAGTCTCTTTCATCTGTGCCTAACCTCATTTGTTACTCAATAAGCCTAGCTGTTTAAGTGGTCTCCTCTGTCTAACCCTTCTTTCTTTATATTGATTTTGTAACTACAACCTGGAAAAGTAGTTGTAGTTGTAGTAGTAGTAGTTAGTAGCACTAACTCCAAAAGTCACTAAACGAGAGAGAAAGTTCCCAAGTTGGCAACACTGACAATCCATCCCCTCTACAGCCACAACCCATAATTATCTTTATGGGAATAAACATATAATAAGCGCAAATAATGAACATGACAACTGTTAGTAGTCACAGCTGTAAAGCTGTAAACGGCTTTTTGAAGATTCAGGAGAGTGCAGAGACGCACGCAGGTAGTTGGACAGACTTCACTTTCTGAGGCCTGTCCAAAGAATGTGAGATCTACCAAACAGTAACAAACAGACTCCAGGCCGAGCCATTGTTCTAGGTAGTTGGAAGGAAGTAGATAAAAGCTTGTTTTTTTTCGCTCTGTTCCCTGCTGGCAAGTGGAGTTCATTCAGTTGGCTGTAGAGTTCAGCCAGAGAAGATCTACTTTCCAACAAGCTCTTCATTATTGGGCCTTTATCATTGTCTTTGGATTCTTCAGTGCTGCTCAGATAGTAGCCAGACTGACTCTGCTCCTCTCTGCTGTAGGATGGAGGTGTCCTGTCTGGAGCTGGCGTTGGAGGGTGAGCGGCTCTGTAAGGTGGGCGACTACAGGGCAGGGGTCTCCTTCTTCGAAGCGGCCATCCAGGTGGGCACAGAGGACCTGCAGGTACTCAGTGCCATCTACAGCCAGCTGGGCAATGCCTACTTCCACCTGCATGACCACGCCAAGGCCCTGGAGTTCCACCGGCATGACCTCACCCTGACCAGGTTAGACCCTCACAAGAACCCCACAGCAGCTCATCACGATATGTTCTATCACTAACATGATTTGTGTTGAATAGGACCATTGGTGACCTGCTTGGAGAAGCCAAAGCCAGCGGAAACCTTGGTAACACATTGAAAGTGTTGGGGCGGTTTGACGAGGCTGTGGTTTGCTGTCAGAGGCACTTGGACATAGCCAGAGACATCAATGATAAGGTGGGTCAGCAGGATGTTTAAAGGTCACCTATTATGCAAAATGCACTTTTTCATGTCTTTTAAACATAAATACCCCTTTGTGTTAAGAGATTCGGAAAGTTTCAATAAAAGAATCTCTCTCTTTTTGTCCTGATTAATTTATAAAAACCTGTCTGAATTTCTTTTGCTATTTCGAGCCAAACACTTCAGAGACATGTTTTGTATATATCTGAGACCTATAATATGTTGTTGTAAAACAGTATAATAGGGGACCTTTAAGCCAATAAGAGATGATCTATATGCAGTGAAATATTCTGTAGTGCATCGGGCGTTCAGACCACACTTACCTTCCACGCTGACATGTTTTCCCTTGATTTGTTTTAGGTGGGTCAGGCGCGAGCTCTGTATAACTTTGGGAATGTTTACCACGCCAAAGGCAAAAGTATCTGTTGGAGTGGAGCGGAGCCGGGAGACTTCCCAGAGGAGGTGATGGAGGCCCTGGGGAAGGCTGCCGAGTATTACGAGTAAGTGATTGTACAGTGTGGTGATATGGGCAATTCTACAATGTCTTTCTGCTTTTACCCATTCATATTTCATCCGACTGTTTGTGTATTTTCAGGGCAAACTTGGCTATAGTGAAGGAGCTTGGGGATCGCGCTGCTCAGGGTCGAACCTATGGTAACCTCGGCAACACGTACTACTTGTTGGGAAGCTTTCGCCAAGCGGTTGCTTCTCACGAACAGGTGGGGTATAACACTAAAACCACTTTGCTATCAAAGCATATTGGCACAGTCTTTACACTATATTGAAAAGCAAACCTACTCCTGCAATGAAAGTTATTCTAATAGATATAATAATTATATTTCTGTGGCTCTTCTGTTCTCTTTCTCTTAACAGCGGTTGCGCATAGCTAAGGAGTTTGGCGACCGCTCTGCAGAGAGACGGGCGTACTGCAACCTGGGGAACGCCTACATCTTTTTGGGAGAATTTGAAGTGGCAGCTGAACATTACAAGTAAGCCACAGCCTACATATTCATATTATCTTTTTTAAATGTTCTGTATAACAAGTAGGGTTGCAAAGGGGCGGAACATTTCCGGAAAGTTTCCATGGGAAGTTAAGCTGGGGAATTTTGGAAATATTCGATGCAAAATTAAACAAAAAAACAAGACATTTCAACAGATTTATTTTTATTTTTTTAAGTAGAACAGAACAAGTTGTAAGTCTTTTATTGAACAATTATTTGTTTCATTGAAGAACGAAAACAGGAATGTTGAGTTAAATATTCCCCCCCAACCCCACTCATTAAAAAATGAACAAAAATGCACCCCCCATCCAAAAATCCCCACAAAGTCCCATTCAAAATGTTAAATGAAAAGAGCCCTTCTCCCTCCAAAAAGTCCCATAGTGTGATCCAGGCTTCTCGAAATCATCTGTGCATGTGATGGAGGAATGCACAGTGCCTGTAGGGGGTGTGGTCTCAATAGCTATGCAGTAAGCAGTGTGCTATGGCATGGATATTCAAGTGTACTTGAATGGCATCTGTTTGTTTTAGTCAAGATTATGCTAAAATATACTTTCCCCAACTATATTTAAGTTCCCTATGAAGAGCCAAACTTCAATTTAGAAAATTCCCAGTTTATTCCCGTTTATTCCCGTTAATTCCCATGGAAAGTTTCCATCTTTGAAAATTCCCGGAATTTTGCAACCCTAATAACAAGCCATGCATGCATACATGTTTTTGCAGGCAGTTTCCAAGAACTGTTATACTTTACTCGACAGACAAGATCCTTTACATATGTTGGCTGAATAGATTTCTTGGTTGAAACTACAGTAGTCTTGGTTGAACCAGAAGGGTAGAGGCAGGTTCACTGAACAAACACTCCACTTAACATTTCCCTCTCTTTCTACATCCTACAAACAAGATACAGATGTGGGGTGTGGGGTGACAAGTCTCTGTTGAAAGACCACTTTGCGAAGTGTGTTACACCATAAAGCATAAAGATGGCTTTTTTATACCATTTTTTTTAACTGTAAAGAAATCTCACTATCTTATAGTAAAAAGGAAGGTCTGGTAACGTAACGCTTGCGGCACCGTGTGTACGCCCTAAACCAGGGGTGTCAAACTCAAGGCCCGGGGGCCAAATCCGGCCCGCGACTTCATTTTATGTGGCCCCACAAGAGCTTGCAAAGAATATAATATGTTTATTATACGGTTACATGCTACTTTACAGAAGCACGTTGCCCATAAACGACATGTCCCACAATGCATCTCAAATTTGACTTTTTTCTTAGAATTAGCCTTTTTCTCATAAATAGATTTCTTTTTCAAAATGTCACTTCCCTTTTTCAAAATGTCACAATCAATGTTTTTCCAGAATGTGGCTTTTCTTTTAAAATCATATTGTGACATTCTTACTGAAGAGACTTGCAATTATTTGCTCTAGACTTCTGCTTTCAGACGTAGTTAATTATGAAGTTATATTAATTAATGATATAGTCTTAAAGTTACAACCGGCCCTTTGAGTGCAACCATAATGCTGATGTGGCCCGTGATGAAATTGAGTTTGACACCCCTGCCCTAAACGATCATAGCCCCGCCTCTCCCCACCTCTCCTGCTCACCCCCGCGTCACCCGCGTCATTGCTGATGCGTTTCGCCAACAACAACAACAATGGCGGATCACAGGGTTGCTTTCGTGCTCCAGACGCTACTGACCATGCTACAGATGTTAGTGCAAAAATCTACAGCTCGACCATGCTACAGATGTTAGTGCAAAAATCTACAGCTCCTCTACCACAACCATCAGCAACAAGTGGACATGGAGAACTACATGAACTACATGTTGCTAAAATGTAGTTCTCCGCTAAATCCACCGCGGAGAATAACCAGAAGGGCAACCAGGCAACCATGGCAACCATGCTCGGGGCGTCTTAATCGCTGCTTTTGGTGTATTTTGTGGCGGAAGTACAACGCCACTTATGGCGCGTTTTCCACTACAGCGCGGAGCACGGTTTAAGAGGGCTGTGACGTCAGCGGCCCGTTTTTGGTTGCGTTTCCACTTGGCCTAGTACCGGCCGGCGGGTCCTAATTCACAGTTTTTCTGGCCTCATAAAATCGTGGGTCCAGGGCCAGAGACAACGAGGCTGAGTCGGGCTGAGTATGCTAAACTAGAGAGCGAATAGCTGGCAAGGGGGCTACAACTACAACAAGATGGACATATTTGACCGTGATTTAATTGTAATACACGTTTCAAAATGATGCCGAAGTAACAACATACTGATACCGGTTAGTAAAAACCATGAATTAATGCTTTGTCAAGTCTGCAGACAGACGGCAGGCGAAAAACCTTTTAAAATGCGTGTTTTCTAAATGGAGATCGGCTAAGCTAACGCAGTATATGCTCCGACCGTCCACACTCACAACAACGGCCTATACAGACATAAATAAACCAGCGACTGTATTCGCCATGACACAGGCAGTCTGTGGTTTGTACTTGTTTAACTTTTGTCTAGTTTCTGAACAGATATGAGGAGCTGTGAGCTCTGAGTGCTAACAGCTAACGGCTGTGTTGTTTTTCTGGGGTTCTCATTGAAGATGACGTCACGGCTCCGCCTACACTGCGTTACTATAGATACTACCCCAGTTCCTAAACTGTAATGGAAATGCGCCATAAATTGAGCCAGTCCTAACGAGGCCTAGCCATACCGAGCGAGGCAGAGCGAGGCAGAGCGAGGCCGTGTAGTGGAAATGCGCCATTACAGGCCTGGCATATGTACTACAGCGTCTCCAGAGGGTCGAGCGGTCTCGTGTGGACGGACACGTTTCTTGTGCCGATTCCGTGTGGACGGAAGACTTTTTTGATATTGACCTCGGTTCGTTTTCGTTTTCGTCTCCGTGTGGAAGGGGCCTGTCAGCAGCATTTTGAACCAGCTCGTGTGTGTGTGTGTGTGTGTGTGTGTTTGTCAGGAGGACACTGCAGCTGGCGAGGCAGCTGAAGGATCGAGCAGTGGAGGCGCAGGCCTGCTACAGTCTGGGCAACACCTACACACTTCTCCAGGATTATGAGAGAGCCATAGACTACCACCTCAAACACCTCATCATAGCCCAGGACCTCAATGACAGGTACGCACACACACATTTACTAACGCAATAATTCCCCTCAAAACTATATGGCCACATTCACTTACCCCGTACGTGTATTTAAATGTGTTCTTTGGATGTAGGATTGGGGAGGGCCGTGCTTGCTGGAGTCTGGGAAATGCTTACACTGCACTGGGGAACCATGACCAAGCTATGCACTTTGCTGAGAAACACCTGGAGATCTGCAAAGAGGTATATAATGTTAATGAAAGCAGCGTAAAATATCCTTATATCTTAGCTTAGAGTTTTACTTTGGATTCTTAACAAATCAGGTAAGAATCCTTCAGCAGTAACATTCCCCATGTGTGTGTTTGTTGTCTTTTTAGACTGGAGACAGGACAGGGGAGCTGACGGCTCGTATGAACGTGTCTGATCTCCAGATGGTTCTGGGTCTGAGTTACAGCACGAATAACTCCACGATCTCAGAGAACAAGGAGATAGACTACAGCCTGCATGGTGAGATATATGTTATATGTTTTCTTTTAACAATGAGATTGTGTCACTCACTGCTGTTTTATAGTGTTGTAATTGTTGTATGTGTTTTAGGAGCGAGACCCAGGATGGGCAGAAGACACAGCATGGAGAACCTGGAGCTGATGAAACTCACTCCAGACAAGATGAATGTAAGAACTCCTCTCCTGTTACATGACACACACACTCCACACACACACAGGGTGCTCATTTGATGATATATCTTATTCATGCTTTGCCACTAAAACAAGATATATCTCAAGTTTTGACCAGGTGATTGGATCCTTTATCATCTCCAAGCCTATTGGAGCTGATAAAGGATCTATTGGATATTATCTAAGTCTATTGTCTTACCCAAAATCCCCCCCTGCATTGTGGTAATAATCCATTCCTGTGTGTTGAAGGGACAGAAGTGGAACAGTGACATCCTGACCAAACAGTCCAAACCCTCCATGACGAAGGGCTCCTCCAAGCTGTTCTTCGTCAGCCGTCTGCGTGGGAAGAAGTTCAAGTCTGGTGGCTCCAGTAAGGTCCTGCAGGACACCAGCAACACCCTGGACAGCAGCCAGACCCCCGCACAGGGGCCACAGAAGGTACAGAGCACAGGGTGTACTCAGCTGATAACCACACAAATACCTAGATCTCAGTCAGTATCCCACAGCTGTCATCAGGCGGCCGGTTCCCTTCAGCTGTGTTTCATGTTCCTGTTTCTGTGCTCCATCAGAGACTCAGTCCTGACATGCTGGGAGACGAGGGCTTCTTTGACCTGCTGAGCCGTTTCCAGAGCAACCGCATGGATGACCAACGCTGTTCAATCCAGGATAAGGGCAGCCGGTTATCGCTAAGCAGCGGCCCAGAGTCGCCTCCCACAGTCATCAGGAAATGTGAGTCCATGCATCCACACTCAATAGTAATGGTGTAAGAAAATATCAAGAGTATCTTCTGTTGGTTATGTATTATCATTTTTTAGTAGTTTACTTATTATTTAATTTGTAAATACATGAGCCTTATAAAAGTATGTTTTTATGGGGTAATCAGTGTTATGGCGATAAATGCAAATGAAGATCCCACTGTTCGGATTCAACTGTTCGGATTCAACCTATTTTGCTCAGATTTTTGGTGTGTTAAGTTTTAAGAATTGCAATATATAGCGACTGACTTACAGTATCGCAGTATGTTAATTAGTAACTCCTCTGTAACACGTATCAAACCTGCAGATTCTTGCCTCACTTTTGACTTAAAAATCATCCGATTGCCAAAATGCGTCTCCCTTTTTATCTATTGTCATTTCAAAATGTCTCTCTCACTCTGCAGCTGTATCAGAGTCCGCCAACGTGTCAGGCGCACAGGGCCGGCGGTTAGAGGGGCCGTCAGCAGCGGGGGGGAGCCTGCCCGGGCTCAGGCTCCATCACAACAGCAACCAGGCGGTGCTCAGCCACCTGATGGCCAACGCCGACAACGCCGAGCCTGACGACGACTTCTTCGATATGCTCGTCAAGTGCCAGGTACCTGATCTGACCAAATATAGAGCTACAGTTTTGTTTTTACTTTACATTGAATACAAAATAAGTTATAATGTGCTTCCAAAACGCTCTTTTCCTTGCTACCAGGGGTCCCGTTTGGATGACCAGCGCTGTGCCGCTCCCCCTCCTCCAATCAGAGGTCCGACTGTACCTGACGAGGACTTCTTCAGCCTCATCATGCGCTCTCAGGCCAAACGGATGGACGAGCAGCGAGTCGCCCTCCCGTCTGCAGCGAACACTACAGCCAGGCCGAGCACCAACTCCTAAACTCAGCACTACGGTGTGGGGGGTGTGGGGTGGGGGGTGTGGGGTGGGGGGGGGGGGGGTCTGTTTTCATCTCATGAAGGTGTGGACAGCATTATGAAAGACCAGCAGGTGGTCCCTCACAAGAAAGCCTTGTGTATCTTCAGTCCTTTTGGACAAAACAAAGCACTGTCAGAATTCTATTTAGTACAAAGTATGTAAAGAAATCTCAATTTAACAAGGACTTGTTTCGCACTCTCCGTAGCATCAGGGACAAAAGTGTTGTTTTTGTATCCTTTTGTACAAATTTCATTTCACCCTATGTGTATTTTTAAATACAATTCTACAGTTGTGTCTGTATTTATTGTACTTTTATGATTGTTATGATTTTTTTGTTAACTGCCGTCCTACCACTATGAAAAAATGTGGTTTTCTCAAAGTGGTGTCTGAGTCAGGGAGGAGCAGCACTCTTTCCATGTATTTTTAAAAGGGGGGCCTAAAAGTTACCACGGTCAGAATAATAAAATAGTATTTTTAAGCGAACTGTATGATAAAATAATGAATTTAACCCCTGTACAGCCCTTTGTTTGTTTGTACTTGGCCAGAGGAATAAAGCCTCTTCCATGTAGGCATCTTGTTTTGACTTTTCTTTGAATGAACTGTTTATTTCCACTAAACACAGAAGATCCAGCTTGTGTAAAAGACACTTTATTGAACGTACCAGCAGTCAGACTTGAGTTAGCTTGAATTAATTTAAGTCACTTTTTAAAAACAAGAATTAGAAAGGCTAAACACAACAGCCACTAGCATTTCAAAAACAATAACTGTACATACATAAAGTCAACTGAAATAAATAAATCTATGTACGTTTTAGTTTGGCCTTATTTGTTAAAACAATATATACAATACATCAAAATAAAATATGCATCTTTGTAAGTAAATCAGTACTAGAAGACAAAGTTAAAAGACAAAAGTGCGCATGTAAAAAACAAAAGAATAGTACAATGCATATGCCCCAAATACTGGTTCTAAATAAATATCAAAACACCCGTGCTTCCTTTCAGATTTCATTGTGCATATGGTTAGAGCCTCAGTACGTGCAAAGACTGCCCCCTACTGTCGTTAAAGTGTTACAGGAGACTAACCAAAGCTTACTGAAGATTCCCAACCTGAATGCTAGGACTCTCAACCACAAATCACACTTAGTATTTCCCTTTGACGCTGACATAATATTGATCTTCCACTGCAAGCAAGCCATCGCAACACACTGTAACAGCTTCAGAGCAAGAACACTGATTTAAATGTAAAACAAATGCACAAGCTATTTTACACATTTGAGTTATAGCAATGCAGAGATGCAGAGTATACAGTAACATGAGACATCAGCACATCCCACAGGGAACAGAATCACTTCCACAGATTCCGCATAGGGAAAGCTCACTTCTGACAAAAAAATACATTTTCCACAATAAATTCAACTCGCTTCCTCAAACAATAGCAGCAATACAGCAGCTGTAAGAAAATGATACGCAAAAGAAGAAGGAATGTAGGACTTCTCGAGATAACTCAACAAATGTTGATCTTTAAAAATGACCATATTATCTTTGTTCGTTTTTTGTATAACGATTTTGTTATGGAAACTGAGAACTCAAGGAAGGCACCATCATGAACAAAGCACTCTGTTCTGTCTAACCTCAACAACTCCTCAGTGAAAAGGACATGCAGCAACAAACTGGTGTGTGTAGGGAGTGAGATGTAGGTGAAATGACGCTGAAAATAATGAATGATCCTGCTGTTGTGACCCTGATGTTAAATACAGTGGGTGTGAAGCATGAAATGTGAGTGATGTTTAAAAAAAATAAAACACATGCAATATGTGTGCTTTTATGTGTCGCAGGCCTGAATCCATTTTGGTTTCCTACAGACAGAAGTGAAAGGCCCATTCACCTGTGTGTGTGCGTGTGTGTGTGCGTGTGCATGTGCGTGTGTGCGTGCGTGTGTGTTGTTCAAGCTGGGAGTGTGTTGAAAGGGAGTGACTGTTGGGAGTGCAAGAGAAGCAGTGTTATGGGGGGACGCGTGTCTTTTAGATTATAACTGGTTTTGTGTCATTTTGCGTGTGTGTGTGTGTGTGTGTGTGTGTTACGGGTTGTGTGTCCAGAGTGTAACAGTGCGGTCAGCAGAGGATGAGAGGAAGGACAGGTCCTCGGTGTGCCATCGACACTGGATCACTTTGTCTCCGTGCTCTCCCACCACCGTCTGAGGCAGCGGCTTGGTCAGGTCGCCTAGAAACACACACAGTTTTATTAAATATCACTCAACTTTTTATTATACAATGACTTTTTTTAAACACTTTTTTTATGACAAACTTCACAATTACTTTTTTAGCTGATGTACTATACTATGACTTTACAATATTTATCTCTAATAGTGAAAAAAATGTCATCGCATACTGTACATACTGTACTTTATATTGAAATGTTTTCAAATTCCAAAGATATTCAATTTTCAATGATATACAAACGCACAATAAACAGAAAACTTTTGAAACAATATATAATATAATAATTAAAGGTGCCCAAAAATACATGACTTTCAAACACAGGCATGACCCTTTGGTCAGAGTATAAAATAGGATAGCCTACATGTATGTATGTCATTTTGGTCACAGACTCTAAACTAAGCATCCTCTTGCAGTAGTTAGGGAACACAATTAAAGCAGTATGTATAAATAATAAATAAATACTTTGTGGGTAGATGGGACATACCTTGGAGGTTGCTGACGATGACCTTCATGTCGTAGGAGCCGGTGAGCAGGTAGTGCGCTCCGGGGGAAAACCGGACGGATCTCACGTCGCTGGAGTGCGGCCGATACACCTGTACGGTCCGTCCTCCTCTGATGTCATACAGCATGCATGCACTGTCTTCCTGTCCTGTTGCTAGGAGACGGCCACTAGGATCGACTGCTACCGAGGCAACAGGACTTCCTGTGCGGAAAAAAAGGGTGTGGATGTAAAAACCTGGACATGATAACCAGTCAAATCTGTCAGGTCTGACAAAGACTGGACAATACAATACAGGAAACAATGCCAAAATAATTGCGATTCTTGATATTACCCAGATAATCATCAAAATACCCTTGCATCTTTTAAAATAGCACTACTGGAATCACTTTTCATTACATTTTGTTCAAAAACATAGAAAAGGAACATTTTGAGAGTCTGTTCTATAATTATTCCTGTATTTTTTAAATCAGGCTTTTTACTTCTCTATAGAGAGCTAGACAGCTTTAATCACGATGCCTGATATTCCCCAGAACCAACGGATTCTGAATATATTTATCCATCTATCCACGATCAAATCTGTCATTGTCCCATCCCCACTAAGAGAGTCATTGTCATCATTAAATAACTAATCATTATTTCTTTGCAGAGCATCAGCAACTATTGTGGAAGTGGTTCTTCTTCTGGCACATGGCTCAAACTTTTAAAAGTATTGATGGAGTTATTTGTCAAAAAACACGCAGGCCTTACCTGAGCCGAGGCAAGCAGTCCCCACCACTCGCACACAGCTGGGCACCCTGAGGTCCCAGAAACGCACCGTCTTGTCCTGAGAGCCCGAGGCAATCATCCAGCCCCCCCACGTGTACAGAGACAGAATGTGACCTGAACAGCAACACAAAAACGACACGTCACACACCGGTCACACACCGGTCACACACCAGTCACACACACTCTCTCCCTGACCCCTTCATGTTTTCAGTTCAGATGGATGGTGTACCTGTGTGTCCGCTGAGCGCGTGCAGACCCTGGCCCCTCTGACAGTCGGTGGTGTAGATGTTACAGTCTCCAGCTCCGGCGCTGATCAAGATGGCTCCTCCACTCTCCGGACCCTCCATGAAGGCCAGGTCGCGGATGGTGCCGTCATGCATGCTGAACTCCAGGTCTGGGCCTGGCCACAGAGAGACATAAACACACATGAGACTGGTTCTGAGGTGCCAATAGGCCCCGCCCCCAAGTATCCACTGTCTGTACCTGTGGCGTTGCACGTCTCCGCATTGAAAGGGAGGACTTTGACATATTTGTCATTGGAGCCGGTGGCCAGCAGCTGCCCACAGTGGCTCCAGGCCACGCAGTAGATGGAGCCTTTGTGGTGTTTGTTCCTCTTGAAGCGCACCACCGGCTGCTTCGGGGGACTGGAACCACTGAGGAGAGGACAAGGGAAGAGGAGGCAAGGAAAGACAGGTAGGAGACAAAACAAGTTAATTGGAAGATGCTAAAAATGTAGTCAACATGTGGCCAATTTGTCCAACACAGTATATGGTCTGAACTTTAAGCCTCTACGTTTTAACCAACATAGATGAGAAGCACAATCAAATGGAAATTTGAACTTTTTTGACAACTTTGCAACTACATCTGCTGAGAATGATCACGTGATATTATCAAAAGCTTCTTACTAACTAAAGGAAAACACATTTATGATACAGAGAACAGTGGTCTGCAGATCCATGGTCAGGTTGAACCATTGTTCAAAACAGTATCTCCAAACATTTCAGGAACCATGTTGAATACATGTTTACCATCACAGGATGGATGCCATATCATGTAAATGTCATACAGACAAGGTGTTATGTTTAATAATAATTCATATTTAGAAGAAAAAGTTGGCTATGATTCAAAATATCATCATCAACTATATTCTACACTGGATGCAGGATGCAAAGATCACAACATGATGTCATGGCCAGTGAATTTTGTTGTGATGCTTCATACAATCAACCATAAATACATATGTAACAGATAGGGTTAATTTGATTAGGAGAATAAGTGGCTTGAGCTCTGTGTTACCTTGTGTCTAACGTGTCTGGGTAAGCACAGACGCGTAGTGTTTTGGAGTTGGATCCCACAGCGTAGAGCGACCCAGACGGGTGGAAGGCGACGGCTCGAATGGCCTGAGTGTCTTCCAGAGAATGAACCGGAACAAACAGGCTTTTAGACTTGTCGCCCTGCAAACACACCCACATATTAAAACACACGAGGACACAGATTACATGTAATTAGAAGTGTAAACTACTTTGATCATCCTGACACTATGACATCTATAATAGCATGATGCCACATTATGATATATGCATTGTTTAATCTGCCTAATTAGATGCAGCATGAGCTTGGACTGTGACGAACCAACAAGGAATCTACTCAACTTTCAAATCGGATCAGACAAGTTCAGAGAGTGCTAGAAAAAAGTTTCTGAGACAATATTAACAGCTAACCTGAGAGAAAAGGTGTGTTAAATGAAATTAATGAATAATAAAAAGGGCATATCTACCTCTTTACTTCGGGATAAGGAGCCTGGAGAGTCTTCTAGTTGACTTTCTTTCAGTTTAGGCTCACTGCAAAAGCACAAAAATGCATACATGTTAACACTGAAAACAACTCTGGTATAAAAACAAAAAGAAATCCTATCCAAAGTACCTCTGGGAGACGACAGGGGACTCATTTGGAGGCGGGACCGGGAGCCCCCCCACGGTGCGCTGAGGGGTGCTGCTGAGCACCCCTCCCTCTCTGGTTTGCTCCGGGCTCACAGATGGAGGGTTGTTATTGTCCTCAGAGGCGGGGGTGTTCCCGTTGCCATTACACTGCTGAGCCAGAGACTTCACCTCCTCTCCCAGATCATCCATCCCCACATTGAGCTCCTCCAGCTTCTGGATGGACCTGAGGAGCACACACACACACACACACACACACACACACACACACACACACACACACACACACACACACACACACACACACACACACACACACACACACACACACACACACACACACACACACACACACACACACACACACACACACACACACACACACACACACACACACACACACACACACACACACACACACACACACACACACACACACACACACACACACACACCACACACACACACACACACACACACACACACACACACACACACACACACACACACACACACACACACACACACACACACACACACACACACACACACACACACACACACACACACACACACACACACACACACACACACACACACACACACACACACACATCACACACACACACACACACACACACACACACAACACACACACACACACACACACACACACACACACACACACACACACACACACACAGTCACTGAAAGTCTTTACTTCTTTTTGCCCGTGCCTCTTCCTCTCTCATTTTATTATAGAACTCTTATACATAATAGGGTGGCACCAAAATGCAATTAAAACTTCAGCAGACTAATTCAATATTCTGTCATAACAAAGATGAATTGAAACTAAATATTTAGTTAGAAGACATCATGTGAATTTAAGAAATTATAACATCTTCCTGTTTTTTCAATAGATGTTGACTTTTGGACTGTGCTCTGGAGATATTGGAAATGTTTGGATCACACTTAACAGAATAAAAAGATAGAAATGAGAAATTAGAAAAAAGCTGTGCAACTTGAGAATGGTGATTTAAAATGTAAATGTCAACTTTATTTATGAAGAGATGACCCTTCAAACTATTTCATGAAGCCCTATTGCGTGCCATTTAGAAAGAAAGAAAAAGCCACTTCAAATTCTACTTTTCAGTCGACACACGGCTGTTGACCGACTAATTCTAGTTTGAAACTGAAAGGGCGGAGGACAAAAGAAAACTGAAGTAATGCTGTAATTATTCACAGCTAGCCTTGTGAATAATGCAGAGGCTACAGGGAGAGGGAGGACAGGAGGAACTCTCAGGGGACAAATCAAAGAGCTTTTGTCTTGCTGACACAGCAGAAATAACACATGTCATTTTTGTCACAGACTCTAAACCAAGCATCCTCTTTCCATAGTTTGGGAACATGCTTAAGTTGCCAAGGTACATGTGCTATTTCTGAGAATGATATTGTGTATAATTAATAAACAAGGTGCAGTGGTCCCATGAGTCCATCCCGGGGCAGATGGTGCACTGTGAACTGAAGGCATTATGGGGGATGTGTGTCGCACTAGGAAACCCCACATGGGGCTCATCACTTACAGGGCCTTATTATGTCCATTTCTCCATGTCTGACAGCTGCTGCTCTATTGTACCAACATATTGAACACCACACATAATTAGCGAGCTTGAAACACAAAAGCGTGACGGACTGCTTTTCATAGAGGTTTGCCATATGACATGACAGGTGTCTATACATACAGATGAACACTTCCTTTCTGACAGAGGAGCATTTCAGGTTTCTGTGTGTGTGTGTGTACCTGTTGAGGAACTTCTCCGTGAGGCTGTGCTGCATGTCGCTGGGCGGGGGCTCCTGCTGGACCCCTCCCTCCAGCAGCATCTGCTGGTAGAGCTGCCTCTGCTGCTGCTTCTGCTCCAGGTGCTGCTGCACACGGAGGCGCTGCCTGTAGTACTCCTCGTACTTCTCCGTCGAGTCACGAAGCTGAGGGTTGAACATGGGGTCATTAGAAATCCCAAACTCAAGTTGGTTGTTCACACACGTTACACAAAAGGTCTTCACATCCTTCTCTGCTCGTTACATTAACACTTCTTTGGGACAGTATATTGTATCTGTACAGTGCATATTCCTTTTATACTATACCTTTGCACAAAACTTTCACTCCTCAAAACTGCACAGCTCTTCCATTTAAAGTCAGGAATATTTTGCATATTTTTATAGAATTATTCTTTTCTTGTCATTTTATTCTATCAAGATCAGAAATGTTTTACATTTTTCGTAATATTTTTTCAAATTCATGTATATTTTAATATTTTTTTTTAATGTATTTTTTTTTAATGTGTTTTTCTATTTACGATATGCACCAATACGGCAATGCAAAAATCCTTGTACATGAAAAACTACCTGGCAATATAGGTCTATTGTTAGGCAATTTGATCTAAATAGCTGATTTGCTCTGAATATGAAAACAGGTAAAGGGCTCAGTAGAAAATATGAACCCTAGCATGTAAACATTCACACAGACACGTGCAGAAAACCTAGCACATACAAAGAGTAATATCCCCCCACCATACCCACTGCCAGCTGCTGTTAACTCTATTCAAAGGCAGCATTGTGCCCTAGCGTTTCTTCTGTCAGTTCAGGTATTAGAGGGGGGAGGAGGGTGAGACTAAGAGCAGAGGACAGGTCACTTCCCCTCTCTGTCCTCTGCTTCCTGTCCTCACAATCTGATGGGAACAGATCTACTGTATGTTTGTGAGGGGGGAGACACTGGCACAGTGCCCAGGATTGAGGGCAGAGAGTAAAACAAGAAAGAGAGGGGAGGAGAAAACAGAGCCTCTGTTCACGGCCTCTTTGTGTCTCTAGGGTGACGGAGAGGCACCGAGTTAACACGGTGTTTACAGGCAACATGAGGGGAGCAATGACTCATAGAACCACATTTTATTTCCCCCTGTTTCTGCTCATCTCCTTTGTTACTGGCTGGAGAATCCAAAACTACTATACCTTTGATATTAAAGAGCAGAAGAGGCCTTCTTTTAACATTGGAAAGCTGATTTATAGACATTTGGAAGTCACACTGAATCTAAGAATGTGTGTGTCATGTCTGTGTGTTCAGATTTGAGTTATGACTCAGATAAGGAGGATACATTGTGAATAATCAGCTACAAAGAAAGAGTCACTTGTGTTGCCATGTGTCTATACCAGCACACACAAACCTTTTTTCTACATGCACACAGGTTTAAAGTGCAAATGAAGAGGCAGAGGACAACAGAGCTATAATGCAGCATCGCTTTAAGCAGCAGTGCCACGCAGGAGGAGGATGACTCAGACACAACAAACTGAACATCATTCATCAGAACTGCTCTATATATAGGCCTTCAGTGTAGGCAACACCCATCAGGGAGAACAATAGGGACATTAGAAACTAAATGAAAACACTTGTTCAGTACACATTTAAAACATCTAATGAGTTAAATATCAGAAGTGTACCTCGTTCCTGTCCTCAGAGTCAGCTGGCGGTGCGTCCTCGCCCGGCGCTGAGGCAGGACGTAGACTCTGAGCTCCACCTGAACCCATCATCTTATCCACAGGTGTGTCTGTCCGTGACCTGCACAGAGGAAACACACCAGAGCAACAGATTCAATGAAGCTCTGCAAGGGGGATCATTTTTTAGATTCACTTGAAGTTATTATGATATATTTATTTTTATATTTATTTTTATTATTTTTACATTTATTTTTATTATGATATATTTATTTTGCCATCTTGAGCTTTCATTGTTATTTAAATGTGTATACCTATAATAGTTCATAGATCACATTCTCCTGAATTGTATATTATTCAAAACAGTAACCAGAACTACTTTTCATTTAATCTAGAACTCAAGAGTCATGTCTTCACTTCACACTTCCCTTGTTTTGTATGGGCCACTTCTGAAATGCACTTCAATTTAGCCAATTTCTTCATATTTGACTATACTATTTTCTTGCTTGCAGCTGATTGACTTGATCAAGATGCATTGTTTTAATGTGTATTCCCTGTTGAGATGGTTCAAATATTTTAAAAACATGTTCAATACCATTCCAAAACATTTTCTTGTTTAATTTTTTTACACAACTTAGCTTATATATACATTAAAATTGCATACATGAAGTCATTCAAAGGGAAAGATATTAGGGGGTCCCTGGTAAATTATCTATCCCTTAGGTCCTTGGCTTAAAGGCAATTGATAATCTCTGAATTGAGAAATCAGAGGTATTGCATTAAACTAGAAACTGACAAAAGTGTAATCCACTTACGTCTCAGGTGACTCCTCGAAGATGCTGTGGCAGTCGGAGCTCTCCATCATGAGACTCCGGCTCTGCCCCCCCGCTCCGGGGTAGTGGAAGTTGGCGAATGAGTGCGACATGGGAGAGACTCCTTTCCCCGGCGCTGCCTCCCCCCCGCTCGCTCTCTTATCCTGGCTGGACAGCCCGTAGGACAGCCCGTCCAGCGCTGGGTTCAACGAGCGGGACATGTAGGTGTCGGCAGACTGCGGGCGGCGCATGGGGGAGGAGGGGTAAGGGGACAGTTTGCTGATGAGAGGGGTGAGCAGGTCAGAGTAGCCCGTCTTAGTGGGCTTGACCAGGCGGTCCACGTGGATGTTGAGCTGCTTCTGTTCGAAGGCGCAGGAGAAGACAGTGTGGGACAGGTTCTGCATCCACGAGAGCAGGGACAGGTCCAGGTCGTCACAGCCGTTACCGCAGAGCATGTCCACCCCCACCAGCACCTCACCCTCCATGATCTCCTCACCCGTCGCCTTGCTCTGGAGATAAGATACAACAAACTGTAGGTTTAATCGTCTGCAAACTTTACACAAACCCATCTGTTGACTAGTTTAGACCACAGTTTTTGTGTTTGTTTTCACGTGTTCAGACCTGGCAGAACTCCACGCAGCACTCATAGAGGACTCCCTTTAGCAGCAGCTGGAACAGTCGGTCCTTGCTGGCCTTGAATCCAGCCTCACTCAGCTTCCTGTCTGCAGGGATGAAGTCAGCCACCATGTTGCAGGCCTCCTCGAAACACTGAACCCTGGCCGTGCTCGGGTTCCATTCCTGCAGAATGCCAGCAGAGAAATACGAAATGAACACATGGAAGTACAAATATTAACAAAACACTGTATTGTTTGTAAGTGAATTCAATTAAACTTGAAGATAAGTGCACAAGAAAATAAAAAGAAATACTGCTAGAGCCAAATATCCTAATAATCAATAAATCCTTAGTTAATGTTATACAGAAATGGCAGAAAATACTTATTAATATGATATTTGATATATATGGTGATGTCCGGCTTTTCTCAGTTTTTATATCATATTAAACTGAAAACCTATGATAAGAAACTGTGATTTACCTTTTTACAATTTTCAAAACAATTGATTGATTAAGTGAGAAAATAATTGGCAGATTAATTGAGAATGAAAATAGTTGAAGCTTCGAGTCTCAGCAAATTGCAAAAAACAAACAAGAACATTTATATATATATTATATATATATAAAGCATACTCTATTCTTTACTAATGTAATATTTCTGTTGATCCAGTTTCATAATTCTTGCCTTGAACTCAGCATGGTTTGTGAGGCGGGGCAGTGTGAGGAGCAGACACAGTTTGCTGTAGTCATCTTTAGTGGGACAGAACTCTTCCAAGGCATGGAGGCACTTCACCGCTTCCTGCATGGTGAACTCCAACTAAAGAAAACACAAAAGGCATTTCAGGTTGTTACAAAGGACTGAGTAGAAGCTTCTCTCTGAGTTGGTTAAAAAAAAAAGTTTTATTTGTGGGTGGAACATCACAGGTGAACTGTACTATGGGAAATGTTCTGTTAAAAGGGTTATTCTAAGACAGACAGTCGATCACAGTATCAGAAGCGCACATAAACAGCTTAATCCTGATAAATCCTCCACTGCAGTGAGGCCGATAGACACGTCACTCCTTGCATGCAAATGCAGCCACTGCTGAGGTCACACACACACACACACACACACACACACACACACACACACACACACACACACACACACACACACACACACACACACAACACACACACACACACACACACCACACACACACACACACACACACACACACACCACACACACACACACACACCACACACACACCACACACACACACACACACACACACACACACACACACACACACACACACACACAACACACACACACACACACACACACACACACACACACACACACACACACACACCTACAACACACACACACACACACACACACACACACACACACACACACACACACACTTCTCCTCTCTCTCAAAGATGGTGAGATTTGTTCAGATGACTTGCAGAGCTGCAGTTAAACGACATATACTGAGCAACACTGTTTGCTTCTCTTCTTGTCTTTGAGATTGAGCCTTTGTGTTTACTGCCATGACAACCAGTGAGAGTCAGTGGGAAGACAAAGCAGTGCTGTAACAACTGCTATTTAACAAGATGGAAATACAAGGCTGTGTAACCGGTGAAGTTTAGTGACTTACATGCTGAGGCTCATCTTCTGCAGACATGGCGTTATTCACACACAGAGCCTCCAGAAACTTCTGCTTGAGGATGATGTAACGGAACCTGCAGACATGACAGTTGACATTGAGTTGATGCTGTTTGTGTCTATCTTTGCTTCTGTAGTCCATCAGATCCATCAGAATCAACAAAGGATACATCAACATACTGAAAGGGACTCACACAGTGAACGCACCTTTTTTTGTCAAACTTATCCATGCCCTCCAAAGGCTGAATGAACTGCAAGACCTCATCCCACTGGCCGTCAAGCACCAGTTGCCTGGAAATAAAAAAAACAGTTTATTTGTAATAAACAGGAAATAAATGAAATTAGGTCCTTGTATTAGTGTGTCCCACAAAATTGTAACTTAAATGATTTAAATAATTTAAAATTGAAGAGCAATGCATTTTTTGATTCTCTGACACCCTGATAGCTCTGGTATTTTCCTAATAAAAGGATCCATGACAAGGTGAGACACACTATTAATCAATACTTCACACTAGAAGGTGAAAAACTAAGATGTATTTAATACTCAAAGATGAGTAGAGTTTCAGGCAACACACTGTTGGCTGACTTTCAGGAGAGCACTCACGACCACAGCAGCTGAGCATTGTTACATTATCCTAATGTAGAGGGCACTATCAGATACACTAAACTTTATGACTGGAACAATTGCCTGTTGTTTCTGCTTCATAGTAGGCAGCTTTTTTGGAGTTCATGTATCCAGACGGCTTGGTGTAGATGTTGATGTTGAGTTCTTCTACCTGAGGAAGAGCATGTCATCTGAGTAGAGCCCGTTGATGACGCCGCTCTCCTTCTCCAGAGCCAGCATGCTGATGTGTAACTTCCTGGAGTGGAGAAAGTCCAGGATCGCCTTGATGATCTCCACCTCCTTCACATTTATGGTTTCCTCCGCTGTCATGGTGACGACTACCAATGACAAGGGCAATCAAGCGAAATACTCGTAAGGTAAAACCACACACACAGCAAAAGAAAACCCGAACACAACAGTTTGTACAGTACATTTGAACATGTCTTAAAGTAACGCATACATGTATGACACAGTTCAATGCTTTACAGTTAACATCAGTTTGATTCCTCTTAAGTTATTATGCCGCATCTAGACAAACATCAATATAAGAAAATATCCTTATTGATACTGTGCTAATGATTTTAGCCATATTGAAGACAGCATCTAAAATGCAGGTGTTTTAGTGGAGTTGTTCAATGGCAACCAGATGATTAGACTGGAAAGCTACTAAATAATTATAAATATGTGTTTATGTGTAAATACACAATAAATATGTGTGGATTCGAACTGCATGCATCGGATATTTAAAGTGCCTCGCTTTGCATGTTACATTTCATCTAAGATTAAATAAACTCAATGTATGAACCTAATATGCAAAGTCACAAATCTGACATTACCTCTCAGAAGAGTTTAACAACCTGACAGGAGTCTGTTTTGATTTTCTACACAAACACATGTATGCATATTAACTCTATCTTTAGGCCACCAAGTAAATTAGTGTTGTCCAGATGGACTGAAGCCTCTGCTTAGAGGATATGTTAATGTTCTTCAGTATTTGATTTGACAACTTATGACAGCATCATACAACTTTATAATACAGTACAACATATGTTATTAAGAGTCCAGCTTTTCTGTTATCAGATAATCATGTCATAATGAGAACAGTCTGCCATATATTAGTCACATTCATCCTGATATTCCGCCCATAAGATGTTACAAAGTCAACAGATGTTGGTGAAACAAGACAGAAACAGCTGTATGTAACTGAGCTTAACTCCTCCACATGTTGTGTTTACAGGAGATAATTATCTTATCATATTTTTTCAAGACAGGAAGTATCCTCTAATTCATCTATATAAAACAAATAAAACATCAACACTTAAAAGAAAGCCATTTTGCCTAGCTTACAAGTAATCAAAGAGCAAAACACTGCAGTGCTGCTAAGCTAGCATGAGGGATGGTTAGCTAATAACACTGGGGCTCTAAGCCTCAAGTCAAACATTATAAGAAGCTTAGGCTACTTGTTAGCGCTACATAACCTCTGAGTTAACCCACCGGATTATAGCGAAACCACAAACAGCTAGTTACCGTCAGAGCTCACATAAAGCAGGCTAATTTAGCTGGTAGTTAGAGGGGAGCAGAGGAGCTAGGCAGGCCGAGGAGAGAGAGGCATCCTCGGCTAGTTAGCAGGGCGGTGCGCACTGACAGCCGAGAACAACACAACCCGCTGCGCTTAATGCTCACCTGTTTCTAACAATGCATGGGATGGAAAAACAGTGCCCGGGGTGTTTCCGTGATGTTGACAGACGCTGTCACCGAGAGTACCGCTCGGTATTTTTACTGCTGTCTGTGTTGCCCGGCTGTCCCTCCTCCTTGTCTGGCGGTGTCTCCTCTCTGCTGGGTCTCTCTCTCTCTCTGCCCAGCCCTGCTGCTGCTGCTGCCGTCTGCAGAACACCGCCTCCCACAGCCTGCCTGACACACTCTCTCCCCTCGGGATACAACATGATAGAAACTAATTCAATACATAACCAGTGGTGTAAAGTAACTTAGTACATTTACATCAAGCACTGTAATTTGTAGTACCATTTTGTAGGTACTTGTTCTTTACATGAATATGTCAATGTTGTGCTAGTTCTTACTTCTATCACACTACAATTCAGAAGTAAATAGTGTACTCCACTACATTTATTTAGTAGCTTTAGTTACTTGGCAAATTTGGATTAATCATGTGAAATGTAAACAACACTTAAATAAGATTTTAGTTACACAATTAGTAGCTACCCTGCACCATACAAAGTCATTAAAACTGAACTTAACATGCTCCACCTTCACCACACTTTAATGCATCAATAATACATTATTCTGAATTGGGCCACTCTGCATGATGAGTACTTTTACTTTTGGTAGTATATTTTGATGCTAATATTTTTCAACTTTTACTTGAGTAACAGGACTTTTACTTTTAAAAGTCACTGCGGTAGTTCTTTGTTTGTTCTTGGTTTGTACTTTTATTAAAGTACAAGATCAGAGTACTTCTTCCACCTCTGGTACTCACTGATCACTGGTATGCAGTCTATGGATATGCTCCTCTAACAGCCCAACGCCAAACTGTCCCTTTCTCTATGGGGCAGCTGTGGCTTAGGGGTAAATGGACGTAAAGGGACAGTCCCTAGAAAATGGGCTGGCCGGCATAGGGCCTGGGAGCATCATGGCGAAGGTGGTCGAAGGTCAAACCACTGGGGGCTTGGGCAAGATGTTGGTAGCACTACAGTGCACAATAGTTAATAATTGAGTATTCTACCAAATAAATATTTACCAAAATTATGCAAACATATTTATTTCATAACTTGTTCATGTAATAAAACCAACAGACCATTAATATGTGAAGAGATGTTGGTAGTCCTTCACTTTATTACGGTGGAGTTCCTGAATATTTTACACAAATTATGCAAAATCATATTTCTTTGACAAAGTGTTGTATTATAACCAGTAGTATTTCCCAAAACATTTCCAGCATTTCTGTGTGCAGCTGTTAATTACTGTATCAGCTGAGGTGGATGCCAATGTATCTGACAGAAGCTGGTATAGGCTGATTCTATATGGGTACCGCTGATTTATTTATCTAAAAGAATAGTGAGGATATGGCTAATAAAGTGCAGACAGGCTAACATGTATAGTATGCAATATCTGACACAGTAAAGCTTCTGTAAAAAAGCTTCACTACTACAGATAACGGCTATGATGATAATGAAGACAAAGCATGTGTTGCAGAGCAAATGTTTGTTAACTGTCTTGGCCTGTGATTGTGCAGCCCAAACAAGAAGGTTTTTCACAGGTGTATGATAATAACCTGCGTTATTTACTCACTTCTTTGCATAGTAAAGAACAAGTGGTAGGGAAATGTTGTGTTGGATAAGTCTGTGTACCTTTGCTTCAAATGTTTTTCTTTCTTAAACAAGCAAACAGTGGTGCAGTTTTTGCTTTTGCTATTTTCCACAGGGCTCTGGAATCGAACCCACATAGACATTAAGTGAGGCTGCCAGTTCTAACTGCTATCTGCTAATCCAGCAGCCTGCTCAATACTGCATTGATTTGGACCAAGTCGATCAAATGGAAAAAAATATATGTTATAATAATTTTAAAAAATGTATCTGGAAGGTTGTCCAGCGTGGCAGCTCCATTAGATTGGTGTTGCTTTTCTGTTCACTGGTTTAAGAAAGAAGAACAATTGAAACGAAGGCACACGGAATTAGAGAGCAAGTTGTTCGGCAAGACTTTTAGTTAATAAATAAGACACCAAGGGTTACTGTTGATAGCTGGCATTTTAATTAAGCTCAAAGTAATAGAAAAACAATGAAAATCCATGAACACTTGAGCATATTTTGTAAATTGCAAGAAAAAATGAATTCAGAGTTGGAAAAAAATACTATGTTTTTCTCAGTATACTTAATGGATTTGCATACAATACCACAATAAAGAGTCGTTTAGACTTTATATACCATGCCTTTGCTTTTAACTCGCACCCTTCAACAACTGTACTGGTTCATTAGTACAAACCTCCAACACATCAATGTCATTACAAAAAATATTTCTATATGCCAAAATATATATATGTACAGTGTCAACACATACTGAAGTAACCTGTGATTAAAAAAAGTAACAGTAATAAAAGTGAAGCAACAAGCATGAAGGTCCTGAAGCAAAAGCGCCTCAACGACAGTGGACAGGATCTGAAGTGCTATAGGTGAATTCATTTATTTACAATTGTGGACTACTTTAAGGGTAATCATGATCTAATAATTACATCAATGTCCACAATAAAGTGTATTTTTCAGTATTTGTTAGTTCCAACTGCAACATGGTCAAATGGTGATTATTTAAATAACTCTTAAATTGCACAGACTGCTGACACAGAGTGGGAATTCAGTCTATTCTACTACTAATGATAGTCCTATTAGTGATAACGGTGAGTGATCACACTTTTTGCATTTGTAGCACAATTAAAGGCCACAAACGACAACACATGGACACACACACGTGATACATTAAAAAAGCTACTGAAAAGCTACAAGTGGAGTTTTGAATGGATCATATACAAACTAATTTACCTTTTATGTGTACTGTAAATTATGTTTCTCTGAATAAAATCTAAGTCGCTTTTAAAATGTCTTCAAAGCATTATCAAAATGAAATAAATTAAGAGTATATTGCAAGTGCTTTCCAGAATTGTTTCATGGTACAGTACTCCATGTACTCAATACTCTTTTGGAAAGTCATTGCAATCACCAACTGAGGTTTTTTTCACACTCGTCTTGGCACTTCACTGTACACACACATACACAAGTTTTAGCTGTTTATACGATTTTCAGTCACATGTAAAAAAAGAAAAAAACGCGCCTTAATAGCAGCGAAACTCTCATCAAAAACTCCTCCTCTACCTGATCACAGATCAGGCAGACCACCCTTTTGACAACATGGGTTTGAGGGGGGCATAATCTGATCCCAGACCTGTGAGTACACACAACCTCTTCAAACAGGCGCTGACAAATGACAACAACACTCACAGCGCATCCATTTGACACAAAACAAGCATAAGGCCACACAACTTATAGAAACCAAACTGCCTCTTTCTGAGGCGTGACATTCAGTGCTTCAGTGGTTCAACTAGGTAAGGCATTGGTCCGCCTATGATTTTCTTCTCTTTTTTTGGCACATGGGAACATCAATACACATGCTGACGAGTACACTTGTGCCCCATAAAGGTAGTCCAGAGCATAATAACCAACTCTGTAACAACAACGTCTGTGAGGCCCACTCGTGTTCTACATTCCAGTTGTGATTTGTGACAGTGGGATTGTGAGTCCTTTTAATGAAAAAGCAAAATCCACAAATTCCAGAGAAGCTTGTCCAAATATTGGCCGGCCATCTGGCGCTACTTAGTGTGTAGTTTTTTGGGCGTCCCCTGCTTCTTGGTTTGCCACAGATGGCTGGCGATAGTGATGGCGTCCACACTGGCGGACATGGTTTTGGCTGGGATCTGACTGAACTGCTTCCTGTCTGAGTTGTACTTGTACAGGCCCTCGATCATCTTGGTCGTGATGCTCCTCGGCCCGATGCCGGCCAGTTTGGTGATCTCCTCCGTCTCGGGGCAGTAGGTGTACACAGACCTGAACTGGCAACCCGCGTCACGGAACAACACCAGGAAGTTATTGGCTTCAGATTTCTCCATTTCCTGCAAAAAACACAGAAAAATATGGTGTTTAGTGCAGAATATGTTATGCAGACAGATAAATAGTTACATATAATAAAAACATACATCAAGAATCTTGTTCTTCTGCCCTTCGTTGACCTTGCCAGCCAGGCAGCAGTGAGCCAGGGCATTCTGGATGATGTGCTTGTTAGACTTGGCACTCGGCTCCTTGTATAGTTTGGGTCCTGTGAGACAAATGCACATTTAGATGGTTTGACATTTAGAGCAATTGTGTTAATGTTAGAAAATGGTGTACAGGTATGTCTTCTACCTGTGTACTCATTGTTGGAGGGATTGGAAGAGGTGGTGGAGTCATCTTCCCAATCCTTCTCTCCGTTACGACTAATAGTCGAAGGACAAGAAGAAAAGCCTTCTGCAGAGTCCGGCCTGTAGATAATCACGTACAAACAAATGACACGCACAGACGAAAACAAAAACCCACAGTCAACACGTAGAGGGTGATGCAAAAAAGCAGGAATGGAACAATCCGGCGAAAAATTGCACAAACAGACATGCACACACACACATTAAACACACACAGACAGAAAGAGATGTTGTAAAACAAGGTCAGACACTGTGACACCATTTTTCAAACCCTGTCTGTTGTCTTGCATTACATCATACTGTTCATACTCAGAGGAAGCTGTGCAGCAAAGGGACAGAGAGGCATGTTCAGCCAAGCAAAGCAAATGTCAGTGCTGTCTTTACGGCTACTGTGTGTGGGATGAGCTCGAGTTCTCGTGGAGGAAACGGCAAACACAGTGGTGAAGTGCAGAGCAGCCAACATAGAGAAGAGAGCAAACAACAGCCTGAGAGCAATACTGCAAAAGGCAGAGAGGATAAGGAGCAGGAGAACTGAAGCGGAAACAGTGTAGCCACGCGAGTCCCATGAACCTTAATGCAGAAGAAAATACTGCAGAAATGGAATATGTCAAATTATTTCTCTCTCTCGAGACTGCTCCTCTAATGTCTGTGTTGAAGGAATGTCTCATGAAATGCAGGCGGAAGTTATGTGGAGATTGGTCTATATGGAGCCACATCGAGTACACATTACTAACCTTCCCTTTCTTTCTTTGGGAGAGTTTAGAAAGAACGGGATATGGGATACTTTTTTGCCTCTGAGGGACGCATGCAAACAGAGAAAATAAGAAAGGGAAGAGAATCGAGAAAGTAAGCCTCATAAAAGTCAAGACTTAAGAAGAAGGAAAACAACATAACCCCATGAAATGAATCTATAGTAAAGTATATGATATCAGGGTGTGACACAAAGGGGAATATAAGGTGTGAGTTGTGAAGTTTAGTTTTGGAAAGGTTCAAATGAAATATAAAAGTAATCCTGAAAACGTTTTTTATAGTCTTTATAAAAATACATAAAAGTGTGATATTGTGCAGAAATTAGGTGATATTTAGTTAAACCCTTTGAACATAATGTTAAAGACCATAAGATACAACCCACCACAATGTTAAACGTTTGCAAAGCAGAACACTGTGCAGGAAAACACTTCAAGGTAACTGGGTTATAAAAGAGTTATATATATAGTCACAGAGCATTACATCAGAGAATGGGACTTACCTGTTATTCTTTTTGTTATTTGGCAGATCCTTGTCATTGTCAGCCAGATTGAGAGATGCCAAAGAAACACTTGATACTGAGAATCCTCGAGGACGCACCCCTGCAACACAAGCACAGGTCAGTGGCTGTCACCCAGAGATATGTGTGTGTTTATATGAAATGTGTTTATGGTATTCACCTGTCGCTCTCATGGGGGGCGCAGACTCCACGACGTCCCTGTGGATGGACTTGGGTCTCGGCTTCTTCTTGAGACTTCCTGTTCGGGGCTTGATGACGTCGTCCATGTCCTCCATCAGCTTGAGTTGCTTCCTCCTCAAGTATTCATATTTGATGTATTCCTTCCTCGCCTTATCGTCATCCTTCTTCAGCTGGTCCTCCTCTGCTTTCAACCTGCGGGAGGAGACCAGGATGATGAATCCTTGTATGACTCCACACTCAAGTTTAAGATAAATGCTGTCGGTATTCATGCTATAGATCATGGAACACTGTTAGCATTGGCTGATATATGAGGAGTAAGAAAGTGTGACAAACCGTGCAGCTTCCCTCTTCTGCTCCTGGTCCAGCTCCTGCTCCTGCTTCTTCTCCTGAGTCTCCTTCTCCCTCCTCAGCCTCTTCTCCAGCAGAGCTGCTTTCTTTGCTGCCATGTCTTCTTCCCCTTTCACATCATCCTGGTGTTTAATGGGTGAAGAAAAAAAATACACATGTCAGATTGTACATAGACATATTTACACTGCAACATTATAGCCTTCATGACAGTTATTATGACAAATAGCACCATACTGTGTATTTATTGGAGTTAGGGCGGTATTTGGTATTTAATGTGGCAGTAATGTAAGTAACAATGCTTTGACATTGCTCTGTAATCATAGCTCTAATGGTCTACCATGCATCTGTCATTGCTGCGTTTTGTGGCCTAGATTCACTCATGTGTGTCTTTGATCAGCACATGGCTCAACAGGCACAACGCTGCACATGTTCCCAGCTCACATAGTAAGAGATTCTTCCTGTCCCTGCTGCATGCATACAGCCCCACGAGGCCGTATGGACTGAGGCTTATTAACTGTGATTATCAGTTCATATAAGTGAAACATTGGTGCTCTGATGCTGACACGTCTGGAAGGATTTAGGCTGGCAGGTTAGCTAAGGGGGAACCAATTTGAACAAAAGCGACATATCAGTCCAAAACTGGGGAGCCCTGTTTATAAACACTGACATTTCGGGCAAAGTTTATATACATTTCCACACAAAGAAATCACTAAAGGCAGCATGCAGGTATCACAATGTGAGAACAGCAACCAAATCAAGTAATGTTAGTTTAGTTTTGGTTAAAGCTACTGGCTGAACCTGCGTCCAATTCTGCCACATCCAGTTTCCAACCATTATCATAAAACTATAACAATTATCCTCTTAAATATAATTATGTAGCTCCAGCTCACCTTAAAGAAGAATCCACAGCATATCTTTTGGTCTTCTCCATACATGTCTGCTCCTGCCTCTCCCTCTCCCTCTCCCGCCATCTCCTGACCAAGGGGAGGTCTTCCTGCTGGTCTCAGGTCAGATGGAGGCTCCTTCACCACCTCTGAGGAGCCTGATGGCTTCAAACGAGTCTTTCTTTCCCCCTCATCTTCCCTCTCTTTGGCTGCTTCAATATTAGTAGCTTGAGGAGTGCCAGCACTCTTCCTCTCCACATCCTCTTCTTTGTCCTTAGTGCTTTCGTTGTTTTTAGGAGGCCCCTCATCGTGGCCCAGGTAAGCAAACGAGCTGTTCTGGTTCTGGCTGGGGTTGAAACGCCTCAGTCTGGGTAGGCTGTCCACTGAGGTCTGGGTGTTGAGCATTCGACTGAAGGGCGTGACCTTCAGATCGTTTGGCCGTGGAGTCCGAGGAGTCCTGGCGTGGAAGGAGGCCGGCCGCCGCTTTAGGCCAGCAGGGGAACGGTTGGGAGCGTGGGGAGAGCCTGAAGAAGAGAGGATGGGGGACAAAGACCCAACCGAGCCTCGACCTGACCCCCGGCCTGTAACACTGCTGCTGCGCAACTCACGGAGCTGCCTGCGGGGGAAGAAAAACACATATATGAGTTTACAGAATTATGTAAAAAAAGAAAACAGTAGATTTAGCAAAAGTGATACCTGTGTGGAGATGGAGCAGGAGGAGGGATGACCCAGGATTGCTGCTGTTGCTCTCTCATGGACATGATCCTCTCCTGCTGCTGGGCCAGACGCTGCATCTCTGTCTGCAGGAAGCCCAGCGACGTGTTCAGCCTATCGATGGAGCGCGTGTATTCTGTAAGGTCGATTTCTCCTGGAGACATTCCTGTATCACCAAATAATGATTCAGGTCATTTGAGCTGGTGTTAAAGCATTTCACTACATTTATGAGAGCATACTTTCTGTGGTTACTCACCTGCTCCATCCTCACAGGGGGATCTAGGCGCTGCTCCATCTGGCTTGCATCTCTCCGCCCCCTCCATGCTGCCCTGCCTGGTTTCCTTTGAGGCTGATAGTGGCTCTGGGGAAGGGGCTTCTGCTGCCGCTGAGCTGGGGCTGAGGGGGGCAGTGATCCCTTTTCTTCTTACTACATTCAAAAAGGCTGTTCTGCCCATCTTCTGGCGATGGCGGGTGAACGCTGCTTCCACCTGTGAAAGAGCATAATAATATGATCATTCATGTAGCGTAGCGTTACTACTGTTTTCCAAACCTTTCCCTGTATCTGTTTACCTTCTTCTTCTGGGCTTCAATGGCTCTACGTTTCTCCTCCAGCTTCATCCTCAGCTGAATCATCTCTGTGGCTATCAGGTGGGAGGGGTCTCTGGGGGAAGGCGTTGCTGGAGAGGGAGATGTGATTGGCAAAGGGGGTGTAGATATCTAGAAAAAAGTGAAAAGAAAAACACATCTCACTACAAATTGCATTTCTGCCCCTGCAACAAAAGTAGAGTTTTTATGAAAGAGGGATTGAGCAACACAAAAGGACACTAACCTGAGCAGAAAGGCTTTTTGGCGGGTGTGTGTACGGCACATTGAGGTCTGAACTCTCTGGGGTTGTTCCTCCGCTGCTCCTTCCCTCCAGCTTCCTGAACTTCTGCTCTGCAAAGCTCGTCATACGGACCATGGCCCCAGAGCCCCCGCAGGACGAGGCGGGGCTCAGTGTGTGGGATCTGTGGATGGTGGGTGCTGTACTGGGACAGGGGCTGTCCCCACCGTCCCCCCTCCCACCCTCGGGGTTAGTCTGACCGACCCCCTCCCCTCCTCCGGGCCGGCTCCTCTCCCTCTCCCTCTCCCTCTCCGGCTGGTCAGGCAGCGGACAGGACTGGGTCATGGCCTCACAGTCTTGGTCAATTTCTGAGTAGTCTCTCAGAGAGGAGGAGTCCTCATCCAAGCTCTGGATGTCCTCTGTCCTCACGTGGATGCCCGTGTCCACTTCATCGGTGGACAGGGAGTTGGGGTCGTGGTCGTTTGGCCGAGCCTTAGCTGGTCCCAGGTCGTCTCCTGGACCGTGAGCCCCCGGAGGGTCTGACGGCTCCGCACCATGGAGGAAGAAGCCATCGTCTCCGTCCCCGGACCCGAGGCAGGCGTGAGGCCTCTCCGTATTGTGGATAATCTTCAGCGCCTCCTCGATGCTCGGGGGGGAGGATGGGCTGATGTGGCCACTGTGGTTGCCATGGTGATCGTTGTGGCTATGGTTGCTTTCAGGGAGGACTCCATTGGAGTACCTGGAGACAGGTTTGGGTAAGTGAACTCTTGGATAACAGTGACACACGTTGACTAATTGTTCTAGTTACCCAGAGTGATAAACAGCTGGGTGTTCTTCTTATCTTTATGACTCTCCGTGCAGTTTGAACATTCGTTAAAAAAAAATACACACTTTTTAAGTTAAGCCCTTTAAGAGTGACTTAACCCCCAAACACATTTTTGCTGAAAACAAATGTATATGGGTATTTACAGTAGGAGTGTTAATGTGTTGTGTTCTAAAAAACATTAACATAGCATGGTATTTTCAAATGTTTTGAACTTTAAGAACAACTTAAATCTAAAAGTTGTGTTAAGCTTCATTATTCTGTGCTTATCTATACTATAAAGTTTACATGCACATTAAACTATTACAAGTTGAGGAGCAGCACCAAAAAGCATCTTAGAGTGAACAGGCAGCTAATGTATACTGCCTCTTGCTGGTGCAGCACGTGCTTGCATGGATAACACCTTAAATACAGGATAGGAAACATCCTCCCTTTGCTGTACCTGCTTTGGTTCTTGATGCAGAACGTGTTGTTCCGCCCCAGGGATTTCTGGGAAGTGAACTCATCATCCTCCTCTGGTATGTGTCTGCTCTGTCCATTTACATCAACAGGCATGAGGGAGAGGTGGCGTTTCATGCTCCCTCGAGATGCATAGTGAACTTTGAACCCCAGGCCGTCACTGCTGGCAGAGCGGGTCATGCCGCCGGACGGCAGAGTGGGTTCTCCGTCCAGAGGAATCTCAAAGGAGATTCCCCGTGAGGAGGAGCTGCTGGAGGAAGGAAATGTATTGTGAGTTTAATAAACGTATTAATACGTTTAATAAGGAAACAACAGACCTTTTCACATTTGTATCTCATTTCATTTGATCCGCTCTAGTTGGAGTTTGAGTACTAACCGATGTTCTTTGGGCCATGTCCCAACACAGCCATCCACGTAGGACATGGAGGTACACCTCTTCATTATACCTGTGACAGACACAGAGGGGCTTCTTACTGGATGTGTGAAATCCATTATTTCACAAGAGAACAACAAATGCTGCAGTGGAGTGCTTTAGCTTCAGGGAGAAATACGTACACAAAATACTGTATTGGTAATAATGTAAAGAAAAGTGTAAGGCTCAAACGTAGCATACGAGCTAGTGCATGTCTATAACTCAGCCACTAGGGGGCCTCTGATTTAAAAAACACAACACATTCTTCCACTGTTCTGTAGTAATGCATGTACCTGCTAAAATACCAACTATGTCTTCTTTTAACACAAGTTTGTATGGATGGACTCATTGAAGTGAAGATATAACTGTTTTTTCAGAAAGTTGTGTTAAAAAGAGCAGTGTCGACAAATATACCATTACCACTATATACCATTGTGACATCTATTCCCACATGATCACATAAGAAATATTTTTGCCATTCCCCTTTAGATATGAGATATGTTACCCTGTGAAGGGATGTTCTCTGGGCTGTCAGGTCTGTCTGCATAGCTCTGTTTGACAGGACTGGACACAGGAGCCATATGTCTACAGGAGGACACAGGCTCACAGGCTACAGAGAGAAACATACAACAGAAAATCAATATTTTTCTGCAGCCTTGAGTTCATTATTATTAATCATTTAGCATGCATAACTGCCATAATCATTGCTGTTAACAAAGCATGCTGATTTGATCATGAACTTGCACAGTACCGTTTGGATCGAAGACTCTGGGCTGTACAAATGAGGGTTTTACCACTTCAAACCACCAGAAAAGCTCAGCCATAAACACCAGGTAGTTACTCTGCAACACACACACACACACACACACACACACACACACACACACACACACACACACACACACACACACACACACACACAACACACACACACACACACACACACACACACACACACACACACACACACACACACACACACACACACACACACACACACACACACACACACACACACACACACCACACACACACACACACACACACACACACACACACACACACACACACAACACACACCACACACACACACACACACACACCACACACACACACACACACACCATCACACACACACACACACACACACACAGTTAATGCTGCAGTCATATATGTAGTTATTTAATCATTCCATTAGCACATCTGTCACACTCCTTCGCTCAGTGTCTCTGTTAAGATGTTCAATGAGCAACATTCGTAGGATCTAGGAGGAGATACAGCTTTTTGACGGCTCAAGGAGGTCATGGCCTGCAAACTGTTGCTTGGTAACAGGCTCAGGTGTGGGTGTGTTTAGTTAAATTAGTACAGTACATGTTTCATTGAGTGGTTTAATGTCAAACACATACGCTTCATGAAAACGGCCAAAAACACCATCTGGGGTTTAGTTTAAATATGTCACATATGCACAGATGGATGCACAGAGCAGCGAGTGAGTAACCTGAATCTATGATAAATGCATGTTATAAACAGAACGTCTCTAGATCCCTATAAAGACTATTTCCTATGTAGGAAACATTTTGGTAGACGTACAAAGATCTGCTTATTTACTTTCTAGAAGGAATATAAAGACAATAAAAGATTGGGTCTCTGTTTTCGGGCACCAGAGAGAACTGCCTAATGGTTAAAACAACATCACTTCTGTTTTTCATATTAAAAACATGGACATGCACACACAGCCTGGTTAAGATTCAGTGCATGGGCAGGGTGCCAGTCTCTTTACTGCTCTTCACAACTATTTGTATCCCTCTCTTCCCTCCTTTTCCTACTTTTTCAATTGTAACACCACAAACTAAATATAAACAATGTAGTGAATGAGAAGGAAGGGGAAATACAGAGAAAGCAGAGCACAAGTGTGAAAACTGGCTACTGTGTTTTGAAGAATGGAAAGTCCCAGTCAGCTCGGACCGTGACTTGAATTCAAATTGTTCTACCCACGCTCCCCGCATACTATTTACCCACACTGGCTCTGCTCCTTCCAACGTCCCGACGGCACAGAGATGCTTTTAAAGTGGTATAGTCAGTATTTTATTCATTTAGAAACTAATGTGTGTAACATTGGGAGATCTCAGCCTGAGGACTGAGTAAGAAAAATAAACTTTTGTGATCTCTGAGGATCACAGATTTTGTTGTCTGATAAAAACAGAGGGGGAGAGAACAAGGGAGGCAGTTGGAGACGGGTCGGGACTGTGAATCTCCTCTGAGCAGAATCTGTCCTCTGTCTGAGGGGGGGGTGAGGGGGGGGTAATCTGGCTTGCAGCGTATGTACTAGAGAAGCACACACACACACACAGCCTGTCATATTCATTCTAATTTGCCTGCAAAGCAATATTCACTGTAGCAAAATGATTTCTCCCGGTTCATACATCCACACAGCAATAAGCCCAACCGAGGAGTCTGCTCACTTTCTTTATTCAACTTTTCTTTGCATGACTCATTTTTGCCTACTTGTAATCCCCCCCCTCTATTCCTCCTTATTCCCCAAAACACTTTTATTTTCCTTCTTTCTTCAACTGACTCAGCATTATAAAAATAACTTTTTTCCACATCCTTCCCATACAACTCTTTTGATATATTTGAACTCAGGTCTTACCTTTATGGATGCATGTGCATAGAGCATGTCCCCCAGGCTGAAGTGGCAGCAGTGGTTGAGGTTGTTCCTGCAGAACTCCTGCACCAGCTGGAGGTTGTACAGACTGTCAGCCAAAGACATAGTCTCCTTGAGGCAGATATCTGCTCCGCCAGGGGAGGGGTCAGACACAAACACACACGAGGGAGGGGTGATAGCAAGGGCCAGGCAGGAAGACAAGGAAAAGATAAGGCATAGTTTACATTTAAAGTGAGACTGCCTTTCCCACTAATATTTGCAGCAGGAGCTGATTCGAATCAGTTATGACTCAAGTTTTCAAACTCCCTCTAGATGAATCATCAGGATTTGTATCCCCTGACGTTACTGTGAGCACGGCCCATGCATGTGTATAATGTTAACAAAGAGGAAACAGACAACCAAACATTACAGCAGCTGATTTCTCTGGAAATTATGTCATTCTGTACTTCTTTACTATTCTTAGAGTAAATTAAGCACAAATTAACTAGCTTCCACATCTGGTCCACATGTGTATGAGCGCCCTGTGGACCACATTCAGTCCCGAGAGTCTCAGAGTGCCGGCACGAGAGTTGTTTATCTTTGAAATAGCAGCTAGCTACTCCTCTAACGGTCCTCCGTCACGCACCCCTCGCAACCCAACCCAGGGCATTTATAGAAATGAGGGCGCAGGCAACTTAAGAGGAAACACAGCTTTGTTTTCCATGTCTGTCCTCAGTCCTCTCTTCTTCTCAGTCTTTCTTAGGTCAACACGCTTAACAATACCCTCCATTTATATCATTAAATGTATCCATAGAAAGTCAAAACATTTCCTGAAAAGGCTGCTACACTACCATTATTTGTTTTTGATTGAATTGACTTTCTTACGTATTCAAAAGGCAAAAGCCCTCAGAAAATGACTCACACTGATGATAAATATACTCTTTGTTTGAAGCCCTTTATTCAAATGTATGGTTGAAGTCAGAGCAGAGAAGAGCATCCTTTGTGAGTTCAAGTTGAGACTGAAAGTCATTGTGGTTAGCTCATTCAATGCTATTTCTTTATGATTTCCTATTGTATATTTGGACCAACTATAGTCCAGTCTGTTTACTTTTGGGGAATATCACAATAAAAAGGGCGTAGTAACATATTTAGGAGTTGTTCCCACCTTCCAGTCTGATGGCCTGTGGGCAGTAGAAGTGCAGCAGGGCGGTCAGGGCACAGCCGTCTGTGTTGTCCTTCAGCAGGTTCTCCACCAGGGGGAGTGACGGAGCGCTCCTCTGCTGGGCCTGCTCCCGCCTGTAGCGAGCCTGAAACCATGGCAACGGCAGAAAGACATCACCTATATGTGTCATCGGGATGTAAACGTACAGCTGGCTCTCTGATTGTTGGTGCAAACATCTGCAGACACACCTCCATCTGCATGCACCGGTGCGCACAGACAACTCAATCATGTAGTAGGTGTTAATTTCAAGCATAGGGTGGGCTTCAGGCTAAACTCAAATAATACAGATTAAATTCATCATGCAAATAATAAACATCTGGATTTACTTTGTCATCTTTAATATAAATGGATAGAAAAAATGCAATTATAACACCTCTGCACTATTTTTGCTCCCTTTGATTGATTCTGAGGAGTGGTTAGGTTTTTTTAGAAGGAGAAAAGGAACACAATCTAACAATTCAATTGTTGTCCACATTATACATCAACGTGGGATCTAAAGTTGAATAATTTGCGTGAGTGCATTCATGCTTTTTCTGTTCCTGTCTCTCTGGGCCTATAACAAACAGAGACACTACTGCTACATACATCTTCAAGAAATCAAGTTTACCAATTAAATCACAAGAGTGGCGTCGAGTTTGCATTTGACAAGAAATTCAATGGAAGCTTTAATTGCAGCAGCCTTCACTGTCTGACAGCGTCTCTGTCTGTGTTCGTACATCAAGCTCTTAATAACAAAATGTTGTCATTTTAATTCGATTTGGTTTATATAAACTGGTATTACATCCTTAACAAAATGTGCTTTTAATGCCTAACACAGACAATATAAATGCTACATTAAAAAAAAGGAAAAACGGTAGCTAACAATTCCGGGGTACTAGCATTAGTTTTTAATATGTGTTAAGTGAAAAGTCTAACACAAGAGACATTGGCTAATTCCCAGTATTCAAATGATCATGCTACAGGACAGCTCTTCCAGGTGAAGTTTCTGACCATAGAGCTACGTTTAAAATGGTTATTATATCATTCAATCAGATTCATAGGCATGTGAAGACAGGGGGCCGGGTGGGGTAATGTGGGAGGTATCAGAGCAATGCATGATGGGGCTCAGGGCCACATGCATTGAGAGATTTGGAGGGGACAATGTGAAGGGGTGTATCCTTGCAGGTTTTGGATTAGACAGAGGAGAGGTAGATGGTGGAGGTTGGTGAAGAAGAGTTCTTCAGAATGGATGGACTTACAGGTACTAATCTCCAGTACCATTTGCTAGGAGACTTGATGGTGGATGATGATTGGACGACAACAGGAGAGAGTGGGAGAGGCGTTAGGGTGACAACAACAAAATGTTTGCTACTATACAGCTGAGACGGTGGGACAACCCCTCTCTTTACTCTAGTAAAGACTGCTTTACATTTGCAAAGGCTTTCTCATAAACTTATTACATATGAGAATACACAAGTAACTTTGTCTCCCAAAGGCTCTACAAAAAAAGTCTGACTCAAAGGGTTCTTTCCTAAAACAGTCTTTGTATTTTCAACCAATGATTTTTTAGAGATGAAGGCATTTAACTAAAAAGCGTAGCCCTTGCATCCTCTTACAGTATAAGAAGCTAATAAAATGGGCATAGTCTCATCTAAAACACAGAACACAGCCTTCCCTCTTCAGGGAGTCCACTGTTTCTATAGCTAATGGTATGGTAAATGTAAACACAGTGATTGTTGACCTTTGGTTACATTTCTCTCCTAATAAGGCTCTACAACACAATAGTTGTTAGTTTTAACTTGCTAGTATGCTAATTGGCTAATAAAAACTTGCTATTGTAAATGTCAGGGGGAACACAAACATCTGGTCATTTCATAGCAATTATTCCAAGACGATAAGATATTTATCTTGTTGTTATTGAAATCCCAGGGAAGGTGTATAATATATTGGAAACTAATAACCAGTTGACAAATGGTACCAAAAATAACTTCATTTATGAAAAGTAATACAAACTACAAGCTTATATTCACACAGAATCCATCCACAAATGCTGCACTTAGTCATAAGACCAAGACTTTTCACACAGTCCCAGAATAGACAAGATCAGATCTGAGTAGTGTCTTGTGCTCATCCATGAGTGTGTGTGTGAGTGTGTGTGTTTGTAAAGGCATATGTGTGTGTGAAAGAATCTTCTCGTCAGTGAATGGACTTCTGTTGAGGCTGGTAATGCAGAGGAGGAGCTGTGTGATGGAGCGTGCAGTAAGAAAGCAGCTGACTGACACTGAGTGTGCAGCGTTTCCTCACACTTTTAAAAGACCTTCTTCTTCCCTTGTTGTAACTGGTTGCCTTTCACAAAGCCAGAGAGAGTGTATATGTGAGTCCGTGTACGCTAGCATACACAACTTATGTGTATTATCAGCTCACAGGCCAATCACTTGCAGGCAGGGATCACACTTACTATACGCCTCAAAGCAAAACAATGAGTGGAAGAAAATTTGCCAAGAAACTCCCACTGCAGATAAAAGCTCCTTTAAATCAAATGTAGCCACTCGTGATATCTTGTAGCTCTTTAAAGAGATAACTAATAGTGATTCAAGGGGACAGCATGTGAGCATATTACAATATAATATGAGACGATAACGTGGGTTTTTTCAGCTTCCCGTGTGGCTCTAGCAATGTCAGTCTGTCAATCAATCCACAAATCAGGTCCAGACTGAAGACTCTCGGTGCCCAGAGGATGAATTCTACTGACTTTTGGTATCCTGACATTTCCTCTAGCGTCAGCATGAGGTTGACATTTGTTGATTTGAGTATAATGTCTCAACAACAATTGGATGAATTGCTATGTAATTAAGTCTAAAGTCTCCTGCAGGATCATTTGTTATAACACAAGCGATCTCATTACTTTCACACACTTAGAAAGCGTTAACATGCTAACATATTAAACTAAGAAAGTAAACATTTTATTGAAAAATCTGCATTTTTACCATTGTAACTGTGAGCATGTGTCCATGCTAGCATTAGCATTGGGCCGAAAGCCCCCCTGCATCTACCGTAAGGACAGCCTTTAGTAGCTAGCATGGCTGTGGACATATATTCTTGTTGATTCGAGACAAAGGTTATCACAGCAGTTAGCAGGAGATAACTTGTAACCACACAGGTTTACATGGGGATAATGGTATTGACATATTAGGTCATTCAAAGCTTCACTCAGTGTTTAACTTGATATTGAATGGCAGGAAGTTTACCAACCCATTTCAATTTGCCACAGTTCTATTTTTTGTTGTGTACACATGCTCGCAGTGAGATAATATGTATTTTTCCACCCCTTTGTCACTGCTGTTGAGCACAGGCCCGAGGCGGGGGTCATGACCTCACAAGGCACTGTGCTGTGGCCTTATGGGTAAGTGAGTGGAAGAGGACAGTAGCTGGCCGCTGTGTGTTTGTCCCAGCAGCCTCGTTGTGTCACATGGACCTTACATAACTCTGAAGCCTGCAGGATGACAACACTGCCTCTGTCTGTCACTGACTCTCTTTAGCTACAGCTGACAGAGTTCCTAAGTGTCTCTCTCCATGTCTCCGTTCCCCTCTCTCTGATTTTCCCTCCTCACTTTTCTTCTCACTCTGTTTCATATTTCTTTGTCTCCTCTAGCAGCGACTCTTGCCAACATTTCTGTGCAGCTGGTCTGAGACTGAGCTCATCTGTTCCTCTGACTTACAGAGCTCTGTGTTCTGCGCTGTATGTGTGTGTGGACTTAAACCTGTGCTACTGTCTATAAGTAAAATAGGAAACAATCAAAATCTAATATCAACAGACGGGTGATTTACTGTAAGTCTCCTATCAACTTGACAAAAGGCAAGTTTAAGAATCAGACAATACATCAAATAAGATGCAGACATTAATGATTACAAGTCATGTTTATGTTTTTATTGCTGTTTCTGAAGGAATAGCTTGGGGAAATATACTTGTTAGCTCTCTTGCTGAGGGATAAATTAGAAGATTCTCATATTCTATAGCCGAGGGATTAGGGCGCATACCACATGGGACCACTGCCCTGAGAAGGAAGTCTCTGGTTCATTTCTCTGCAGGCTCGAACATTTGCTGCATGTCATGTATCTACAGTACTCTCTTTTCCCTCATTTCCTTTCTCATTCCACAAAAGCATGAAATTACCCAAATTTATTAAAAAAAAACATAGCTCACAAATTATCATGCTGTATTTTCTGTGTTGCATTTGCACACTCACAACCCAACAACAACATTTGGCAGCGGTGACTTCCAATGTCCTCTAATGATTTAGAGGACATTACATTTAGCTTATTGTGCAAATTAAACAAAGCAGATAATAAGTGTTAATTGTGAGCTTTAGAGAAGCTGATAGGACGATTTTGGACAGCTAGCTGTTTCCCTTGTTTGGAGTCTTTATACTAGGCTAAATAATTTTTGGGGAATTTCCCTAAAACACAATGTTATTTCACTAACAGTTTGTGTAAGTATGTGTTCTTACTTTGTTGGTTGTTGAGTTTGACTCCTGAATGGAAGCTTCTCTCAGCTTTTGCTCTTCAACAAGTATGTCCCTTAAGTATTCAGTCACCTGGAGAAAGACAGAGACAGGCAGACAGACAGGAGGGCAGCGATCAAGGTCATATTTCAGACACTGAGAGACTGAATGGGCGAGTCTGTGGTGGAGAGAGGGGAAACTTGAACATGAGAACAAGAGGCTCCACACATCAAAGAAAAACATTTCACCACCAAACCTACTTATTAGCTACCAATGCTAAATATCACTGTAACCTGATACTCAAGTCCAAAGTAGAAAAAACTAAAAAGATTACTTATAAAGTATTTTAAAGTCCCCTTTTTACGATAACTGCTTTACTGTCTTCAATGGTTCTGAACAAACAGTGATGTAACATTTTGGCTTGCAGTACACACATTTTGTATTATTCGAACCATGGCGTGCTACGTTTCAGTGCTGAACAGAGAGACAATCGCCCATGTTCTTTTTTTTTTAATGTGTGTGTCTGTAGATGAATCTTGCCTGTGTATCTGTGGACTGGAAAAGAGAACAGCAAGCACATGAGCTTATTCAGGAAAGAATGTCAGTGACTATTGTACATTTAATTGATTCATTCATGCCATGCTGGTGCCTATTTCATTATTTTACACAAAGTAGAATTTAGTCAACATCATTTTTGGAGAAAAACGGTGAAAAGCAAAATCAGTGAAAGCAATTTGAAGTGACTACACAATCTGTAAGATGATGAAGTAAAGTAAAAATGCAATCAATGAGACTTAACTAAGGCCCTCTTAAAGCTTTACAGCCCAGTCCAGTTCTGACTTTAACCTCTATATCCTGCTTTAGCAAACCACAGGAGTTCGGTTTAGTCAGTTATCTTCTTCTAATCTCTCTGGCAGGATTACTTGTTGTTCATTTTTCATCTAGTTCCCTTGCAAACATGAGATTTTGAACCAGCGCTGACACACTTTCCAGCCCCGTTCGTGTCTTCCTTATCCGGAGTCAAACAAAGAACTGTGTGTCGTATTTTAAAAGGCTTAAGAAAGTGTACAGTTGTTTCCCTCTGAAATGAGAAAGCACATGTCCTTGTGGTTTTATGAGCACACAACATGACCCTCGGTGAGTGTGTACCTTGTTGATCCATGTGGCGATAGCATCCTCTGTGTCATACGGCAGCTCCTGAATGTGTCCGTCACCGTGTGAGGGGTCGGCGGAGGAGTACCTGTTGATGCACGACATCACCCTCTCCACACTCACCATCTCCACAGTGTACGCCATCATCAGGGTATCAATGAGCGCCAGGTGGGAACTCTGTAAAGACATAAGGACATTGCAAGGATTAATGTACAATTATTTTCTAAAGCATCAAACTTACAATTAAAGGCCAAACCTTATGTTTCCATATTGTGATTATCTGTGCATCACGTTGACTATGGAGCAACACTTTCTATTTTTGAGTTGCCTAAAACCTTTCATTAAATAAAAGATCATCAGTTTTGTTCTCTTAAAAAAAAGAAGGATTTAACCTTTTGCATACAGCTGCAAAAAACATCCAAAAGAGCATCTAAAGGACAACAATTAGAATGTTACAACACACATTTAATAAATGTCACATCTCCTCATTTTGTAACAATCCAACATGTACACTCCACCTCCCTTTCCTGGAGTGTTTCCAACCAGACATTGTGTGTAAGGAATCCACTTACAGAGGCCAAGGAAAAAATAAACTCAAATGTAGTGACGTGATGCTGCAACATTACAACTTTCAAGTAGGGGCTCTAAAAATAACTATTAATCATGAAGTAATTTCTTGTGAAATCATATTCCTGGCGCACTGTTGGAAAAGGGGAAAGGATTAGAGTTGGGAAATATGACGTGATATTCTGTGTACAGGAATACAAATGTACTCAAACTTGGGACAATGCGCTTCAGAATCTTAAAACCAAAGACCCCCAGAGCCAGTAACAAATAAAAAAATCTATTTTTCTATTCTATAACCAAATTGTCTTTCCTTCCTCTGTGTGGATTGCACACGTTTGTTTGTTTGTTTGCCCTACATTATTATCAGTCCTACAACTCCTACAAATCTATGATGCTCCAAACCTCCAAACTCTTGTCTTAGGATTTTAACTGAGGCAGCTTTGTGGACATCAGGAAGTTCCTGAGATTTCAGCTAAATGGGATCCTTTAAAGTTTATCTTTAGAGAATCAAAGTTGCTGAAAGCTATCTGTCCAAAAGTCGACTCTTTTTTTTCCATGTCCCTTTAGGGCCTCTGTATGTTTCCGTGGGAGACTAAAACGTTTTACACACACACACACAAGTGCTGTTGTAGAACAAGTTTGATGCCATGTTGTGTGGCATCTGAACATACATTTAATTCTGCTATTCGTCATTGTGATTGCATGATTAAGACATTATAATAATAAGAAAATGCTAACACTACTGTAGGTTAACAGCAAATTAGTGCAAGAATATCTGGATCATATGATAACAATGTATTTTTCATGTGAGCTTCTCAAATCGGTGTAGACCTTTCTTCATTCTCTCATGTTTTCTTCATCTTAGGTGAGGTAAGCTCTCAGGCCCAACTGAGTCCAACCCGTCTGAATCACACTCCTAACTGTCTGTACATAGCACTACTTTTATAGCGCACAAATTACCTAATGGCCTACCAGCCCTCAACACCTACAGCACACAAAGCTTGACATTCTGCTGGCCTTTCTGATCCCATTCCAGACCGGTCAGACCAACAGGCCTCTCCTTCCCTTTCCTGTCATACCACTAGGTCAGCTCAAAAACATCTACACTCTGTCTGTGTGTGTGTGTGTGTGTGTGTGTGTGTGTGTGTGTGTGTGTGTGTGTGTGTGTGTGTGTGTGTGTGTGTGTGTGTGTGTGTGTGTGTGTGTGTGTGTGTGTGTGTGTGTGTGTGTGTAAACCCTAATAAACATACACCTAATGTGAGGAGCTCCAGGTGACTCATACCAACACACACAAACAAGCAGTGACATTTCTCCCGTACTGTCAAGCACAGTCGACTATTCATAACCACAGAGCCTCCTGTAACAGCCAGAGTGACCACGTTTTTCCCAAAGAAACCAACAACAGATCCAGATGTACAACTCTGGACTGCTGCTGGTGCTCTACATCTGCCCGTCCAAACAGACAGTGTGTACCGAGGAAATATGGCTGTAAGACACAAACTTCTTATGGAAATAAGTGCGGAGAAAAATAAGAAACTGGACTTATGTGTCATCTGATGTTCTTCATCATTAAATCTAGTGGATTTTACCAAAGGAATAATAGCTAAACAATCTTATTGTAAACTACAGTTGTTTGTAGACGCTGAAACAGTGCTGACCTGTATAACGATACATGCTGGTGGACAAACAGTTTGTTATATTGAATGCTTCAGTTGTAGCCTGTTAAATGGGTAAACATGATTGTTTGGATTGCAGGCGGATACTGTCTAAGAAACAGTCTGCACACAGTTTTTTCCTGCATCTTCAGGATATTGGAAGATTTTTGACATTCTCCTCCGAGGGTACAGTAGCCGGTCTGGCTGACAGATGGACAGACAGACAGAGAGAGAAAGACGGAGGGTGAAACAGACGAGAGAGAGAGAGAGAGAGAGAGAGAGAGAGAGAGAGAGAGAGAGAGGAGAGAGAGAGAGAGAGAGAGAGAGAGAGAGAGAGACAGACAGAGGGTGAGACAGACAGAGAGAGAAAGACAGAGGGTGAAACAGACAGAGAGAGAGAGAGAGAGAGAGAGAGAGAGAGAGAGAGAGAGAGAGAGAGAGAGAGGCAGAGAGAGAGAGAGGCAGACAGAGGGTGAGACAGACAGAGAGAGGGTGAGACAGACAGAGAGAGAAAGACAGAGGGTGAAACAGACAGAGAGAGAGAGAGAGAGAGAGGCAGACAGAGGGTGAGACCGACAGAGAGAGAGAGAGAGAGAGAGAGAGAGAGAGACAGGCAGAGAGAGAGGGGGAGAGACAGACAGATATAAGGAGAGGGGGAGAGAGAGAGACAGGCAGAGAGAGAGGGGGAGAGACAGACAGATAGAAGGAGAGGGGGAGAGAGAGACAGGCAGAGAGAGAGGGGGAGAGACAGACAGAGAGAAGGAGAGGGGGAGAGAGAGAGAGAGAGAGAGGCCCAAGCAGCTTACACTGGAGCTGCAGATCCAGAAAACTCAATTTTCATGATCACACTGATCTTTTGCTGTGATTGAAGGTTTTCTGAAGCCATTTGCATAAACCGCACTAAATCTTTAATATAGTTAAGAAGCTTATTAAGGTGTGAGTTTTCGGAGCATTGGGGGAGGAAGCCACATGAATTTAAATGGTAATGACAAATCACGTGTTCATTTATGTTTCATAACGATTTTTGTAAATTAACAGCTGCTTCAAAACATGGACCAATTTCGAATGCCTATATTGTTGATTTTGTACATCTTCTAAGGGACTGTACTAAAATGATAAAGGGTGTTCAAAAAGTATTTTAGAGTTGTGCTAAAATATTAAAACAATGTAATATTTACAGCATATTGCTCTCTATAAAACCACAACTTGTACTTTTTACATTTCATGCAGAGATTAAAAAAACAAGATTGTTAAAAGTGAAACATCGTGTTCAGCCCCCGACAGTTCCAATTCATTTACAGACAATCCCTAGGTAAAAAATAATGTCTTATTGTTACCATTATTAATGTGTAAGATTGAGAGCGCGACTTTTGTTTTACCAGGTTATTGTTCGTCACCGTGTTGTGTATGTTTGTCTGCGTCACTGTTCTCTCGCTGCTTCTAATAGGACAATGTATGGAGAACTAAAGTGCATGTGTGTGTGTACATATGGGTGTGTGAACGAGACAGAGAAGGAGACAGACTGAGTACGTGGTGCCACTGCTCTCATATCCAAAGGAAAAAAGGCGACTGTTGACACTATAACAGAGATTTAAAAGCCATGTGCTGTCTATTATCCCTTCAGAAAGACCTTTGGTGTGTGTGTGTGTGTGTGTGTGTGTGTGTGTGTGTGTGTGTGTGTGTGTGTGTGTGTCCTGAGGCAAATCTAAACCCCTCACAGTGACAGACGCCCCTTATAAGGCTGTGGAAATGGCAGATAGTGGTCATAAAGAGTGGTAAAGAGCTGCAGTGCTCTCTCACAGAAGCATCAGCATTCATCCTCACTGCTGTGGTATTGCTGTGTGTGTATGTGTGTGTGTGTGTGTGTGTGTGTGTGTGTGTGTGTGTGTGTGTGTGTGTGTGTGTGTGTGTGTGTGTGTGTGGTCCTTGATCAAAGGCATCTATAGGAAAGCACAACACAGCTGAGCAAACAGATAATCAAAGTAACCTCTTTCTCCACAAAGTGTCTGTTCAGCGCAGGTACACACTCAGACAAATCTGAGCACCGCAAGTGTTTTTATTTTACAACCTAACACCTACATCAGAGTTCCCGTTAGACTAATTATTTGCCGGTCAACATGTCCGTTACAGTTTAAATCTTCCGGACAAAATTAGAAAAGTGCCGGTCAAAAGGTCTTCTATGTTATTTATTGAGCTTTGAAACAAATTGATATGATTCGATATTAAACAAACTAATTATAGTAGATTAATTAACTATTCAAACGTGTACAGTAATTTACAATAACACGGGAATAATAAACGGAGCGCTCTCCCCCTCTCCTGACAACACGCCAGTATCATGCAGCTCGCGGATCCAATAATGAGTGACCCGACAGTAAAACTAAACATATCTATAACTAGTTTAGGTAGTTTGAGAGGTAATTAAAATAGCTACGTGTGATATTCTAACCTGAAGTGTGTGGTTTGTTCCGCTCACCGCTGCAGGTGATCATGCAGAGCTGGGTGTCGACTCGTCAGCAGCAGCTGATCTCTCTCCCGTCAGATTAGACTTCACTCGCGTTTATCTCCATATCGATCAGATCTAGCTAGTTCTAGCTAATGATATACCTGCTTATTAAAAGACACCTAAACAATAAGCTTCGCTCTGCAACGGGGTGAGGCCACAAAGTATAGCGCAGCATTATGCATTTGTTTACATGCCCAACGGAACCCTGAGGCATTACCAACAGATCAACGCACAATCAACCCATACAGGACATCTCTTTCTCCATATTAAGTGTAGACATTATAATTGACTATTCTTGTCTGTCACGTACTCTTTTGTCTGTCACATACTATTCTTGTCTGTCACATAAGTGGCGCAACTGATGCGGTATTGCGCTAATGGGAAATAATTTTGACCGGACATTTTGACCGGAGAGATTTAGATTTGCCGGTCTTCAGCATATTTTACCGGTCATAGTCCGGTAATTACCGGCTAACGGGAACTCTGACCTACATGTCTGTCTCTATTGAGATGTTAGTGTGTAGTGTTTGCCATTAGATCTAATGTCCACTCTTGCTATCTTTCTCACACACATGCATTAAACACTCCAAATCTCTCAGCGCTATTGAGCAGGAGGCTTTTAGTCGAGGGTACACGCCCCTCTGCAGGAAAATGTAATTACCGCTACGGCTCCCTCTCCTCCGCCACACTCTTGTCTTTGCATTTCAACCCTTAGAGGGCATGGTGTGTGAAATTATAAAAAGGTCAAAAGTAAAACTAGAAAAAGACACACAGGTGTTGAGCACACTGCAGGAGGTCTGACAGCTCTTTGGAGGTGTGTGTTGTGTGTGGGGGCTCTCATTTGTGCACCAGACGTGCATTGCCTCAATGTGAGACCCCACCCTCCACTGTGCTGCAGTACTGCACATCACGTCTTCCTCCTCTCCTTTCCTCAAACCCTCCCTGCTTTCCTTTCCTCCTTCTCTTCTCGTCCTCTCCTAGTCGTCTCCCTTTTCTCTCCCCCATATTCCAGATGGCCATATTAACACTGGGCCTTTTCCACTGTTTCTCTGGCACACGCATGAGGCCTCGTCTGCCAAAAAGGAAATACCTTCCTTCTTCTCTCTGTCTTTCCTTCTTGCCTTTCCCTATTTCCCCCTTTCCATTCATCCTACTGTAGATTTCCACTCCTCTCTTGCTCTACTTTCCTGCTTCCTCCTGAATTGCAGCCAATTGGCCGCCCCTAAACTCCATATTTTCCCTCCTTCTCTCTATATATCCATTCACCCTCTGACAGACTGCCACACTCCTCCTCCTCCTCCCTTTCCTCCCTTACTGAGTTATTATTCTGTTGCACAGTATTTGGAAAACCATGAGGTCATCATTTTTCTTCAAAGATATACCATAACCCAAAATGAAAAGCCTGGACTTTTAGCGTGACCGTAATTATCCTGCTGAGTCCACAAATACACACAGAGGCAGTCCCTCCACCTTGCCAAACCAATCAGATGATTTCAGAAGGGCACAGAGCCACAATAAGGACGAGTAGATTAACAAAATTGCCAGGCTGTGTTACACAAATGAAGGTCAATAGTCGACTGGCTACAGGCTCCATTTGTCTTCTTAAAACTGTCACTAAAACTCTAAATCACCGGCCCTGCACAGTGAGACAAAGAGAGACGAATGCGAGAGGTGAGAAAGGACATTAAGTGCTGCTTTTAATCGGCGTCCATCATTCCCACCTTCATGACAACCTCAATCGATGAGTGGTGTAGTGAGCACAATCAACCGTAAACATACAAATGCACTCTTGACTTTAAATCATCCTCTCAAGCTGTAATAAGAGAACACAAGCAGAGGGCAAATGAAATACTGGCTACATCAGAGAGAGAGAAACGGTGAAATATTTGTAATCTTCTATTAGAGATAATACAGTTTAATTTAATCCACAAAGATAAGAGTTTGAAGGAGACAGAGGTAGGGGCTAGGAGAGGAACATAAGACAATGAGAAGAAGAGGGATATGGAGAGAGGAAGGTGGCAAACAGAGAGTTGAGGAAAGAAATAGTAAGACAGACAGAGTTAGAGCAGGAGGGGGAGGGGGGGAGAGAGGGTGCACTGCAATGCAGACACCTTTTGCTGTCAGCAGAAGTACCCGGACTCCAGCCATGTGTGTGCTAGCAGTGGGTATGGATCTGCAGCCAGACTCAAACAACATAACAAATCTATTTCACTGTAATCATGTTCAGTAAATAGTGGCAATTTTATATTTTAGACCCAAAACAATGAGCTAATTAGGCAATCAACACAAATCTATCAACGTTATGATAATATCTGGATTCATTTATCAGGCGAAAATGCTCAATAATGTGCTCTGAAAGCCTCCCCAATGAGAGGATATTTCATTTAAACTGAACATCTTTGTGTTTTGGACTGTTTTGACCAAATTAGCAATATGTGTGCATTACTTTGGCCATTGTCTTTGTCTCCTGCAAACAAATCTACTCTGATATTCAAAAAAATAATCAATAATTTAAATAATAGCATGTTGCAGTCCTTTTTTGTTCGTCCATTCATTGCTGCACACAGTATTGACAACATACTACCAGAGTATCTCTAAGGGATGTTTGCCAGGAACTGTCTAATAACACACAGAGTGAACAGTGAGTAATGGGTTGCTATAGGAAACCCGTCATTAGCGGTTGTGTTTTTCCCCCAAACGGGACAGATCTTGGAGGACAGTCAAACAGTCGGACACATGTAGCCGTGCATGCAAACACACTATCATATAACTTACTCACTCCCCATGAAAGAAGACATAGCAAAACACACAGTAACATTCACTGTTTTTATAGTAAATCTGCTTTTTTTCTCTGTTTCATGTATTTTTCACGATTTTATAGACAATTAGGGAAAATAAATCCTTAGCTGTAGCCCTGGTTCATATTCTTGTGTGTGTGAGCCTATGTGTGAATTTGCAGAAGAACAGATGGAGATGTAAATGCAGGGATCCCATTTCCCACATCTTATCACCACGGTTACTAACATATATGCATGTTTAAGTGTGAACAATAAGAAAAAAAATAAGAAAAAACCTAAATTAGAATGTACTGTAAAATGTAAAATGTTTTCAGTCTTGTACTGAGCTACCTCTCACCATGTGTATGGGCGTGCTGGTCAGGTCTCTCTCTGTGACCAGGCGGTCCTGGTCAGTGACGTACAGGCCTTTCTGAGCCAGGGCCTGGATGACAGCGTTGTGTCCCAGTAACGGTTTGACCGCATCACTGCGGAGGATCAGGCTCCCCGCCCGGCAGTAGAGCTCAGCGGACTGCAGCAGGCAGGCCACCGGAGGCTTCAGGTGCTCCTGCTTGTACTGGTCCCTGTAGAGAGGCTCCACCAGGTCCTCTGGGACTGCGTCTGAGCGGAGAGAAGTGAAACAGAGAGGATTAGGGTTAGATTTACAATACGACTCGAATGATAGATGATCATCCGATGGGATAAATCATATTATTAGGTACTATTCCAATAATAGAATTTAAGTTGATACACTTTGGCCGACATCTGAGTTATATTGCCTTTTATTGACTTAACAACCGCAGCTAAACACTCCAATAGAAAATGACAGCAGGATTGCAATTTACAATATACGTTTTTTGTTGTAGTACATAAATAAATGAACATTTGAAGAGTTTAAACTGTTCTTTGTTTTTGTGGTGTAAACAGTTGCTATGTCAGTTCGATTTGGTTAGGTACAGTGGAATAATAACTACATTATCTTCACTTCAGGTGATCATTAACTACTGGTTATGAACTTCTTTTTTAAAACACTAAATTGTGAATTGAACCAAATAGTGCATCCCTTATAAAGCTGATTCTATTTTCATTAAGCCTCTTCTTTTCTCCAGCTCCATTGTTGCTCAGACAGCATCCACAGAGAAGCCAACAATGAATGCATGGAGGCGATAAAAAAGCTATGCTACTATTCTTTCTATATTTTACTGTCTCTGTTGTTGTTGCTATGGCTCCCTCACACTGTAGCTCAGAGCCTCACCTTCGTGGTCGCACCCAGCTTTTTGCACACAAATAATCACACACAAAAGCACCGAAAACATGTTTTGCACCACAAAACCTCCTGACCATGATCGGAGAAAAGTATATTTTAGAGCAAAATGAGTTCAGTTAGAGGTGAGACAGTTTCCACGGAGAGATTTCACCATCATCATGTGTGTATCTGTTGGAGGTTATCTCCCTGAAGATCCACACGTCTTGTGAGCACACAGTGTGTGTGTGTGTGTGTGTGCGTGCGTGTGGTAGTGTATGTTACAAAGCATGGAGTACCTTCTAATCCTGTAACCTCATCCAGTAAATCTGATTTGAAGAAAATAGCTGGACACGCGCGCGCGCACGCACGCACGCACGCACGCACGCACGCACACAGTCTTTATTTGTTGTTGTCAACCACATGTCGTGACTCAGAGTAGTACTATCCTAGTCACCAGTCTGTCATTAAATTACATATACATTGTATCTATTATTAGATAATACCATTGTATAGGAAGTTGTGTGTGTGTTTGTGTGTGTGGTGACACACTTTTACGGCAGTGTGTGCTTCAGTATGAGTGTGTACTCCTGGTGTGTGGAGTAATTTCCTTTCTGCATTTCTGTGAATCACCCAAGGAAACAAAGGAATGAAGGACTCCATCTTAGAGGTATAGCTTTACGCTCTTCAATTCTCCAAAATAACAACACTTTAGAGGTGAAAAAAAGCTTGACAAAACAACCTCATAAAATTAAATAATTAAAGCTTAAAATCCATTAAGCTTGTGATCAAACTATGGCAGTTTTCCAATGGCTGTGGTCAGAGTCCTACCACGTCCCAGCGCTGTTTGATGAAAGAGATATTTAAAGCAACAGGCAGATGTTTAACCACATCAACTTCTACTTCATAACAAGCCCTCCTGTGTCTATTCACAAATATTAAATCAATCCAACTTTTGTCAGATTGTCTATAAAGCTGATTAATGGATCTGTACTTAAAGAAGCTTCTGAGAATATAATGTGCCAAGAAGTGATTTTTGCGAAGTAATTATGTTTCTGTTGTTAGAAATGGTAAGTTACAGTACACTCTACGGAGGGAAATCACTATCCCAAAGACACAAGCTTTTTTTCAGATAATGGCAGTTAACACTTGATCAATCAAACTACATTTAAGCTTCAAGGTTAATCAAATCCTTTAAAATGACTAAATAGAATAGCGGGCTACAATGGCACACATAGCAAGTTTTTCTCGAGTTCAATAAAAATCTGCCTTGTCAAGTAAAAGCCCTCTCCTTTGTGTTGGCCATCAAAGAGGAAACAGACAGGAAGTAGCTGCCACAGGAAGTCCAGGCACGGAGAAGACTGGAGACCCCTGGGATCACAGCTCAGCACAACGTCACAGGCAGCACTGTTTATCTCTGCTCCAAACAAATTCAGTTAGCGATATGGGTTGCTACTCGGTAACAATTTCTTAAGTTTCTACAGAGATTGGATTTGAGTTAATTAGCTTTGTCTTATGTGTTGTTGGGCCATTGTTTTTGCTCAATGTTCATGTGAAATAGTGCTGATATCCCACTTTTTACAATTTGTTATCACAAGATGAACCTGATGATACAAAATTCTTGCTGCAGTAACAGATTTTTTGGTGATGCGGCTGCAGCGGAAAGAGCTGTGATCTTAACACTGACAAATGATCAGAGTTTAAAATAATATGGCTAACTTGTTAAACTGTTCACAATAACACAACCAGCAGTTACAGATCAACATTATCATTCATTTCGAGTAGTTATTCTTATCAACCAATGAATGTTTGTCCAAAATGAACTCTCCTTAAAGCTCTTTTTTTGGTCTCTAGCAACAACTGATTGAACTATCTTGCAATTTAGCTGCTAATGATCCACTTTACTGACCAATAAGCTGGTATACAAGCCTCTCTGTCACTTGGTGCTGGGCAGGTAGCGTACTGTACAGTCGGCTTTTACAACTGCATTCAAAACAACTATATAAGAGCGTTGAGGTTGAACAAACGCTTTCTGCTATCTGAGCTATGTTGGATGCTAACGTAGGTTACAAACTATCTCTCATAGAATTGTACTACATGATAGCTGGTGGCAAATGCACTGGATATCGTGATAATGTTTATTTATTTTCCTACTGTCTTAGTTAGTAGACATCATTTGAAGCAGTGTAACCTCAAAGCACAAAGTCATGAAAGTCACTGCACAGCTGTTAGATGATAAACCTAAAAGTCTAGTATGCATTTTTACATTTAAGCCAATCACTATTTGATTTAATTTTAATAATCCTTCCCTAGCTGTAGAGGAAAACCAGTATTCTTTCCACCATGGCAGGAGAGGGAATACTCTCTTTGCTCCTCATGTTTGGTTTTTTATGTTATACTGATGGAGAATTGCACATTCAGTCATCTAATGGCCTCTTCTGAAAGAGCGAACGAAAGGCTAGTGTTGGTGACCTGTGGCGCTGGTTTCATCACTGCTGAGATCTGAGTAACACAGACGAGTCCAGATAAAATCATCGCTGCGTCTTCGCTGCAGCTGATTATGTGATATAACCATTTGGTGTAAACTCACCATTCAGATTGGGTTAAAACTACAAATGATAACCACATTGCTGTTGAGTGCCTTTATATTAAACCAAGGCTGAGGTAAACAAATGCCAGACAGTGAGTGAGCTTAGTCCCAAAATAAAAAAGATAAGAGCTGTTCATGGATTGATTCTTAAAGCCTGAAAAAGCTGTTTTCACACATCAATGGGGAAGTTTGTCTTTACCCACTTAAAGGTCCCATGTCATGGCCATTTCTACTGATCATAATTCCATTGTTGAGGTCTACTAGAATAGATTGACATTGTGCAATTTTCCAAACTCACATTGGTTTCTCATACAGCATCTCTGTATAGTATGTGTACAGTATACACTCTCTGTCCTAAACGGCTTGTTGGAGCTCCTGCCCCCCCTCCCTGTGAGCCCAGTGTGCTCTGATTGGTCAGCTCACCCACTCTGTTCTGATGAGTCCACCACCGTTACAGCGGAACATCAGTGATTATGTGTTACAATGGCGTTAGCAACCAGAAAATGACACCAGTAATGACAAACAGATGAGAATGCTGCGTGGGGTCTGGGTGCCGTGTTGGCGGGACGTTGCAAGGCTCGCTGCTGCGAGGAGCGGACAGTGTGAGCTGGCTTACTGGTGTGGTTTCCTGGTTGCTGCGTGGGGTCGGTGAGACAGCGAGACACAGCGAAACCCAGCCCGAAACCAGCCCGAGCACACACACACACCCGCAGCCTGGCTGTGAGTCTGTGTGTGTGCACACACACAGACTCACCGCCTCGCCGCGTCCCGCCGTCTCAGGCTGAGAAATCCGCGGACTTAACGTAACGGCTCTGCGGACGTAACGTAACGGCTCCGCGGATTGGTTCATTTGGGTATGGTTACGTCACCATACCCAGGAAGAAAAAAATGGAAAATGAAAAATCTCCAACGAGGCGTTCTGGGGCAGCATAGACAGGTATTTTCTGTGTTAGAGTTTTACTCGCTACAGGGTGTACTTTGAGGGTTTTTGACTCTGCAGACCGTTTACATGCATAAAAAGCTACATAACACACAAGGGGATGGGTAATAACCGGAAAAGCATGACACGAGACCTTTAACATGTGATTGTTTGGAGGCCAGTCGTGGTACAATATACAACGTTAAACCTCCAGCACACATACACACGCATAAACAAAAACAAACAGAGAATGGCTTAGAGGCATCTTTTGTCCTTTAGTTTAACTTTTGAACTGAATATTGCATATTCATAGATTTTTGATTTGTTTCGATAAGAGAAAGCGAGTAGATGTAATTCTAAAAGTGTTGAACACCTACATTTGAATTTTTATGGAAAATCTGGCACACAAAACTTAAAGCAGAGTAGTTTTAAAACATGTTTGGTGGGAACTTTAACATGACTTGATTACATGAGGCCGGCCATTAAGCACCGTTGTTAAAATCTGAGAAGCCCTTTGGTTCTGATGCCAGCATAAGACACATCAAGACAAAAATGTGGAGTCAGTAAAGCTTTGACATTCATTACACACCCACTCACCACTATCAGACTACATCTTTACAAAGCATCTTAAAAGCCATCTGTTTTCTTTGTCCTTCTTTTGATTCCAAACCTTTTACTCTGGGGGTTGTACATTTAACTGTGTTGCTTGTTTTTATATAGTGTCTTCTCTGCCCTTCTACTGTAAACCATTTTGATATATAAGGTTCCATATTAGTATTTCCTACTGCACACTGTGCATCTGTGGTCAGCACAACTGGGCTTATCCAATCCATCTCTCTGAAGTTTCAGTACAAACTTGCAGCTGATGAGAAAGTTGTTACATCCGAGCGCCACCAAATTCAAATCATCGCTCATCTGTCCAAACTAGGCTAAACAAGGCCGTGAGGACTGGTTATGAATTGGGCCACAGTTCTGGGAGCTGAAACTGTGTCACTACTGGGATGAGAATAAAAGGCGGCAGCAGTTTGCAGGTCTTGTTGAACTACATCATGTTGCTGTCCTCTACCTTGTGTGTCTCTCCAACATGTCATGCTCTCTGTGAGTCATGTGCAGCTCTATTTGGCGCTCACTGTTGGATCAATGGGTGTGATTCAGCGGTCTGTCTTTTGATCTCTCTCTTTCTAGGTTTGTCTGTGTGGTTTCTAGGTTTGTCTGTCTGTGTGGTGGCCACTTAGAGACCCACAGGGCTGTACATGGAGGAGCAGCTGTTTAAAGCATTCATTAGCAGGAATAAACCTCTGGGCTGAGAGCAGGCTGGAGTCTTTATGAGGACAGACCGCTAAAGTACACTGAGGACAGAGACAGGCCAGAGATCGGATACATGTCACGTATGAAGAATAATTACTGACACACATATCCATATAACTGGCTATTATACTGTGCGTACAAGGGACTTTAGTAGAGATGAAACAATTACTCAATTGGTTCACCCACACTTAACTGTTTGGCAACCTTTTAAAAAATCCATTAAGACGATAATAAAGTCATTTTCCAAGCCAAAATACAGAAAATGTCCTTATTTGAGCTTCTCAATAGTGAAGATTTGAGTTTTAAATGTTTAGCCATCCACAACATTTGAGATACAACATTAGGAACATGTGATGAAGATGATTGACTATATTCTGATGTGGCAAAATGCACAAGATAAACCACTTTAGAAAAGTTTGTAGAAAATATGATTATTCCCATCTCCTGATTCTCTTGTTGCTTTTCGAATGTGATAGTAAACCAAATGTCTGAGTTTTGGACTGTTGGTTAGTAAAAATAAACATATATAATGCATCACTGAGGGCTCTAAAAAAGCATTCATCAACATCTTGATTAAGATTTTGCTGCAAGTCAAAAAAACAAGTTTGTTTTTATTCCAGAAGCCATTAGATAACACCCAGAGCCAGTCTGTGTAATCTGTCTGTAGAATGACCAAGCATTTACACCAGTTGACATAATGTGTATTTGTATTTCTGAACACCATTCACCATTTCTTTCATATGTCACAAGGTAATGTTTTTTTCCGGCTGCATTTTATAGTAGTGAATGGATGTTTATGTGCATTTTGTTTGCAAACTTGCTTTCCTTAAAATGAATTAAATTGAAAGACATCTTTGAGTGAAGCTACGACACAGATCATCAAACAGTACATCTCTTTAGTAAGAGTGTTATATAATAGCTTTACTCTCACTTATGGTGGGGATAATTAGCATAATTCAAGCAACAGGTTAGATCAATGTCACTGCAGTGATATGACCTCTCACCCCCAGGTAGATACATGGAAAGAAAAATGCACAAATGCACGTAAAAGGCCTAAAATACTTTTACTGAAGTTTGAAGTCTGTCACTACAAGGATAAAGAGGACATACTGCCACCTTGTTTTTAAATATCTTATGAATTGTCCTTGGGTGTTATGAAAGGCTCCTCCAAATAAAATGTATTATTATTCTTTTGTTAGTGACCATTTTCTTCAATTGCTGCTATTTCACAGGATATACAGATATGGCAAGTGTTTCTATTTATAATAACAAGGAGGAAACATCAAGAAGTGTAATTGGGTTTGTCTGACAGTGATTGTCTGATTACAAGCTGCTGTTTACAAAATAGTCCCCATGGTCCAACACGACATCAGTCCACATTATAACACATGCTAGATGATTATCTCCACAATGTTTTCCACTCATTTAATCCCGAGATGACAACGATTAAACAGGCGCCACCTACCCGAGCCGAATGCCTTGGCCACCAGCCACGTCAGGCTGCAGGAGATCTTGGCCCTGGTGAAGTCGTAGTGATCGAAGCTCTTGATGGCAGGGACGATGAAGGTCCTCCTCATCCCTCTGTCATCTGTCGCATCTCCCATCTTCTCTCTCTCTGGAGCCCTGCTACACTGTAGGATCAGTCAGCCAGAGGAATTCGTCCTGACTGCGGATGACATCCCGTCCAGAGGAATTCAATGCAGCAAAATTTCCCCTTCAGCTGACAAAAATGGAAGAAAAAAAAACTTTGAGCGTGGCCTGGGTTGGAGATCACGACGAGTTTTGGGGCGCTCCTCGTTTACAGCAGCACCATCCCCAGTTTAGAAGATATTTAGACAGCACGGCGCAGTTTAGCAGCAGGATTTCTGAAGATTTCCCCCATTCCCTGACGTTTTTCTCCTCAGATTGTCCGACATAACGGAGCAGCTGTGCGTCAAAGGAGGAGAGCTACAGCCCAACACCAGCGGACAGTTTCACACAGGAACTAACCACGCTGTTTGTCTCCATGTTGTTATTTCTTCTCTTTTCTAACTGTTTTCCCCTCTCCCTCCTTCCTATCTTTTTCCGCGGCGTCTTCTCTGCGCTTTTCCTGCGGCACTGATAGGAGGATAGAGCTCACTGCGCATGCGCGATCCACCCACCCAGTCTACTCGGTCCTGACAGTCAGAAGTCACCACCATGTAACACAAACCGAGGGGACTGGAGCGGCATAGGGTTGTATGACTAATTCCCTCGATGCTAATTCCCAGATATTGTTTAAAAAAAGAAAGGAACAACCTTTTTAAGTATTTACAAAATGTTACCCTCCAGTTAAAAACGATTGGCTGATTTGCAGACACATAATTTACATTTAGGATGCTGTGTGTTCTTTATTTTATATTACATCTGAAATACTTATTTATACACTTTTAAATGTATTGTTAATACGACAAGGCACACTACACAATTTGCATATCAGTCCACTATTTTTGTTTTCTGTTGTTTGAAATGTCATAATAAACAACGAATTTGACCTATTTATTTGGTCATTGATCTTTTATTATGATATTTTAACTTTTTGATTTTCTGCAACTAAATGTGAACCAAAGCTAGGGATTTATAATTGTAATATTGCTGATTGGTATACACAGATTATGTTAAGATCCTTAAGATGTCAAGAAATGGGAACAAATGGTGATTTTGAAAACAAATATTTCTGGTAGACACATAATTTGTATAGGTAAGACTTTAGACACTTCAGTGGGAGTTTTAAGTTCATATTCCACCTCATGTATCTCTGCAAACTGTCAACGTTTCGTGAACTTAAAAAAAAAAAGTCTTGTTTTTGCTTCATTACAGTGCAAAGTTACAATATTTAGATTGAAAAATGAAACAGGCAAGATCAGTTTCTTATATTTTTTAAATATGTCAGTGCAATGCAGACTCATATGGGCAGGAGAAAAAAACGAGACATCAACCGCACTCAGTCAATCCTGTGTACGGTCAATATGCACATGCTGAAAAGTCCTGCACTTAGATATGTGTTCAAACTGAATAACAAGCGTGCAAGCCTGCTGACATAAGCAATTCTGAGCAAATAGGATGCCCCTATCGTTGGAAAAAAGTGTTTCTTTAAAAACTAAAAAATTATAATTAAACTCATGAAATGGAAAAATATTGTTAACTAGTCAATTTATTCGGAAGAATTAAAAAAAATCTAAATAAACTTTAACATGAAATGTTGTCACACAGGCTGAAAGATGAAGAGATGATATAAAAGTCGAGGTTAAAGGATAGAAATTATCATAATTATCGTTTAAAGTTCTTACAACTTGATCGGATCACCAAAAACGTTTTAGTTTTACAGTTAATATAATATAAAACTGTACCTTACACAATGATTAAAATATTCGTACACATAAAAACACACATGTTGGAAAATATTAAAATTAAGATTTTATTGAATCTCTTAGCTTTCAGATATCAGAACAGTGGTGCATTTGGTTGACCCTGCACTTCAGAGATCTTGTGAAGGGCAACAGAGAGCGCATGACAACGCTGCTCCCTGGTGTCTTCAGTAGGATCATACAGCTGCTGGGATCAGGAATTGTACATCACATTTCGGTCAGTAGATGGCAGTCCTCTGCTAAATATTCCTCTGATGCTTTGTTCATGAGGCTCTCTTTACAGCTCTCCTGAAATCATTAACATGTCACTGAATAGAATTGTCTTTCACCAACAGGTTTAAATGCAATGAAACACTCTACAGTTTTTTTTTACAGCTCTGATATTTTAGTGTTCAGACCATAGACTGTATATATAAAGGTTCAGACAAAAACATTTTTTTTTTTTCTCAGTTTCTCAAAATATATTGACCCCAGAAAATGTCACACATGTACACAGCACGGCACAGTGACATTTAGACCCTGACATTAACACATCTTAATATTAGGAGCAGTCTTCATCTCTGTTAATTGAATCATCTCTGTCTGCATGTTCATCCGAACCAACGTTCATTCGAGAGTCATTACCAATCATTATGTACTTAGCGTTATTAATGTGGATTTGTGGCTGTTCTGGTGGCCCTCTGGGGCCGAGGTGAAGTTCCTGTTCCAATAAAAGCCTCAGGTGATCTTTCTGCAGCAGCTCTGCTTTTGTACACTCACGAATTAATTGCTTTTGGTACCTATTTAAGTTCTTCAGAGTCTCCTGTCTCTGCATCTGCATTTTCACTTTCTGCTCTGTATTCCAGATATCCCTCTGTTTTTTAATTTGCGTTGGAGAAAATACCCTTCGTACTTTCCTTTCAAAGTTCCTATTCTCGTCGAGTGTATTTATTGTCTTCAAAACCATTGGGAAGCTATCTTTAGGCAGGCTGTTCTCCCTTGGCAGGAGAGGAATAACTGTGCCATCTTTGTGTTTCTTATATATGGAGTTTACAAGAGCAGAGTCTGCCTCCATCATTTGCATGCGGTCGAAGTTGCGGGTAAGCAGCAGAACAGTGTAGGCCGAGTTGTTGATAGCATCTTCCACACTCCTCAGAGTGCTCCTCCCCGGAACAGCAAATTCCCCAAAAGTTGCACCCTCAATATCCATGACCTCTTCCAGTCTTTCCTTCATGCTTTCAGCCACATCTGCATCTTCAGCTGCGTGGAAGATAACAAAAGCGTAAAAAATTGGCTCTTCCTCCACCTCCGCACCTTCACTTTCATGCACTTCCTTTGGAGCAGGCATCTTGGGTAGAGAATTGCTGGTTGCGGTGGGTAATGCAAAGGTTGGTTCAGTGGTTGGTTTGGAGGTTTGGTGAAGAGTCTCTTTCCGAGTGATGAGACTGTCCAACTCACCGCCCTCTGCGGCTCCCTCCATCTTTAAGGGTTTCTTCGCACCAAACATCGGAGGTTCACTGGATTCAGGCTGAGATGTTTGAGATTCACCAACAACGGGGGCAGGGGTGTTTATTTCGGAAGCACCTGATGTTTCTGGGGTTACTCTGTTGTCGCGATATGAGGCTGTTGGGGGTAAACTTATCTCCAGATGAGTGGGATATGAGGGCATTGAAGAGGTCGCCTGCAGTGGACTAGGCAGACTGTAAGCTCTCTCGGACTGATCTTGAGGCAGGTCTACTTTTAAAGTTGTACTTTCTTTATCCGGGGGGCCATGGGGATCCTGTTCAGACATCTGATTCTTTGAGGAGCACAACCACTCTGCAAACTGAGGCCCACAGACAACTTTAGCTTCCTCTCTAAACTGGTCGTACTCCAGGTACTCACAGTTGCTTGATTTCTGATTGTCACTTGAAAGGGCTCTCTTATAGGCTAAATTTCTCAGAGTTGTATCACAAAGCCTCTGTTCTGATAAAACCTTGAAAATACGAGCCAGCAGTGCCAAAGATTCTCCTGTAAACTCTTGCAAATGACCACAACGAGTGGCAAAATCTTCTAATTTGCCTTCACTCATCTGCCACTTTTCAGCCAGAAGTTGAGCAAGGAAGTTGTTTTTCAGCATCTGGAGTTTGTTCAGGGCCCGCCCCTCTTTCTGGAGAACGATCAGACATAGGGCGTGTATGATATTATCTTCAGGAGACTCACCCAGCTGGAATGTCAGACTTAGCAGTCGATTCGGCGATGCTTTGATCACTATGTCGAAGACGTCTCTCAGTCCTGTCCCCTGACTTTCTTGTCCCACGTGACTCATTTTCAGGTATGACGTGCTGCAATATCTTCATTCTATGACAGAAGCTGACAGGATCTCATGTTATTTTTCAATATATTCGTATTATTTTCTTCAAAAACTTGAGTTTCTGAGGAGATTTCATTGACGTTCTTGTTTCTGTAAAGAGATAAAATCAACAAACTTCAGAATGTATGCAATTATGATCACAACATGTTGGGATGTTGTTCTGACTAAATGTCAACAGAAAAGTAATTTATTTGTTTTTTATAAGCACCGCAAGTGAAATTTAACAGAACCACAAAGATCAAAATGACTCTTATCAATCATACACTTGATGCATTACTCACCGGTCTGGAGTCAATGGAGTTTGAATAGAGTTTGTGTTTCCAGTTCAAACAAGGAAGTAACTCGAATCTCTTTTCCTGTTCAGTTCAACCAGTAGAAAACTATTTTCTCAAAACAGGAAGCCCTTAGTGCACATTTGAGATAGAAGCAGGACACTGTTGGTGAGTCTTAACACACTTTCAGTAAAAAGGTGGTCAGAGACCGTACCTGTGTCAGTTGCAGGCCTCAGCAAAGTGCAAACATGAAATACGTTTACATAATGATGACGTCACAGCTTGTAAGTAAGGGAGCTCATGAAGGACAAAAGACAAAAACAAGACAAAGTTGAACCAACCTTTACAAACATGCTATCACAGACAATCACCAGCATTTCTGCTCACCTCTACAAAATGTACTTGACACTCAGTCAACTTTTTTAATTCCCTGATTTGTCACAACTCTGCAAATCTACAACAAAAAAGGCACTTGTGTGTAGAAGTCTTTTAGTTACTTGTGCACAATTGCCGCAGGAGAGAAAAGTATTCTGACTTTCCTTTCCCCTCTGCTGAGAGGCAAGTGTATTTTTGTCCACGGAGGAAACCTCCAACCCTGTATTTACCAGGGGTGGGGTCACACCAGGCAGAGTGCAAGCAGCATCAAATCTCTCACTACAGTGCAGACAGAGAGCCTCTCTGTTAGGGCTGAGTACAGCGTGATATGTTTACTGTACGACCACTTCTGAGGGATAACTGTAACTCCATAGGAAGTGTGGTTTCTATGTTTATTGTGGCACTAGTATATATGTATGTATGCATCTTTCCAGAATAAAGCAGCATCCAGTTAAGCTATATTGCACATGCCACCAAGACCACAGATGTGTTGTTTCTTTCAAGCATAACCCTATAGCTAACACTGTTACACAGTCCCTTATAGCTATACTGTTACTAACAGTATAGCTATAAGGGACTGTGTTAAAATGATATGGGGTCAGAAAAGGTTCTTGCTATGAGGACAGTAGTTTGGCTTTTTTTCTGGGAGAGCAGGGGGTTTCATTTTTTATATCAAGGGTTAGAGTTACTGTGATTTGGGACTGCATTTGGGACCAGGATTGGTGTTTGAAGGCATTTTAAGAATCTAAATCATTTTCCAAATCTGCATTTCAAATGTACATCCTTTTGAATTTCTAATGAATTTGTTTTAAGAAGTTCTGAAGCATGGTTATCAAGGATGTTTTTTTTTCACTCAGAATGATACCCTAACTCCGGAGATTGTACCGTGCTGAGAGGATGAGGAGTGTCACCACATATTTTGTCACTGCTCTGTGACATTCACTAACCCTGTCCTGACTCATGTTTCCTTTTGCTGCAAGGGAAAACAGCGCGTGCGCCTCGTTGGTGGGCTGTGCTACGGCTGCAGAAGCCAAAGAAGAAAAGTAAAAACACATCTATTATATAAATGTTGATTTATTGGTCAGCAGATATTAACTTAATATATCACTGATTTTGCATGTTGCACATTGTGGTGGTCGTTGCTCTGCCACGGGTCACAGGATCAGGTCACAGTCTTACACTCACACTTGTTCTCAGGCTATCAAAAATGCAACAAGCTCTTACTTTAACATGATGGATTGTGGATAAATATTTAAGCAAAGGGTTTTGTCCCCCCTCCCGTTGTTGTGAGTGCTCTACAGCAAATACGGCATTTAGCAGTAGTTTTTGTAGAATTTGGTTCAGTCTATCCTCACGTTTAAGTTAAAGTTGTGCGCAATAAGGTCAGTCAGTGTTGTTTACAACTGTGTTACCAAATTAAAACATGTTTGTATGTGGCACCAGTTTTTGCAGATGCCTGTGGCGTCAGAAAGAGACAAAAGAGAACATCTAAGACCGTGAAGATAATATTTGATAAAGGATTTGTTGGCCACAGGGCTTAACAAATCTATTTCACTTGGATAAGACATTTTGCAGAAAACCATCCGTATACTATAATCAATCAGATTTACGACCTACCGTGAACATGAGTTGCAACATGTTTTGATTTAATTTGCATTTTTTCCTTTTATTTAAAATGTTAAGTATCTTGCAGGCCCATATGATCCTATAACTTCCACTAAGTGTATGGCTGGGACTTTTCCCATGTTCTTGGTCATTTTTTATTTCATTCTAATCTTTACATTGGCTGTGTTAGATATTTAATTTGTACTTAATGTACTGTTTAGTATTATTTATAAGGAATTGTTGAGAAGGTAGTTGCAGTTTTTTAAATTAAGCAAAGGGTGCAAGGAAAATATGTATTTCTCAACCCCAGAAACTCTTCTACATCCCTAACCAGCCATGATATGCTCATACATTCTTTGTAAGCATTTGCACACCATATTATGCCTCATTATACTTCCCTTACACATTCACACATGCGAGCAGATGCACACATAATCTGGCCCTAACATGAAAGCATTGGCGCACAAAAAAACAACACACACATTCACACAGCCTCAGGATCATCCTCAGTCAGTTACATAACGCACTGCCAAACGTCCATCTTTATTGAGGTCAGTTCCTTTAACGAGAAACACGCTCTCCCAGCAGCTGTGTTAGTCAGCCTGGCGGTAAATTTGCCTTCACCTTCGGGCAAAACATATAAGAGGCTCTGTCAGTTTGGCAAATGGTGACTTTGGACAGCTTGGGTAATGGTGTTTGGAGCAAATGCATTCTGACCACTGCTTGTTTTTTTGTGGCAACATTGCGTCGTTTCAATATAAACCAAACACATGCAACTTTACTTGGTTTATTACTTTTAAACAAAAATGCACAGATGTGTGCGTCTATGTGTGTGTTGTTCCTGGCCGTGGGAGAGAGGCCTGCGGGAGACACAGAGGGGTCACATATAAGAGGCTTTAGGGCAGACAAGTGAAAAGGAGGCCCTTTCTTGGACAGAGACTACGGATTAGGATGAAAGACGTATGAGTGGGGGATGCTCTCTCTTTTTTATCTGTCTCACACTCTTGCTGCATCTCTCTACCACATTCTGCATGATATCTATTCAAAGAAAAGAGCAAGGAAAAAAGAAGAAAGACAGACACAGTGGCAGATGCAAAGAAGGTTATGAAAAGCCATAGAGATAAGATAGTTAGATATTTGGGCATTCGGATTGAGACCTTGACAGATCGATAGCCTCTTTAGAATTCAGTTTGTGAGAGGCCGAAAGAGGCCATGAAATGCGCTGCTCTTTTCCCAGCCACTTGATTCGTCACACATGCTAAGAGAATTTAACACACTCGCTTCTGGAAGGCAAATATATGCTCCACACACATGTACATGTGAAGACATACACAGATACAAGGCCATGCACTCATTCAATCGAGCGTCCACGCCCAGCGTTTGGCCTCTATTGAAACACTGAATGAAACACCTGCACTGAAGCCACGACTGACCAACAAACTTTGCAAAGATCCTTTTTTTGTCACTCACTAACCACTACATATTCTTAAGCATTCATATTTGTATTCATATTCTTATGACTGTGGTCATTTCCTGCATTCTCTGCTGAAAAATACAAAGCAGCATGTAGCTTTAAAATGTTACACAACTGTGCTTTTTATTCCGATTATGTTATGGATGGTTGCAGCTTTAGGTAGACTACATACATTGAGGTGAACTCAGCTCATGCGTGTGCTGTGTAGCAAAGCAAAAATAACCCTGGCTATCACACGCTGAGGCTAGTATAATGTTGTTGACAAAGCGGGGCCAACAGATCTGAGTTAATGTGACAGTTAACTAGCATTAATTCAGGAGCAAAGGTAAATGAAGCGGGCCTGCGGACAGGACAGGGGAGTGCGGTGGGGATGGGAAGACGTGTGTACTGTACCACACTGGACCATGCTTGGATGAGCATGTAGGCCATGCCAACAACAATGCATAATACAGCCTCTGGTGATGGGGGATGGATATGCACACACACAGCACCCCCAACCTCACACACACATAGACATACACTCGCACAAACACACACGCACAAGCTCACACGCATGCACAGACATTGATGGTGATGGGGCATGGAGCAGTTTATGCTCATATCAAGAGAAAGTCTTTGATCAGTGTGACAGGAAGGGCACTCGCCCCAAAGGAATTAGCTAACTCTTGCCTTGCAAAAGGCACATACACAATAAATCAGGCATGTTTGCATTTGCACAGAGGAGAGAAAATGTCTGATATAACTTCATTAATATGCTAAATGTATGAATATGATTTGTTACGGTTCAACGTCCAGAGTAGCATGTCCAAGAGTGGCATGATAATCATGAAGAGAAAAATGTGCAGAAATTCAGGTTGCGTGTATAATCCTCTCAGTTTAATAGGTTGTTAAGCTGCACAAGCAATTTACATTTGACTTTTAAATATGCACCACCACCAGTTTTATTTATCCAGTAAAAAAAAAAAAATTAAACAGTGTTTCTGACACGAGGAATGTGTAACAGATTTCATATTTTGTTTATTTCTGCCTCTGGAGTCGGGAGTAGTGCTTTATATTGGATACAAATGGGATGCATGTTTAGTGGCTCCTGGAAGGTGCTCAACATCTTTTCTGATCCATCACTCCAATTCACAATCTGCTTAAAATGATTAAAGGCATTATGCGCAGTATTTATTTAATATTTCATATTCATAATTTAAATTTAAATCCTTAAGGTACTGTAGTTATTTCACATTTTTGGATACACGTTTATTTGCTCTCTTGCTGAGAGTAAGATAAGAAAATGTACTCTCTGTATTAAATGTAACGCTATAGCCAGCAGCTGGTCATCATAGTTTATCATAAAGACTGTAACCGGGGGTAACCAAAAGCAGAACATTCTAAACCCCCCAAAAAACACACAGATTGTTATATTTAATCCGATGTTTTAGAGAAGATTGAACAAAAAAAAAGATGTTTTAAGGCAATGGGAAAAACGTTTTTGTTACCTCAGGACAGAGTTAGGCTAGCGTTTCCCCCTGTAATTCAATGGTTTTCAGCATCCCTATACACATCTGCTATTCTGGGCTATTTAGACTAAATAGGCTCAATTTGACTTGATAAGTGTAAACTGGATCTCATTTTGGCCCTTGGGAACGGTGCTTAAGGTTGTTAGAGTCGTCCACCCACTCATAGATTTGTATAGAAGAGGAGAAAAGAGGTGACAGAACAAGAGCATAGAGCAGAAGTGCAGAGGAATTAAAACCAGCATTGTAGCAGCAATGAACAGAAGTAAAAGAATAAATGGTCCCAATCTGGCTGCACTTGCCGCTAGAATAGCTGCCCGTCCAAAAGCCCATGCCCAATCCCCCATTTCACTTTTGTCCGTCTCCAAACCCTGCGGATGCTCCGCTTGTGTAGCAGATGCACATAACCAAAGGATGTGAGGCATGAAAGCAATGGGAAATTCATTACATATTCCTACCCCCCTCCGTTCACCATAATCACCACAATTAGCAGACATCTGCAGTGACTCCAAAGCTGGGAGTGTATTAAGGCAATCAGAGCAGCTTCACCGACAGCACTGACGGCAGCCCCCTCTGTGATGGGCCTCATCCTGAAGGGAAGCATTCCATTAGAAACTCAGTGATTAATTGAGACGCAGAATTTGCTCCTGGCATCGAGCAAGAATGAAACCCGACAGGAGGCATCCATGATGGCAGAGTTGTACGCGGGGTTAGTGGAGGTGGTCCGGGGTTGCCGGGGATTGTGCCATACTGTTGATGATGTGAGATAAGGTGCTCACACTGTGGTGGCAATTAGCTGCATGAGAACAGTTACCAGATAACAGCTATATGAAGATGTTCTGACCCATCAAGTAAACAAAACCTGTGTGTGTCTAATGATTACCCTGATTTTATAGCTACTTACGTTTGAGGGCAAACAAAAACTAACAAAAAACGATTTGTTTGTGATTGGTATTGATAATACACCCCAGTGTTCTGTTTTCAGAAAAACAATTGATATCTGGATTTCCAAATTACAAAGCACTGGGCCTTTAATGGTGGCCATGTGCTTGTAACTCTAGCTTGCAGATAAAGGTTTGACTGCTAAATATTAAAGGAATAGTTTGACATTTTGGAAAATACCTTCATTTACTTTTTTGCTGAGATTTCTGCATACTCTATATGAAAATCTCATTATGCACTGAAACCTTGAACACAGAGTCCGATAAATGTTATTCTTCTATTAGTTGTGACAAATGAAATGTATTATGTGAGTGCACAATACAGCATTGACTTGTCCTTAAAAAGGTTAACTCGCCATAGAGCATAATGTCGCTTTAAAATCTGTTTACGGGACCATCATTTACAAAATGAACATCATTTTGAATTTGAGCACACTTGAAACAAGCTAATAAGACCATAAACTAATTGGGAGAATGTGTAGTGAAGTACCAAATCATGTGATAAGTAGGATCCTTTTTTCTCATAGACTTCTATACAATCAGACTTCTTCTAGCAACTAGCTCAATACTGGATATATCAGAGATTTCAGATTTAAGCATTTCTACATTAGCCTCAGTCTTTCAGACCCAGAGGATGGATAACACACTATACAATGACTGTTCTGAACTCTTTGAAGACTGTGCAAAGGCAAAGGCCTTTAGATGAGAAAAGTGTTACCACTCACCTATTCGACAATATTCTCAATCTCCTTGTCTAACTCTAAAAAATAAAGGTAATAAACATATTTCCTAAAATGTGAAAATATTCCTTTCAAATGTCTGCCTGACTAATTATCTTAAATGTGTCCTACTGTACAGTATGTGCTCCATCTGTGGAGGATGACAGCATGTTAGACAGCTCATTACTGGAGCAGTTGGAGATGTCACTCTTACTAGGCACAGTATGGGACAGCCATGGTTTTAAGCCTCAGCTTAATACGTTGTCATGGTAATCAACAGTAGCACATCGGACACTTTCCATTTGTGTTAAGTCCAGGGCTGACTAGAGTCTGGATCACACACATATGAATGTAAACGTAAAGAGCTTTCAAATGGATGAAAACACATATTTAAATGTTTATTGGCGAGATGCTTAAACGTTGGGTAAACACTTGTGAAAGGAGTCATATTGACAAGCGATCTGACTCAACATTATCAAACACAACAAGATCTAGTTTGCTAACATTATAGTAGACAATATTAGCCACAATAAGCTACTATGGTGTAGTGTTTTGAGTTAAGCTAGGATGGAATACAATGAATGCAATGTTTTTATTTTAGGAACAATAATGTTTTATTAATTCATCCAACAGTAACATAGTCTTGATTTGGGCGACTGTGACTGTGGGGTAGTGTGGCCGTCTTTTGACCAGAAGGTTGTGGGTTCGAGACCTTGCCTATATATCTCCATGGCCAACAGTGTTTGAATGAGGTGTGAATGATGACTTATAGAATGTGAAAGTGCTTTGAGGGGTCGTAAAGACTGGTTAAAGCGCTTTATAAATACAGTCCATTTACCAATGACCATTTAAAGCTTTATATTAGTTTTAATCGAGAACAACTTCTGTATTGCCAGGTTGTGAACATTTCCCTTGACTTGTTTGTTTTTGTTTTTTAGGTAATACATGCATCACAAATGTTAGTAATCCATTAATCCTGGAACTCATCCTAAAATGACAATAAGCCTCTGGGTGCAAGGGGCAATGTTTTTCAGGTTGTGGTGGAGCCAGCGGATATCCAGGCCAAGACTTCCTTTATCCGTGCGATGCTCATTGATAACAGTCGGCCTATGTATTCTGCCCCTTTTGCTCCTCACACTAACTATTTCCCTGCATACAACCATCGCCTGTGCAAGTTTCATATGCAGAATCTGTTTATAGAGAATATGAAAGCATGCACAAATGCTTGTGGCTTCTATAATTTAGACATTATGTGTTATTTAGCATTTAAAAGGTAGTGGGTGGTGACTTGTTCCACTTTCTAGTGAGGCTTGAAGTCACAGGTTATCAATGTTCATTTGTGGTTAATAATTATAGAGGGATGAAACCCAATGTAATGGTCACACACGCAGAGCACACAGCACACACAGTGAAATGGATCCTTTGAAGTGTTTCAGAGGCGGGTCCATTGAAAAATAAACTCCAGCCAGCCAAGTATGTCCTTATTAACGGCTTATAACTGAATTAAAAGTCAAAAATTAATGGAATTGTTGCTAGGGTTGCCTTATCAGTAAGTGGTGCCAAAATCTTAAAACCCATTGACAACCGCATGACCCTTGAATTAAAATGAAGATATGAATTTCACCGACTATGGAATTATAAGGTTTTCACATGATAGCAGTCACACACATAAACTCCCACGCGGTTAGATTTGTGAAAGAGCTGTGATTGAAGCTGCAGCTAAATTAAGAGGAAAAAGAGATTAGAAGCTTAAAGGAAATCAAGCCAAGGCTGTTGCTCTCGTATGGATGTTAGAAATTAGACTGAATACTGAATAAATCTAGGTGCTATACTTCTGAGAGCATCATTCCCACCAGTTATGCAAATTAGCCTTCAAATCCGCACAATAATCAGATGATGTGCCGCTTTGTTGAGATTTGAGCGTGCCATTTTATCGGTTTAACCGAGACAAGAGCAGAGAGTCTCCCCGAAAAATAACTAATTTGTGGTGGACGGCCTCCTGACTGTCATAAAATTGTAGAGTCACAATGAAATGGGTGTGATCCTCCACTTGGTGCTTCCTTCCTTCCAGTCCAAGGGTCTGGGCCTAATAAAGGCCTGTGTGGTGCAGCACAGACAGACCGCCTCTCTTGATGTGTGGAGAAATGTGTTCAATCACCATGACTACCGGAGAGAGAAGAGCCCCTGCTGTGGCTATTAGGATTTCTCTGTCTGCTCACACACCGGCTCAGTATGCAGGTTAACAACTCACAGTTTTGGATGTGAATGTGTGTGATGCGGGAGGCCTGTAGGTCAAGGGTGATTTAGCATTGCAATTATCCAAGAAGAAGTGGTGGCTTTTATAATTTAAATAATCATCTCTAGAAAACACCTAAAATGGTCTGCCCCGGACTCCTAACAGTAGCACTGATGTGAGAGGGAACACGAGAAAGCTTTGAGCAGTATTGATTCAGCTGAGTACTCTCGGAGCGAGTACCAGAGGATCTGAAGAGAGAATTATCCATGCACCATTCCCTCCCCTACTCCTGTGTGGAAAATTCTGCAGTTCCAGCTGTCTCGTAGCCTACATACAGCAGAAACACACACAAACACACTCTCACACAGACACACTCACATGCATGGACACACACACAAAATGTCCCATGTGCAGACACAAACACACATGCGCTTTCTTTAGGTTTGATGTTTGATGCAAAAAAGGGTTGTTTGATTAATTTATACATTTTCACTCCCATCGTCTGAGTCCAGCATGTTTAATTTTATTTAAAAATAGAACAGACTTAGAAAGAAAAACTTAAAAGAGAAATCCACTTCTGATCTTTCACAAATATGATTTTATTAATATTCCATAATTTTCCTATATTAAGTATATTTGTGGTTATTACAGTGATCCTAGTGCCTGTTCAGAACTCTGAGGTCATAAATATACTAACAGCTAGTACAAACACTATTGGGTTATCATAAATGCCCCAATTAGCCTGTTAGTCCATTTGATGAGATTATTGGAAACCATAAACTGTGGTGAATAAATCCACCAATGAAATGTGAAATTCTGAGACACAAGGCATTGTCTGCATATTCCGCTTTGAGTATCCTCCTCTTTCACTCCCCACCCGGTTTCTCCTGAATAATACACGAATGCCCCCTCCCCTCCTGCCCTGCCGTCCAATGGCAGGCACGCATTTTATCAAGCTATCTCCTCTGAGCCAATCCCGGTCCTCCTGGTGATCCCTGTAAACCGGATGCCCTCCCTCCTGCCTCTCAAACAGACGTAATCTGTGGATCCGAGAGGCAGGCGCTCAGTCGGTGGAGAGTTGGACTCGGACGGAAGTGATGAGAGTGAAAATACCCACTGTGGCAGACTTGAAGAAAACGCATCAGTCCACCTCGACTGGACTCTGAATCCTGCAGTTTTACCTGCAGCCGAGGAAGGGAAATTGCGTAAGTATGCCATCATGTAAAATGTAGGATAACCTAAAAACAGTAAGCATTTTCTGTTTAATCCAGTTAAAACTATGCAAACCGATTCTGTATTTAGAATTTAGAAATTAAGCGTCTATAATTCATCAATGTAGCCTATCTAAAGAAAGTGTGGATATTCTGCTGAATATGCACATGGGATGATTGTGAAACTGTGATAATGTGTGCCGGGGTCTGGGTTGGCGCTCAGTTCTAATGAGGGGGCTTTACGTCTCCAACACGAGCGCATGTGAAACTAGCAGCGAATAGAAAAGCGTGTCTCCGGTTCATTTCATAAGAGCCTCCGTGTGACTAGAGGGACAAAACGAGATTTCGGCAGTTTTTTCTGCACTTTACAACTTTTATAACGCTTTGCGAGACGCGTCGATGGTAGCCTACTACACAGTGTACAGATAAATGCTGCTTCCGCTGCTTTGAAAGTTTTAAGATTATGTTTAAACAGCCGGTGCAGTCCAAAGGAATCCTACTGGGAGCCTCCCAAACAATACAACTTTGATTCATTTCACTCACCACACAGTGTATGGGGCCTGAAAGTCGGCGAACACTGATAAATCGGGGCTATTATATTCCAGCTGAACAATGCGCACCGGCTTTGTGTGGACCATCTGTCATTGTATCGACATTACAGCAGCCCTCCTACCCCAAATAATCTGCGTGAGACACTTGAAGAGCAGAAAGCAGACAGCGATCATTCTCAGCCGCCACCCGTCTCTCGCCAAGCCGTGACTCATGATGGTATCCCTCTGTGGACGGGTGCGTAACTCAGCCCGGTAATGAATAGGCAAAATAGAAAGAAATAACTGATGCAATTAAAATATATAGTGTTTAGTGATTCTCAACATAATGCATGCGCGTTTTTTCAAATGTTTGCATTTTTTTTAAATGCAGACAGTCATTTAAATTGTTCAGACTGTAAGCGTGGCTGTGCGCATCCCAAATTCTCGGAAACAGTCTGTGCGCATCTGACTTCCTCCCGGATTTGGGCCTCCAGCACATGGCAAAAAAGCCAGACTGCCATTTTCAGGGTGGGCACACTGAGAGGATGCACTGACCAAATAAACACACTTCATCACGAGCATTTTATACTCCGTTTTGGGTCCACTGTGCCACTGTGCTCTGACCCTTCTGATTATTCTAAAGCAGCTGAGACAATCAGTCTTGCTTAGCTCTCAGCATGCAGTGCCAAGCACTAATATGCCTTAAGGTTAATGAGGCAGTCTCCATAAATTCTTTCTGCCATTGGGAAGAAGTAGATTCTAGACGCTTAGTGCAGCACTGCATTTAACTGGCTATGGATTGTACACAGCGTGCTCTTAATGAAAAATGCATGGCTTTTTATAGAAAAACAAGCACTTACCAAATGCTGACTTTTAACTGTTTGCACTTACATTTCTTGTACATATACAGTGGGAAAATTATGTGTTATTTTAATAGAGAAATCTACAATAGATTAACTGACCTTTTATTCTTCTCGAGGCTGACTTACATATAATTAACTTTGTCCCTTGTGAAGAGAAAAAGCAGCATCTTCCTGATTTTTAAATCGTGGAGCAGCAAAGTGCTTATCTCTTTGGCTTCATTCAGTTAGAGTTGCTCTCAGAGAGTTATCAGGCTGGGTGAATGGAGCCAAGCCAGTGTCTTCCTGCTGCTGTTATGCGGGCAGGGAGGTGGTTAGATGTTGGCTTCTCTAATCCCCTGCTGGAACTATGATCATCATTCTTGTGTAATTCATTATCACATGTGATCATCAGCTGCAACCTGCAATTATGTCAGAAGTAACCTGCTATCACGGTGGATGAGGCTCTCAACCACAGATCACAGTTCATCCGTCATCATCGTCTTCTCATAGAACTGTAAAATAAAAAAATAAAACTCTTATTGTTTTTTTTTAGTCTGTGAAAAGGACATTTTGATAGCATCACATGACCCCCAGATCTTCCCGGCTGTGATCGAACATAAAATGCAAAAGTGTGAGGAAGAAAAACTCTTTCAAACTTGCTTCCCCTCTTTTTAAGTCATTAATGCAATATGTACACTTTTTAATCCATTATCCCTGAGTCATCTGGAAGACATAAAAAGCACAGATGTCAACTACAGATGTCAACTTCTTTTCAGAAGACTTAAGTAATGCCTGTGTCCTTTTTTTTCCACCTCAGACTTATCTATGGATCCAAAGCAGAAGATCTAATCGCAGCTGTTTACCACATACGCTTTGTGTTCATGCATCACAGGTAAATGAGGTTAAGGGGCGAATGAGTTCATAGCAGCAGGATCCCGTGTTTGCACATGTGTGCGTTTGTGCTTTTCTTCAGTTCAGCTACAGTGTTGGGTAAATGGAAAGGTTAGGTTAGTGGAGACCCCTGGCCCCTGCCTCAGGCATATCGACATACTGCCTATCTAGTTGAGTGGACGACCTCTGACCTCTTGTCTAGCCAAAGGCTCAGGTCGGGTCGAGCCAGGTGACTTTAAGATCCTATTGGCCTGTTCAGGAGCACATGACATTTGAACTCTTTCAACTAAAAGACCAAACGTGTTCTTTAACTTAACTGATACACTCTTACAGCTTTGGTGTGACTGTGTGTGGTTGTAATTGGAGTCACATGTCAATTGATGTATAAGAAAACCATGATTAGGGATGAGGGGAACCTGTTACATTTACTCCCTCTATTCTCTGATATAATGTATTTTTAGCACTATATGCTTAATAAAGTCAGAAACTTGTCTAAACATTTTGATGCTTTTATCTAGAAACTCACTCTAAAATGTTCCCTAGGTATGATGAATAAAGGATATTCTAGTGAGTTGTCAAAGACAGATTCAGGGCCTCCATTAGACTCCACTCTCAGCTCATTTATGGGATGTTGAAGCTTTTGTGTGGCTGCTTTAATCATGGAGTATGCTCGCTGAAAGACAAAAACATTGCATTAGTTCCGATCTTGTCACAGGTGAGAGAAACAGCCTGTCTCAATTCTGTCACAACATGCTCTCTATTGTATCGCCATGCCTAAAAGTCCCCATGGACATTTTGGAATCTTTCCCATTGTTCCTTAAGGAACGGGGGCTTTCATATGGAAGTGGGGAACGCCAGGAAATGACAGGCATTCTTTGTGGACTATTTGAAAATAAACTTGCGGGCCCTCGCTTCCCTCTCGACAGCTAAGCTAAAACTAGAAATAAGAAGAGAGGATTATGGTGTTAAAAATCCCTCAATGGCTTTTTCACTTCCTTATGTTTCCTGCAATTTGTCCCGAAAGTATATTTTCTTTTTCAGCATACTGGAGACATGCCATCAGAGTTTCAGCTAAAGAGCTTTTGTCAAGGGCTTTTCACTCTGTTTGCTACATACAGTTTCCTGAATAGGGGCGTTCTTATTTTCCTTCTTATTTGTCCTTATTTCGCCTTATCTTTCCCCTTGGCTTTAAACACAACCCCACTGCTTGAGCTCTGCTTTATGAGGTGTGACAGTGAGGTCTGGGTGCTGAGGCAGTCCGTGAGGACTAGAACGTAAAGCTTTACATTCGGCCGGCTGCGGCTGGTTTTGGGGAGGACTTAAGCTCACTTTACCCCTATACAGTGCCCCATATACAGGAACTTCCTTCATTCTGCTGAGCTGGCATGAAAGTGCAGAATTGGAAGGGGGGAAAGAAAAAAACTGTAGACCTGCCTTTCTAACCTCTGAGTCTTTAACTGCTCACATACAGTTGCTACCTTTTAATAAGGAGGAAAGAAAAGTAAAAACAGGTGGTCATAATTTGAGCTTCTAAAGTGATACATAGCATTTTTTCTTCGGTGTCAACAAGTCTGACATCTTTTTGAAGTGCAGTTTGCTGCCAGGTGTTCGTAGCTCCACTGAGATTTAATGACAGGTTTTATTTCACACGCACCTTTTTTCTAGACTGGTCAGCCTTGCCTCAGATTAACACTCACACCTTATCTCCCCCTCCTCTCTTTCTGTCTCTCTTCCTCCTCCTCCTCCTCCTCAGCGGTAGTTCCCTGGTATTTGACCGGTGTAGCGTGGCCGGGAGGCTGGTTGTTCTGTCCTCTATGAGACAAAGGCAGCGTGCCTCAGAGAGGGATGAAAGGAAACAGGGCAGCCATTCCTTTTTACAATGGGAAACCTCCTCAGTGAGGTTGTAGAGCAAATAACCGCCTTCTCTCTTCCTTTTTTTATTTTAACAAGCACTACGACTGCGAGTGTTTCTCTATCTTTTTGTAGTAGGAAGAGAAGTGTAGTGTGTGTGTACGTATAGATGTGAATTTGTGTGCGTGCTTGCAAAAAGGAACGGGTGTCCTTCATGTCTAAATAGAACGTTTAAGGCTTTCTCTTCCTTACACCTGCTTAGCGTGAGGTGGCAGATGGTGTCGTCTTGTTGAAGATGTTTCCTGTGTAAAGGTTTGTTTTTGTTGTGGTTTCAACTGTACAACAGGGGTTAGAGATTGAGGGAGATAAACATAAAAACAGCTTTAAATGTATTTTTTTAGAAACGTTTTTCAGCGGGTTTCCTTTTGGGGATACAACTATTAATTATAAGAGTATTCAAGTCATTAAATTATACAACAAATGTATATAAATTCAGCATCACTTTTTAGCATTCATACGTTTGCATGTATGTTTTTAGATTTCTTTTCTACTGCATTGTTGACGAGGACAAGTATAAAGAACCACAAAAGGAAAATATTGACATGGTGCTAGTACCTAAAAAAAATCTTTACATGCACAGAACTTAGGTTGTGTATTTATTTTGCTCTCCATCTCTAGAATCTAATATATAATGACACATTTGCTTCATAGCTGTTAACAAAATATTATGCCACTCGATATATAGGGAGGTTGAACTACACACATATATCTCGGGCGCTCAGTCTCGTGTTATCATCTCGGGTGGTAGTCGGGGGGGAGCGGAAGCCGCAGGAGTCTTTTATGGCTCCTGCTCCAGAAACAACCTGTTCTCAGGCACTTCTCTTCTGGCACTTTTTTATGACATCATAAATTCCTCCATTTCCTCTGACCAGCCCTAGGTGGATATAAAGGACATACCTGGCCAGTAATTGTCTGTCTGGCCCTCTCATCTGTCAGTTTCCCTCGACTGCTGGTGACTTCCTCCAGAGCCAGACTCTCAGACTGCCTGAAGATACTCAGATCTCTCAGATATGGAGAGTGGACCAATAAAAACAGTGGCTTATTTGATGAGCGATAAGGTTCATGTTTACTGAATCCTAGTAGGTCTTTTAGGTAAGCCTGGCACCCACGTAAGTAGGCTCTCTCCATGCATGTGCACTTCAGAACAACAGCACACTCTAGACCTGTTGATACCTTTTGTTTGTTGAAGTCTGAGGATGAAGAGCAGAAAAAAAAGGATTAGGGGAAGAAAAGGGAGTTTTTAAGGGGGGGGGGGGGGGAAAGGAGAAGCCCTCACAGCGTTCACATTCATCTGATACACTGCTGGGGCTCCTCAGGGAGGCTGGAACAATACACGCACCGGCACAACAACATTCCTAGGGGTTAAAAAGGTCAAGGGTCACAGAACGACCCCACCCTGCCAATCAGTCCCAAGGCACTAACTCCATGCCTTTGATTTTGGTTCATGCCTTTGCACTTGTTGAACAGACTCTGCACCTTGTGTTACAATGTGCCCTTTGCTCTCAAATAGACTAGATTTACATGGAGCATTTTCCCTGTTTCATAATGTTCGTTAAGTCAGCTCAGATATGCACAGTTAACCAAGTACAATGTACACTTCGGCTACACGACAGAAGAAAATAACAGTGCTAGAAGCTGCACAGACCATCAAATTTAGTTGGTTTCTTTGGCCAAGTTTTCCTGACATTATACTTTTTTAGAATTATGTCCGCAGCCTATGTCACATTTAATACCCCAGCCAGATGTTTGGCATGCCCAGATTTTTATATCCTTGAAACAGAACCACCACAAAGCAGCGACACTGCAATTATCCACAGTTTGAATGGTTTAAATGGCCACTTAATATAATGAACCCACCAGGGCCAAATATTAGGCCGAGGGCACTGTAGGTCGTCAAAGTCATGTTTTTCCTCCCTTCTGAAAAATCCGGGGTTCCGTTTTTTTTCTAAACACCACAGCACACTTCAAATAAAGTCTGAAGGCTGCCATTAAAGTGGAGCATATGCATCTGTAGGCATGGAGGGGCGTGTTAGGCCCCTACAGGCAGTCTGTTAGTCATTATGGCTGAATGTACAGTATACACTGGAGTGGACATGCAGCTACATTAAAGTCTCGCCCACGGCCACATCGGACCACCCAGAGACACACCACTGGCACTTCCTCCCCTCGCTTCCATAGCTCAGCCCCGGGGGAAGAGCGTTTTGGGATTTCCGGAGGATGCACTGGACATTAATTGCCTGTTGATTAGGAAACCTTTAGTGAAAACCAAATGAATTGTGCATTTATATAATAGATAGTCAGAAAAAGCCTTTTCCCCTCCGTCTGTGCAATATAGAAGTCGGTCTCCAGCCCATTGCTTTGCCTCTAACTGTTCGTCTTGTTATCTGCTTTTGTCTTCTATCTATAGGTGTTCACAATGCACCTCTTGACGTCTGTGACTCCGTGAAGATTATTTCCATCAGGTATACTGCACATCATTAAAACAGCTTCACAAAATCCGTAGTTTCTCTATTACCGAGTATCCACCATGTGTCACATTCTTTTGTCCTCTTCCTCGGTGGAAAGGCAACTCAGAGAGATGACTATAAAGCTGCTTGAATTTTTATCCTGCACACTAAATCGGCTTATAGTCGAGGAAGGAGACACTGCTCTCTATTAGTGTGCAGTTAGAAATGAAAGCCTATCTGGCTGCAGCTGTGGAGGAGCTCCAAAGATGGGGACGTTTATTGTCGGGGACAAATAGAGGCCTTTTAATTTTGTCTAGCAGCTGACGCCTCTCCCCACCCACTCCTCCAAAACCGCTTTTGTCTGTAATGTAAAGTGGCCTGCTCAGGAAAGAGCCAGATACCACGAGAGTTTCGTTGCGAAAAAAAAAAGATGTTTGTCAGCGCTAGGCTCGAGGAGGAAGGGCCCGGCTGTTTGCCATACGATGTAATTATCTGCCATTTCAGAAGATTATCTCCCTCCATCAATATAGTGTTTAAATGTGTGTGTGTGTGTGTGTGTGTGTGTGTGTGTGTGTGTGTGTGTGTGTGTGTGTGTGTGTGTGTGTGTGTGTGTGTGTGTGTGTGTGTGTGTGTGATTTGATCTTTGGTTGGTACGCCCGATGTAATGTTGAGACTCTGTGGCCTGCAGCTTGGCCCCCCATTTAAGCTGGGTTAGCTATGATCTCCCCCCCGCTAACCCCAATCCTCCCCCTCCATGATCCCTCACACACACACACACACACACACACACACACACACACACACACACACACACACACACACACACACATTTACAGAGTCTTTCAACACAAAAGAAATATTCAGCTGTAGAGAGGGGGTCTCTCAGAGGGCGCGACATTGAACTGGGGGGGGGATTAAGAAGAAATGGCTGGCTGACACTGGGGTTGCCATGGCAAAGCCCCCTTTTCTCTTCTCCCTCGACCCTCTGCCTAGTTTTCGTTTTAGGGCTTATTGTGGGGTGAGGCGTAAGTGTGTGTGTGTGTGTGTGTGTGTGTGTGTGTGTGTGTGTGTGTGTGTGTGTGTGTGTGTGTGTGTGTGTGTGTGTGTGTGTGTGTGTGTGTGTGTGTGTGTGTGTGTGTGTGTGTGTGTGTGTGTGTGTGTGTGTGTGTGTGTGTGTGTGTGTGTGTGTGTGTGTGTGTGACAGAGTAGGGAAGATGTAATATGGCTTATGAATTTAGTCTCTTATCTGAGCTGCTTCACCCTGAGAGAAAAGAGACTTCTAGTTCACATGCACACAGTTCACACCAGAAAAAAGCAAGCAGAACAAGGACAAAAAACATGTGTATGTATATAGTGTTTCATGTTATTCATTTAAGTGGTTGTAAATGTTATAATACATAATAGGACATTATGTGACTAGATACTGTATGTATTTTGCCATGAGCATCCAAATGAATTTGTACATGTTTACATATTCATAAAATCAAAGCATGCCTGTGAAAGAATGCAGAGGCAATAATTCAAAGACCCAGACAAAAAGCAAACTGTCTATTTTATGACCTTCTGAATTATAGCTGCCATAACGTGATGCATTACTCATTCATTGTAGCCAGTGTGTGATCATGCTAGCCTGACGTCTGCCATCCTCAGCAGAGTAATAGATGCAGGTCTAGCCCGCTGAATGACATCAGCACACTAAGCCGATGGAGCGGTGCGATGAATGACCATAGATCAGCGTTTACCATCCTGACGTCAGCCCCCCCCCCGTCTGCGCAGGAGCACAGCCACACTGTCGGTGGTTGTTCCCCTGCTCTGCCCTGCTCCTGACAATAGGAGCTCTCAGCCTGTGGTCTGGCATGGCTGGGGTCTGAAAAGCTTGGCTGCACAGTGGGACATCGCAGCATTGTTCTCCGGACTAGATGTCCACAAGAACAGTGGCAGGCTCCACAATATTTCTCTAATAGTGTTCTGGGCAACAAAAGAATGGCTTTAAATACGAAAGTAAAACATCTATTGAATTACTTTTAAATATGTAGAGTATTTATTTTTTACATTGTAATTTATCAAGGCATTTGACCTGTTTCTCACCTAATTCTAGTGTTATTTATCATGATACAATACAGCTTTATTTATAAAGCACTTTAAAACCTCCAGACCAAAGTGCTGTACAGTCAAATAAACAATCAAAACATACAAACAATTCCACAGCACAGCCCACACACCATAAAACAAGTACAAGTAAAAACAATAGACAATTTAAAAGCAACAATCTAAAAGATGTCAATACGCTAAGGGGAAGAGGTATTAGATTTTTGCTTTCATATATCCATTTTACCCCAAAAAGGAAATATCCGAATACCACAAAAGGAAATAAGTAGGGACAGTTTCTCTACAATATTGTGCAACATCAGTGCTAACAACTTCCTCTTCAACTGTGTTTCAGATGCTGTTACGGCCGTGTTTGAAGTGGAGATGAATGAAGTTCCTCTGATTAATGAGGCGGTTGTAATGCAATAAAGCAGATCCTCTCAGTTTGTGTTCCAGCTTCACCACACATCACGATCATGTACACCATAAGCAGAAGCATGTTTGCCCTGTGGACAGTGGACTCATTCTGCCACTGTCCTGTTTCATTATGTCCCTTTGCTGTGCGTCCTGACCTCTGGGCTGTGAGTGACATCCTCGCCTCCTTTCCTGTCCCTCTGTCCTCCCTCCTCCACATCCTGCCTCGTCTTGTCACCTCGGCTCACACTCTCCTTCCTGCTTGCCTCGGTGAACATTCAACGCTGTCGGTGAGTTTTGATATGGATCACATAAAAACCATCGACCGTTGACTGTGCCCCGAGGCTTGCTCTGACGACGCCTGGAATGAGCAAGAAAATGAACAAAAGGGCAAAGTGGGCGCATGTAAAATCTAGACACGAAGCCACACACACATGCGTAGACAAAAGTGACACTCTGTTTCCACTGTACCCAAAGACCAAAGGTCACAATCAACATTCATTGCTGTCGCTGGGTTGGACTGTGTAGAAAGCTCACTGAACAATGAGTGCAACTGTGGCCCAGATCTGCCCGACTCGCGTCTCAGCCAATCACCCGACCGGATGTGAAACACTGATTTCTTTATTTATATACTTCTTGTTTTTCACTTCTATTTTATCCTCTCTTCCTCCCTCCCCGGTGCTGGATAGTGTTCAGGGGAGAACAAAAAGAAGAAGAGAGATAGACACAAATAGACTTCTGGCGGCTTGCTTGTCCTCATCCTCCTCTCCTCTCCTCTAATTGGTGGTTATGTGTGCAGCAAGGGGGAAGGAAGCGGAGTGAATGTGTAATCATTTGGAGTCTCTTCTCCTTTAGATGTTTCATCCTTCTCTTTTTTGTTTGTCTAATTATACACCGAGCAGTTAACTCTGTGTTAACTCTGCCAGCAAGAATGAGCGAGAGACAAAGAGAGGAAAGTCAAGGGCAAACAAAAAAAGATTATAGCACATGAAAATAATGATCTAGTTTTAAGTTGATTTATTCTAATATCCTTCCTGGGGTTACTTCAGATGGGAATGTTCTAATGCAGATTGTTCTCACCTCTCTGAGGATGTCTCATTATCTGTGTTTGAGCTTCATGAGACACTGTCTGCTTTTCTGCCAGTGTGTGTGTGTGCATGAATGCCATGATAAAAGACCTGTCTGCTCATCCCAGAGTGCAATATGTTATTTTCTTTTCATACTAAAGCAGACTGCTCTCTCATGGGAAAACACACAAGTCTATAACCTTGTCTTCCTGCAGATAGTGTGACCGGTCATGCTGCTGCCATCTCTCTTTTCCCCTCCACAACAACTCTCTGCACTGTATCTGTATTTCATATAATATAAACTCAGTTGAGATATATCAAGGAATGTGTTGAAGGAAGCATGTCTGATTTATAAATTAATCCAATAAAGTTAAATCAATATCCATGCAATTGTGTCTGATGTGATTATTTACGGTGTGAATTCATCATATAAATCATATTCAGCCCACTCCAGAATATCTTTCCAACACTGTCTTTCCATAGACTCTATCACATTTTTCTAAAAGTATATACTCCCTGTCATTTAGTTATACATGTCCAGGTCCCTCTCTCCACAGTCTCTCTGTATTATTCATAGAAAAGCACTCTGTACAGTGGTGCAGAACAGTGGAGGTGATGTAATAGTGGCTGTGAGCATTGCTCCAGACTGTCATTTGGGATGGATTCATGCGACAGGAGAAAACGCTCGTTTGTTCTGCTTTGTTGGTGTTGCCAACAGCCGATGGCCAAGGATTGGGCATGAAGTACATCAATTAACGTACTTATTTTTTGCTGTTTTAAATACAGGAAAGCATAAGTCAGAGACATGAAACCCACCCACAATGAGTCTCGGTTTTACAAATGTTAAGATGTTGAAAGAGAAGGAAGACGTTTCAAGATGAAGCTTGAAGTCAACATCATTGTTTGATGTAGCCCTGATCTTTAGAATGCTTTATGATAAAACTTTCCAAATAAAAATAGCACTGAAACAACAAAAACTAATAAAAGTGCCGCTGAACATCATTTCACAGCTCTTCTTCTTTGAAGTGATACTACCGCCATCTAGTGGTCAAAGAGTTATTCAAACGACTACGTGCACAAGCTGATCATTCTGTAATGTAGACATGATATACTTCATTTTTACAGTTTATCCTATTTTTTTAATTTTATGATTTTAACTGATCCTAGATCTACAATTGTTTTTCTACTTTAAAATGTACTTTTTTAAATTATTCTGTATCACTTTAACACTTTGTAACCCTGGCTTTGGTTTTCTATGTTCAAAGTATTCTATAATAACCAGAGGTGGAAGAAGTACTCCGATCTTGGACTTGGAGTAAAAGTAGAAGTACCAGAGTGTAGGAATACTCTGTTACAATACATGAGTAAAAGTTACAGTGCAGTTTAAGATATGAATAGTTCAATTAAAAGCAGCGGCAAAAATAAAAGTCTTCAGCCTGGATTTAAAAGTAAGAGTTGCAGTGGACCTGCAGGTTTCTGGGAGTTTGTTCCAGATATTTGGAGCATAATAACTGAACGCTGCTTTACCATGTTTAGTTCTGACTCTGGGGACAGAAAGCTGACCAGTCCCTGAAGACCTGAGAGTTCTGGATGGTTCATAATTTAGTAGAAGGTCATACATGTATTTTGGGCCTAAACCATTCAATGCTTTATAAACCAGCAGCAGTATTTTGAAATCTATTCTTTGACACACAGGAAGCCAGTGTAAGGACTTCAGAACAGGAGTGATGTTATCCACTTTCTTAGTGTCAGTGAGGACTCGAGCAGCGGCGTTCTGAATCAGCTGCAGCTTTCTAATAGATTTTTTAGTGAGACCTGTAAAGACACCATTACAGTAGTCCAGTCTACTGAAGATAAAAGCATGGACAAGTTTTTCCAAATCCTGCTGTGACATTAGTCTTTTAATTCTATAAATGTTCTTTAGGTGATAGTAGGCTGATTTAGTAACTGTTTTAATGTGACTGTTGAAACTCAGGTCAGAGTCCATGACTACACCTAGATCTGTTGTTTTGAAGTACAAGTAAAAGTCCTGCATTGCAAAAGTTACTCAAGTAAAAGTACAAAAGTATAAGCATCAAAATATACTTAAAGTACCAAAAGTAAAAGTTTTCATTATGCAGATTGACCCATTTCAGAATCATATATTATATGTTTTGATCATAATTATTGATGCATTAAAGTGTTATCAAAGTTGGTAAAGGTACAGCTATTTTTACTGACTTTGTATACTGCAGGGTAGCTTGTGAATTTACTCCAGCTGTAACTAAAGTCTTATTTAAGTGTTGTTTAATCCAAATCTGAGAAGCAACTAAATGTATTAAATAAATGTATTGGAGTAAAAGTACACTTTATATCTCTGTACTGTAGTGGAGTAGAAGTACAAGTATCTTTGTACTTAAGTACAGTACTTGAGTAAATCTACTTAGTTACTTTACACCACTGTCTATAACAATGTTTTGGAACTACTTACATTCAAACTACCTATTTAGCAATATATATATACAAATATCTGTATTATTCTCCAAGAGTTAAAAGTTAATAAGTTAAAGGACACACTAATATGCTTACAATAGTATTAGTACCAGCAGAAAATCATTACACCATGACCTATAAATGATTAACACTCCACTTCAGTAGGTGATGTAAGCATTTCTGTTGACATGGCAATACCTGTTCTGCAATGTGCTTCACACAGCTCTCATTACTTCCTCCTTCTAACGTCACAGTATTTTCTGCACTTTTTCCGTGTTTTGATCACAGAACACAAAACTTCCAGAGCTGGAATTTCTCACCATGATCATAAACAAGGAAGTAAAGTGTAAAGATATGCTGTCAGGGGGGTTTTCACGTGTAGCAATTTAATTGTTACGTTTTAACAATAGACCATGCACGGTAGTGTTTTGATTAAGAGACTTGTCACAATGTATTCCTTTTTTTAACAAAACTTTAATGATTATATATTATAACATTATGTACAAATACATTTCATTATAAAACAGAAACTGAGAACATGAAAATAATATTCTAAATTGCTCTTACAACTGAGCTGATTCTTGTGTTGCATTGTCAGTGTTTCACAGTTCAGTTACTGAATAACTGAACTGTGAAACATCATTGGTTTCACAGTATGAGGGTAACAGGCAGGAACACGGCTCCATCGTCTCTCTTCAAATACCAGGCTTTGTGGACTTCATGTGAACCATTTTTGCTTTATTCCTGCAATGAGAATTGATCCTGTCATAATTGTATTCCATCTTTTTGTGTAAATACATTTCACAGCCTGCAAAATATCACAGGTTCTGAGTTATGTTGCACAATTGTTTGAAATGAATCTTACCTTAAACGGTCAACATAGTCCATCACCCAGTTCAAAGCAGGGTCGGTGCATGCTTTACCCTTCTTTGTGTGGAAACTATGGATTACAGTATAAGAAAAGAAAAAAGATTATACACTTATAAACATAAATGTTATGGGGCATACATCTTGTATGTCTTGATGTCTGGTTGTGAAGGAGGAGATACTCACATGATGGCACTGATAGGACACAGCCCTGTGACTGTCTGGACAGAGTACCCCTTGATTTTAAGAAATGGTATTTTGGTTTTCATGTAATTTCGACAACATCCATGATGCGCTGTGAAAAAAGGAGAACAGATCATGAGAAACTGGATAGAAAAAAACAAGTTAAGAGAAATGCATCTTCATATCAAAACATAAAACCATATAGGAAAAGCATTTCAAATCAAACCATACAAACGAAGGAAACTATAATACCTGGAGATGCATTTGTGGCCAGCAGACAAACGGTGAGCAGTGTGATCACCGTCACTGAAGCTTTGATTGACACCATGTCTTCTTCTGTGTTGGCAGCAGAGACTCTGAGCTGTTCTGTCCTCAGGCGGTGTCAGAGAGGTTGTGTTCATTGAGCTGTCAAGGACTGCCGCCTTTTATAATTCTCAGAGGTAGGAAACTTCCACATGGAAGAGATGAATTGCAACATCACAGAAAACCCCCGTCAATTTCCCCTTTAAAAAAAAGAGAAAGGGTGGGGGGAGGATACACACAGACACACACACACTCTCACACACAGGTAGCAGGAGCATTGTTGTTAGTAAAGATAGTGCTGACACATGTGCATGTGTATTTCTAGTTTTAATCAGATCTTATTAAATAAAAAAAACTCCAGAATGCAAATTCTAATGTAAAAATATGTTGTTAGGTCAAACTTTTAAAGTTTAAAGGTCAGTCAACCCATAATAATTCAGTGTTGTTTTCTCAGGGATTTTACTGTCAATATTAATGGAATATTATTATTGATTAATGATTATGCATGCTTAAAAAATATCTATATATAAGTCATTGTATCACTTGGCATGTCAACCATATATAACTATAAGAAAATAATTAAACCTGTAATGACAAACTAGTACATTAGACAAAAAGTTTGTTACGTCTTTCCATCACCACTCCTAGATACGACAAAGAGTCCTGTAAAGCAAGTGCTACATGGGAAGTGACACAGGTGTGGCTACTTCTCTGTGTGACTTTACCACACAAAACACTGGGAAAGGCAGCAAATATTTAATCAAAATCAAAAATGTACTTAAAATGTAGATAGGATAAAGACATCGTGTGCCACTGAAGACCTCTCTTTGGGCCCCCCGTACGTACTGTAAGTAGGTTGCTTTGTGGTTGTACGGAGGTTATTTTCTAGGCCAGAAGAACACGTAGCCTACCGTGCATCAAAGGAAAAAGTGCGCTGAAATAGGTCATGAACCACTTAATGTGTGTCCAATTGTGCATATTGAACTTTCCAACAAACCCACACCATGCTTTAATTGTCATAACTCACCTCTGATTTCCTGCAACGTGCATTTACAAGTCATTACTATGCAACTGAATTATTGTCTCTAAATTGCACCTTGGCAGTGAGACAATACTCACATCACCATGTATACATACAATAGTTATGGTTCACTATAAATGTTCCTCCTGTACAGACTGAAGACATTTATTTTCCATGCAACTCAAATGTAAAAGACAAAATCTACAGTTTATTTTCAGGTGAAGTTAAAATGAGGCATCAGCAGCCTCCGTTAGGGAGGGGGTATATTAATTGGGTATCTTCCAAAGGTACTGTCTTTTTCGTAACGAAAAGTGTCCAAAATACATATGGAAATTGGGGTATTGCTTTAAAACAGACATTAAATAATTTGAGCCTTGCCTTAATGAAGAGGCTATTTTAGGAAACCAGTTTTCTGTGAGAAAGAGACATCAAACGACACCCACACACAGAGAGAGAAGGGGTTTCTGCAGACAACTCGGCTAACTTTCAATGTGCATTTTCTCACAGCTCACTCCAAACCAGTGAGAAGAGTTAGGTGAGAGTTGAATGTTGAAAGAAAGCAGGACAAATATCAAAAGTTTTACCAGTAACATGACAAAGCCAAGGCAGTGTGACTGAGCCAGCACGCACAATACCAGGACCCTGAAACTGAAGCAGTTAAATTAAATTCAGCATTATTCCTTTTATACCTACTCAGACATTTCAAAAATGTCCTCTTTAAAAATAGGTTTTCAAACATCCAAATGAAGAGCTCTTGCTTTCTCATAGACTGGATACATAGACGTTGTTAATAAATGTTTAGCATTTTGATGAAAAATAAACAGTGTGACATGTTAGACGTTTTGTAATACATAATGCGTTTCATTTGACTCTGACTTGCTTGTCACACCCCATTTCCACAATTTGCAAGTTACTGTCGTATATACAAACATTTATAAGCAATGGTTATGTGTGATATTAACCAAGGGTGTGTTAGGTTTAACACATCATAACATTCATTTAAAAGGTAATTGGATAAAAGGACAATACATAATGATGTGTGGTCATAATCATAGAGGACATGTCTTGTCTACATTGCTTCATAACGTTGTCTATAGCAAAAGAGGTCAGCAGGATGTAATGTGGTATATTGTACATTGTATTGTTTTCTCTCAGGTCTGTCTTGAAAAAAGATAAAGATCTCAATGCGACTAACCTGTTACATGCAGTAAGAAGTATTGAGAAATTGTTCTTCGGTAAATGTTGCAATACAACAACATCCAAATACTCAAGCACTTCATTTATTATGTATTGACAATAAAGTAATCTAATCTAATCTAATCTAATTAATCTTAAATGTGATAGTTCCTGAAAGCAGTAAATATGACTTTAGTAATTATTGATTGAGGACAATGTTATCCTGTATTCATTTTCTGCAGAGTTTAAACTATTTTCCTTCAGTGGGTACTTTGTTGGTAACTTTTGCTGAAAGGAAATTAATGTAATATTTCAGGCTCAACACAAGTTATATATTTTGCATTACTTCACTTCAGTCTTTCATTTTGGTAAAGCACTTTGAATTGCCTTTTGTTGAAAGGTGCTATATAGGCAAGGCAAGGCAAGGCAGGGCAAGGCAAGGCAAGGCAAGTTTATTTATATAGCACCTTTCAACACAAGGCAATTCAAGATGCTTTACAAAAATGCAAGACATTCAGACAAAGGCATTTAAAAACAGTCATTAAAAAGAAAAGATAATAAAAGAAGCATTAAAAGAAAAAAATACATGAATAAAAAGTACATGATTAAAAAGTTACAGTGCAGTTTAAGATATGAATAGTTCACACAGAAGTTCCATTTTACTGATGCCTTTCTTTAAGGTTTCTCCGAACATGAGCTGTGTACGCTTGTATGGCACATACGTCCCGAGCAGCATACACAGAGAAAACCAGCCAGGACAAAGTCCTCCCCAGACACTGATTCCCTGGGGTTACTAGCCCCAAATGTTCATTAACCAAAAACACAACCGCTCAGTTTCAATTAAAAGCAGCGGCAAAAAGATAAGTCTTCAGCCTGGATTTAAAAGTAGTAAGAGTTGCAGCGGACCTGCAGGTTTCTGGGAGTTTGTTCCAGATATTTGGAGCATAATAACTGAACGCTGCTTCTCCATGTTTAGTTCTGACTCTGGGGACAGAAAGCTGACCAGTCCCTGAAGAACTGAGAGTTCTGGATGGTTCATAATTTAGCAGTAGATCAGAAATGTATTTTGGGCCTAAACCATTCAGTGCTTTATAAACCAGCAGCAGTATTTTTGAAATCTATTCTTTGACAGACAGGAAGCCAGTGTAAAGACTTCAGAACAGGAGTGATGTGATCCACTTTCTTAGTGTCAGTGAGGACTCGAGCAGCGGCGTTCTGAATCAGCTGCAGCTTTCTAATAGATTTTTTAGTGAGACCTGTGAAGACACCATTACAGTAGTCCAGTCTACTGAAGATAAAAGCATGGTCAAGTTTTTCCAAATCCTGCTGTGACATTAGTCTTTTAATCCTAGATATGTTCTTTAGGTGATAGTAGGCTGATTTAGTAATTGTTTTAATGTGACTGTTGAAACTCAGGTCAGAGTCCATGACTACACCTTGATTTCTGGCTTCATCTGTTGTTTTGAACATTGCAGACTGAAGCTCAGCGCTAACTTTTATACGTTCTGCCTTGGCTCCAAAAACCATTACCTCAGTTTTGTCTTTGTTTAATTGGAGAAAGTTCTTACACATCGAGTCATTGATTTGTTCAATGCACTTACTCAGTGTTTTAATTGGAGAATAGTCTCCTGGTGAAATGGTTACAGTATGTACATTTGTGTGTCATCCGCATAGCTATGATAATTTATTTTGTTGTTTTTCATTATCTGAGCCAGTGGTAGCATGTAGATGTTAAAGAGAAGAGGCCCCAAGATGGAGCCTTGAGGAACCCCACATGTCATATTTGTCAACTCAGATTTGTAATTACCTATAGAAACAAAGTTGTTTCTGTCCTTTAAGTAGTGTCACGATCCTAGTGTTATGTCACGTTTTGTCTGTCTTGTAATGGGTTTTATTTTTCAATTCTGTTCTCTCTGTCTCTTGTCTTCCTTCCTGTGTTTTTCCTCCTGTGTCTGATTGTCTGATTGTGTTTACCTGTTGCCCTTGTGTTTCTGCCTCCCCTGCCCAGCTGTTTCTTGTCCTGTGATTACCCCTCTTTGTATTTAGTCTTGTCTTCCCCTGTGTTCCTGGTCGGTTCATTGTTTTTCCTGAAGGGAGTCACTTTTCAAGTCCCCTCTCATGTCCCTTCTCTGATCCCAACTCCATGTCCTGTGTCGTTGGGGGTTCCGCTGAGGGTCCTGCCAACACCATGTCCTGTGTCGTTGGGGGTTCCGCTGAGGGTCCTGCCAACACTAGATCCTGTCCTGTTGGGGGTTCTGCCGACACCTGCTCCGCCGGGTTTCCTGCCAACACCATATCCTGTCCTGTTGGGAGTCCCACCGACACCTGCTCCGCCGGGTTTCCTGCCAACACCATATCCTGTCCTGTTGGGGGTCCCGCCGACACCTGCTCCGCCGGATTCCCTGCCAACACCATGTCCTGTCCTGTTGGTGGTTCCTGCCGACATCATGTCCTGTCCTGTTGGAGGTCCCGTCAACACGTGCTACTCCGAGGGTCCTGCCGACACCAGCCCTTGTTTCGTCGGGAACACCTGTCCCGGCAACACCGGTGACTATCCCGCCGACACCTGTTCCACCGGGGGTCCTGCCAACTCGCTGTCCTCTCCTGTTGGTGGTCCCGCCGATACCTGTTCCAGCGGGGGTCCCGCCAACACCTTGTCCTATCCTGTTTGGGGTCCCATCGACACCAGTCCTTGCTCCATCGGGGGTCCCACTGACACCAGCCCATGTTCCGTCCAGGGTCCCGTCTACGCCTGTCCCGCCAGGGGTCCCACCAGCTCCTGCTTTTTATCCCAGTGCTCCGGCGATCCAGCTGACACTGAAGGGGTCCCATTGCGGCATAGGTCGTCCTCCGGAGCTGTTCCGCCACCGCCTTCTTGCCCGACCTTGTGCCCGGCCTCCTGAGTTCCCCAGCGGCTTTCGCCCTTGAGCCCGGCCGCCTGACTTTCGCCACTGCGGCTTTCGCCCTCAAGCCTGTCCCCCTGACTCTCCCAGCTGTGGCCTTCGCCCCTTCTTGAACTCTGCCTTGCCCCCGGGCCGTCCGCCCGAGACCCCCTCCATGAACTCTGCCTTGCCCCCGGGCCGTCCGCCCGAGACCACCTCCTGTTCCTCTGCCTTGCCCCCAGGCCGTCCGCCCGAGACCCCCTCCATGAACTCTGCCTTGCCCCCGGGCCGTCCGCCCGAGACCACCTCCTGTTCCTCTGCCTTGCCCCCAGGCCGTCCGCCCGAGACCCCCTCCATGAACTCTGCCTTGCCCCCGGGCCGTCCGCCCGAGACCACCTCCTGTTCCTCTGCCTTGCCCCCAGGCCGTCCGCCCGAGACCACCTCCTGTTCCTCTGCCTTGCCCCCGGGCCGTCCGCCCGAGACCACCTCCTGTTCCTCTGCCTTGCCTCTGGGCTGTCAACCCAAACCCGTCCTCCGGACCCCCTCCACCCACCCTTTTGGAAGTGTTGGACTTTGTTTTTGGACGTCTGGAATCCCCTTGAACCCTCCCCTTGAGGGGGGGGGGTTTCTGTCACGATCCTAGTGTTATGTCACAATTTTTGTTTTGTCTGTCTTGTAATGGGTTTTATTTTTCAATTCTGTTCTCCCTGTCTCTTGTCTTCCTTCCTGTGTTTTTCCTCCTGTGTCTGATGCGGCTTTCACACCAGCGCTTTTCCCTTTCTAGCTCCGAGCTAGAGCTTTTCTGGTTCAGCTCCGGTTTCCCTTTTCTGCTCCCGCTTTGTTCACACCGCCCAGAGCTGCCGCTGCTGCGTCATGACGTCACCGTTTACATTGCTGATTTTCTCCCCAACGGAGCTCACAACAACAACAACAACGGGGGACTGCGTCAGGTCGATGATCGTGTTGCTTTTAATCATACGAAGCCAGATTAAATTAAATAACGACTTCTCCAACCTTATACTTTTCTCCAGAGTGCCGTGGTTCATTGTTTATTAATGTGTTTCAGCGGCATTTACCGACCGCTGCAGTGCTGGCTGTAGTGCTGGCTGTAGTGCTGGCTGTAGTGATGGCAAAATGAAGCTTTGAATGAAGCATCGAACCACTTGGACAATTGTGTCGGAAATAGGTTCATTTCTCGAAGCTTCAGTTACAGCGACCTCTCCTGGCGAAGAGCAAGGCTGCAGTGGGTTTAACGTATCTTTGCCTTGAAAAATATTCGATGCACACACACATTAAGACTGAATATCATGTTCTATTTGCAATTAAAGATTGATAATTGTGTGTATTGGGTTAGTGAGAAGAGACTAGAGAGTGCTGGACATTCTTTTGGGCGGAGAGGGCCTTTTATCAGTTATTAAAGTATTAAAGTTGAAAAGCAATGATTAAAAGTTCACCCATTCCAGGCTTAGAACCTTAGGGTCCTACCTTTTTCCACGATTCCTAACAAGTAGGATTCAAACCAATAGTTGATGAAAGTCCCACCCGGTTTTCCAGTCGGTCTAGTAATATGTTGCGGTATAAATAAACTTGCCTACAGAAAGGACAGTACAACAATCTTAGTTTTCATTTAAATCATTAACTTAAGTCATCAACAATGGGTTACGAATTGGAATAAAATATGTTTTTTTCCCCAAATGTTTTTGTTAGAATCAACATGGGAGTAAACAGATGCATAGAGATTATGTTAAAACTTCCTTTTGTATTTTACTTTATTTATCAGTAAGCTTGCCACTGTCTTATTGTTGGTCTTCTAGATCTTCTTTAGATTGCTTGAAATATGAAATGTCAGCTTCTTCAATCCATTTTGCTCTCAACTTTGCTAACAAACGCATCCTGGGCTCTGGAGATATGAATCATCGGAGTTTATATTGCAGTTTCATAAGCTTCTTCTTTATCAATACCTTTCAATTCTGCTTTAGATCAGAACTGACTGATTTCCTATACAAGATACTTTTTTAAGTTACTTTCCTTTTTCTCTTTATTAGTACTCTGTGCATTTTTTAAACAAATAATGTACATTTGATCCTTAAAAAACATTTAAAAACATGTGTGACAGTACAGTGTGTAGTTCACAGTCCTGGCAGTAGGTGGCGGGAGAGTGAAGCCTGACAGGAAGGATTCACTTCATGAATGAACTGCTGGTATCCAAGCGGAAGAGGATTTATATTCCATATTCAGCAATATGATGCCTGGTTTGGAAATAACTGACAGTCATAATAAAATATGTCATGCTTCTGGATAAAAAACTCGGTGTAGTTGTAGTTATGTTTGTTAAACCATGATAAGATGAAGCGATACAGAGATGCTAAGTATTATGCTTGTGTGCATGAGAAGCTAGCTCGAGCTAACGGTTAGCTGCTGTTTTACGCCAGCTCCAAGGGGAAAGATGATTAAAAGAGGAAAACGGTAAGATACAGAAGTACAGAAGAGAGCCACACAAATACATGCTATGTCTGTAAAATTACAATTAAGTAAAGAGATATATTCAAACAGGTTCTCTCATGTTTCTCTCCTGCTGTGGGTAACATAAATTAAAGGTAAAATAAACGTGTGCTGCTTATCAACTACAAAGTGATGCTATGTTTCCCCCTGTTATTAAACACCTAAAAGACACTCTACATACATGCAATGGTGTAAAGGTGTAAGTATATTCATTGTAAAATTATATTATATGAATTGTTGTGGAATTATGAAGGAAGGTGAACTGATTGTGTTTGATTTGGTTCTGTCACATAATATAAAAAGGAAAAGGAAAGACAGTCACTGATTTATAAAAAGGGTGAGACTTCCACCTCTCTATTTACATCTGCAGCAAGGTGCAGCTTTCTATTGGTACATTTGCAGAAAACCACAATCTTTCGAAAAATATAATAAAACTATATTTTGTTTTAGGTGCAATACCAGTATGAAAGGTACATGGCAGCTGTGAGGATGGTCACAGCTGGCTGAGGTCCACCCACTGTCCCGGCAGCAGGTGATATCCAGGTTGTGAGAAGGAGCCATGAAAGAAGTGGGCAGGGCAGGCTCTGGAGGCGAAGCTCTGTTCGAGGACCTGGACTTCCCCTCTGACGACAGGGCCCTGTTCTCCGACAGCTCCACGCCCATCGCCACGCTGCAGGGAGAAGTCACCTGGCGACGTCCTCAGGTCAGTGACACTGTGGAAATGCCAGCGTGCATTCCTCTGTTTGTTTTGTTCATGGGTTATGATTGCATATCCAGTGTCTTAATTCATTTTTGGCAACCAAATAAGTTGCATCAGTGAGAAGAATTTCTCATGTCAGAAGTTCAGTGTTATCTTTTACTATTTAAAAACACTATATTAAATATTATATATGTATACATTTATTTGTTCTATTTATGTCTATGTGCATCATCTTGCAACCCGACTAATTATAGATTGATAAAAGCATATTGGGAGAGGCCTTGAGCTCAATATTAACAACTTCTGATTCAATTTGTTGGAACTTAAATTAAATAAGATCAACATTATTGGCCTACATTCAGTTTCAAACACTTAACTTAAAAAAAAGTTCTGCGCCTAATTTCTTTTACCAGGAAAACAACAAATACCAGCGTTATTGACAATTTCTAAATCAGTGTCTTTTAATGTACGTATTTTTCACAACTCCAGGAGATCTGCCAGTCCCCTGCTCTCTTCCCTGACAACATCACCCTTGCTCATGCTAAACAAGGCTTATTGGGAGACTGCTGGTTCCTCTGTGCCTGCTCCTTCTTGCTCAAAAACAGATATCTCCTGAACAAGGTACTAAATAATAATAATAATAATACATTTTATTTTTATAGCGCTTTTCTCAAACCCAAAGCAACAACTGTATTCTCATTTAGATTTGATTAAATATTATCTGCAGCTCTGGCATTGTACTGAATCTGGAGAAGCGAATTATGTCAGTGGCTAGACTATCTTGCTGTAAAAAAGCATGTCATAAGCCCATTATCCACCGTACCTCCTATACTCTGTGGATTCATTCTGTGACTCTTTGTAGGTGTTGCCTCCAGACCAGCCCCTGTGGGGGGACAGCAGGTACAGGGGCTCCTTCCAGTTTTGTTTTTGGAAACTGGGACATTGGACAGAGGTGACAATCGACGATCGCTTACCCTGCATTAACTCCACTCCCTGCTTCTCACGCTGCCACTCCCCTGCTGCCTTTTGGGTAGCTCTGTTGGAGAAGGCCTATGCCAAGTAAGTAGCTCCAGGAATTTCCCTCTACACTGTTTAACCCACAATGCACTTTGATTAAAGATAGTTTTTTAAGGTGACACTGGAAAGTTTTAACAACTCTGATTTATCCCCAAGTGAAGTTTGGTTATCCCATTTTCTGTGCCTTTCACCTTCTTTAGGCTTCATGGCTCTTATGAGCGATTGTGGGCAGGGCAGGTGTCTGAGGCCCTGGTGGATTTGAGTGGGGGGCTGGCGGAGCGCTGGAGCTTGGGAGAGTCAGAAGAGGAGCAGAGACCAGAACAGGACAGTGACCAGGTCAGGAGGAGAAGGCTGGACCTGAACCTCCTGTGTTCAGTGAAGGAAGAGTGTGCCGTCAGCTGCTCCACTCACAGCAGCCCTGGAGGTCAGAACAAAGCAGATTTCATGCAGAAATAAGTGATGTGTTTTTATTTGTATGTTATCATTGCCCCCTCAACCTCATAGATTCAAAATAGTAATAATGCAGTGCAATTCAGACAACATTTGAGAAGGGTGTTACAAGGCATAATATGCATAATAAGGCTTAATATATTGTTATATATTGCATGTATATCATTTGCATCTAATACATTTAAAGGAAATAGCTGGCCCTTGAAAAAGCTAAAAAACAGAGACCAGGTTTCATAAAACTTTCTTGCACGATCCAAAAAAAACATACGCAATTTTTGTTCTAGCTTAAACATTGAGAAAGTGATTTCAATCCGGTGTCACCTGTTGACCTGGATTACTTCTGTAGGTGCCAGTGAGCTGGGTCAGTACCATGCGCTGACTGTCATGGAGTGGTTGGATGTGAAGACGCTGTCAGGGAGCAAACAGCTGCTGCTCAGGATCAGAAACCCCTGGGGAAGATGCTGCTGGGGAGGGGCCTGGATAGGGAGGTAGGCATGTGTCTGCTTATGTGTTTCATAGTTAAGATTAAGAGATGTGTCTTCAGACAACAGCACCTAAAGTCTTTGTGGAAAGCCCAGAGTATTGTATTGTCTGAATTCACTCACCATACCTCTCTGTCTGCAGTGGTGCTGGTTGGAGTTCTGTCGACCCTGCCTTGGCTTCGGACCTACAAACCAGGGTGGCCGAGGGCGAGTTCTGGTTGGATGAGACCGAATTCCTGTCCCAGTTTGATGATGTCACAGTGGGCTACCCCATCAGTGATGAAGGGCACCTTAAGAGCATCTATACTGGTAATTTCTAAAGACCACATCTTAAGTGCATTATGAGGACATTCAAAGTAAAGGATAATGCTTTTATAATGTTTCAAGACTGCACAAATTAAAACACACAATGCTTTCTGATACACTATATAAACATAAAACATTACACATGTGAATTATAAGTATTTTATGGATCTTTTTCAATTGTTAAAGGCTACAGGTTGACTGAATACATCATGACTTCCTATACACACCTCAACAATCTACTGGAATCAAAGTATGCTATAAAAAGCCACAAAATATTATAAGTTATTACTTTATTTGTTAAATATGTGATCATACATATACATCTCGATGCATCCGTAATATTGCATGCTTCATTATTGTGTTGACTACAGTTAATAAGATGGTCTTCATAGACAGTGTAATTAATTAGGGTAAACCCACTACCTTTGACCTCCTTGGCTCCCCTTTTTAACCCCCATAACTCTCCTCTCTGACAGGAAGTCCACTGACACACTACCACCAGCTGGCCGGCCGGTGGATGGAGGGTCACTCCGCTGGTGGCAGCCGAAACTGCAGCAGCTACGGCAGCAACCCCAAGTTTTGGCTCAAAGTGTGTGAGAGAGGAGAGGTGCTAGTGTCCCTGCTGCAGCACAGAAAATGGAGGAAGACAGAGAATTGCACACAAACGCCATTAGAGGATAGCAAAAACACAAAACACCAGCACTACCAGGCTATCGCTCTACACATGTGGAAGGTTTGTCGCATCGCTTGTAAGGAAAATAAACGTTTGTGTCTTTGCATTGTGTCACTAATGTTTTTCCTGCTGCTAGGTGGAGAAAAGGCGTTTCAATCTTAGCCGAATGTTGAACAAACCACCTTGCGTTTCTACTCACTGCCACGCCTACGAGAGAGAGGTGGTTCTCCATCAGCAGCTGGAGCCTGGGTTCTACCTGCTGATCCCCAGCACCTACCAGCCAGGAGCGGAGGCCCGCTTCCTCATCAGGGGGTTCTCCTCCTCCCCCACGACTCTCAGGTAAGGACAACTGTCAGAGAGAGTAATGGGCTCCTATTATTTATTTAAAAATACTCAAAACATAAAATACATCCAGGTTATGTTTCTTTGTGTGATTATAACGTTTGAACAAATTCCAATTTCGAAAAGTCCGAGTACTTTTGAACTTTTTTGGATTCATGTGCTTTTAATGGATGTAAAAAACATGTTTCCGTCCAAAATCAAAACGGGATTAGCTATTTTGCCCATTCAACAATCTCTTAATCATACATTGTTGATATTATTAAGCGTCTTTGAGCATTAGGAAAAGCGCTATAAAAGTCCCATGTATTATTATTATTATTATTATTATTGTTAACTGTTTTATGACTATTATTTATTAATTTAAGATCATGATTTATGATTTATTTGTGCACACATTCTTTTCCTCCATACCAATAAAAAGGTATCAGCTGGTAAACAGTGACATCTGCTGGTCAATTAGTCACCTCACAATTTATTTTCTCCACATTTTCCTATTTCCATGTTTTGCCATATGTGCTGCAATTGACTTCAATGAATTCTATCATTACAATATTGGTGTCCTCCTCAGTGCCCTGAAGAGCCCAGCACCTTCACTGCCGTCGACAACAGATGGAGAGTGGGAGACCTGTTACTTCCAGGGCTCGTGGGTGGAGGGAAGGACAGCTGGAGGAAGCAGGAACTTCCTGTCTCACTGGCAGAACCCCTGCTTCCCCTTCACAGTTTGTGATGAGTCAGCAGTGACGTCAGGAGTTAATGTCAGGATTACCCTGCACCAGAGCCGCCCTGACACGGACCTCCACCCTATTGGCTTCCACGTTTATAAGGTCAGTCAAACAAAGGGAGATTACCAGTGTCATGTAGAGTAACAGCACATTTAACTCAATCAAAACACTGTTCAATGTTTTTTCTTTTTGTGCGTTCTAACATTGAAACCTTTAGGTGTTTAAGCTAACTTTACATTTGCTCACATACTGTAGTTGTATGTCTGTGAATTTTCTTAGGAACAACAAATAGCCTCTTTTTAGGGTAAAAAAGCAATCATGTATTTGTTTTTCTTTGTTTTTAGGGTCATGTGCCCGTTAATCAACCTGAGAGTTTTGAAAACATCAATGTAAAAAGTGCTATGGTTAGCTCACAAGTAGTTTGCACTTGTAGACCAAACTCCATCAAAAAAGATAAAAACATTAGAATAAAAAAAATAGTTTGTGTATATTTTGGTCTTAATAATATCTTCAAATAATATGATACATAATATCTTGACATGTAAGTTAGTTGTTAGTGTCTGCAAGGTTACCATTAATGAACACCTCTACTAATATTTGTAGTAGTATTACATATTAATATAAGTATTAAAATAAGATTGCTATTGATTATAACTCTACACTGCCTGAGCCTTTGATCTGTGTGTGCAGTTGTCAGAAGGGGAATCCCAGCAGATGTTACCCAGGGACGAGGACCCCGTGGCCAGTTGTGTCCCTCACTGCTTCACCCAGGATGTCCTCCTGGCCTGCTGCCTCTCTCCTGGAGCTTACACCATCGTGCCCTCCACCTACAGGCCTGACTGCTCAGCCAGCTTCACCCTCAGCCTGGCCCGCAGGATACACAGGTAGGACATATTAAAATCAGAACATGATTGAATAACTCAAAACAGTATATTTAGGTATTATTATGTCATTGTCATAAATAATTGTGGTTTTGTGTCTTTTTTAGGAAGGTGGTGAAAAGCCAGGAGAGACTGGGAAGAGCCATTGAAGAGGTCAGTTATTGGAAATAATTTAGTACTGTTAAATGAGAAAAACGACTTGGTAACACTGACTGACAAATCTTATCCCACCAATCAACCCGGGTTTTTGTCATGGTAATTTACAGAATCTATAAAATATACCAACATTCAAAATGTACATTACAAAAGGCAGAATTTCTATTATCTAATTAGAGATATAAAAATAGATGGCTAAAGGAGGACAGAAATTTTAGGATAAAAGTACACAACTATATAGAATAACGTTTTTAAGTATTAACCACAAACATTCCGTCAAAACATATTTTGTCGCAGCCCTGGCATTATGTTACATTACGGTAAAGAAACTGTCTCTATAACCTGTCCCAGTGTTTCAATTTCAACGAAGCTCAACAAATCAAATGATTATGATTTTGGAAGCTTGATGGTATGATGAGGCAGAGGGGCAGCAGCTTGACAGCAAGTCATTCCTCCAGATCAATTCAATTCATAACCCTTATGCCTACTTTAAACCTGCAATTATAAATCTGTGTTTGTGTCAGAGGATGGCAGCACTGACTAATCGCTTTTTCTTGCTCTTGTCTCTCTGGGCGGCAGATCTCTCACATCTCTGTGATGCAGAGCTAGTTCTCTGGGACTGTTGCTGCTCCGCTGACGTCGACTCACCTCCCGGTGCCTCTTGGCCCATGATGAAAGAACCAGTTCTCCCATCCACCCTCACCATGGAGGATGTGTGTGTTTGTGTGTGCATGTATGTGTACCACCAGTGGCTGAGAAGGCAGGCACATTTAGTGGGAATGTGTGTGTCGGGAATCCTGGAAACCCCTTTATCCTAACCCGCTGAGGCTCAGGGCTGATGGGCAGCCACACACTCATCGGCGATTAGGACATCAGAGGTTGTCGGTGGGCTGGGCTGCTAATGAAGTATGACGGGACTGGCTGGTGTAAACAAACAGCCGCCATTGAAGAGGGCCGCCGATCCTCTTGCTCATTCACTCGCTGGTGCGCCTGCCGGCCCGGAACAAAGGGCCCTCTCATGAAGGTCCTCACAGAGGCACAGGGGGCAAGGGGCGAGGGGATGGTCTCCGACAGCAGAGCCAACCAAACCACACCACACCATACCGTGCCATACCATGCCAGAGCTTTCCTCCCATCCCTGTCCCCTAGACACTCTGCACCTCACCTAGCTTGCATTGTTTGGCCATATACACAGACACAGGGTTTTCTTAGTACCTCCTACCTAACATGAGTACCATCCGGACTAACACCAAAGTCAGGCTGGACCTAAAGAAGTCCATTTTGTTCCTGACTCCATCCTCACCCCCCAGCTCCCTTTTTGTCCCCCCAGACTCGGTCCACAGCTCTGCCTGGACCTGAGCAGAGCCAGGGTTTGAAGTTGCCGCCAGAACAGATGACAAGCGGATGGGTGCAAGGGATGAAACGAAGGATGCGGCACATCAGAGGAGGCCGGTTCATAAGAAGAAGCCGCCAGTCCTTTTTTGTGTTGAGGCTGCGCATGTGTGGTGGTGTGTGTCTGCCTGCTTGTAGCCATGTCTGTTTCTTGAAGTCACAGGGTTTCTTGTTATTCATTTCAGCCAGTGTTAACATAGACATTTCAGAAAGCTATAATTGACTAATTAGGAGTGGCTGTGTATTTATTATGTTTGGGAGTGAGATGTGTGAATAATGAATAAAATGTTAAAATTACTTGGTGGTGATGTGTCCCATATTTTTGATGTAATTAAGCTTTAAATAAGTATGTATATTCCAAGTGTTAAATAACTACATTTGGTGACAAACTGAGGAAATCTGTGTGTAGCCCCACGTTCATCAACACGACCGATCTGTGCGTGCGCGTACTCTCGAGTCCTCAATGCGCGTCGCCGTTCCTGCGGAATTCAGGAGACTGTGGTTGGACTCCGAAAGGCTACCACCTAGAAAATAATGAACAACAAATTTGACGCGTGAGTAAACAAAAGTTTCTGTGGCAAATCTGCCAGAGAGTGGGCCCCCCATCGTGAAATTCACGGGGGAGCGTAACGTTAGTGAAAGCTGTTGCGTGTAAAATGAGAGGTGTGTCAGCTTCATTGCATATCCTGCATGCTCTGTAAGGTTTATAAACCCACATTAGAGCCAGCTTTACACACACAAAGGTGCATTTAAAACGAAGTAAAGACACAGATTACATCGTATTTCAGAAAGGAGATGGTGCTGTGTTGTTAGCGGTAGCTTAGCCTGGCGGAAGCCTGACAGGCCTGTATCCTCGGTGTGCTAGTTGTTGAGAGGCCGGGGATGGTGTGCGCAGCCTCGGATCAAACTATACTGTCATGGACACACAGCTGACATTTTCATGTAGGATATTCACCGTCAGAGTATTTTAGCGACAGATGTGTACGTATGCAATTTAACAGTCTAGATGTTTGCTGTTCCTAGTTAAACAATCACAGTTGAGAGTTTCTAAGCTGTAATGTAGCAGCCCAGCAATACATTATATATCCTTATGAAGGTTATTATTATGTTCCTGTTTTTGCAATATTTTGTCAACCCCATTAATATCAACTAGTGCAGAATATTGGTCTTTATAATAATACAGTTTAACACCACAAACGATAGAGGGGAATCCCTTCTTGATATTGTAAGTTCAGGGCAATCTTCGTTCACTTATTTCAAATTGCAAACAAATGAAAGCAGATGGACATTTAAAATGCAGTTTGAATCATGGTAAAAATCCGTTCAGCAATTATGGAAATATCAATGTCAAGGAGTATAAACATCAGTGGGCTTTAAGCTGTAGGTTTAGTGATTTAAACATATTTACTCAAGGAAATATATTTTTGCTTAAACATTTAAAATATATATATATTTTCGAGGATTTTAAGTTGCAACATAAGACCGTGGGAACATCGATTCCCTTACAACAACAGCCTTCAAAGTGACCACAAGTTGACTCAACACTTCCCTAAAACTGTTTAAACTGAACTTCTTTATGATGTGTTATGCCAGCATTAGTTAGCATTTACACCTTAATTACTTTTTAACCAAGATGCAAGTCCCCCTTAACTTAAATGAAGTCAGGTCATGATACAAAGATCTTTTTTTGCCTAATGTTTCCATCAAATCCAGTCTGAAAGATGATGACAGTGGAGACCACGACCAGGACCAAGGCTCACCGAAAGACAGTGAGAAGGAAAAGACTGAAGACGAGGACAAAGACCAGAACAGCTCCAAGAGAAAGGTCAGCCCATTATAGAATGACTCATGAGTTTTCATCTCCAAAGTTAGTAGTATGTCTAAGTTCCTTTCTTGATTTCTGCAGATGGTGGTGCCAGGGGCAGGAGAGCACCCTCTTCAATACAATTACACCTTCTGGTACTCCAGGCGCACCCCAGGGAGACCAGCCAGTACTCAGAGCTACGAGCAAAACATTAAACCGATTGGTGGCTTCGCCTCGGTAAGTCGCTCCTCATCCAGTACATTAGATAGGGTGGGGGGACTCTCTTTGCTTCTAATTATCACCTTAGCAAGGCACAGCGCAAATGCATGAATACAAGCTTATCTTGACTGATATACAAATATTTTAGGACGTTTTAATTAAGACATAAAATATTGTGGCTTTTTTAATACTTACTATACACTGACTCTTTTGACATACTGTAATATGACATCTTTGTGGCATACTATATTATGATTTATAATACAAAATGACCACATACCATATTATGATTTTATATCACAACTAATTGTAACTTGAAGTCTATCACTAATGTAGCCAGCTTACTCTAAGGGGTGATGAGGTCTTAAAACCTATGAAAAAGGGTCTTTTAAAAATAATTTAAAAGGTACAAAATGTAATTATTCCTGCATATTCCCTGTTCTTGTCTTTCCCAAGGTGGAGCAATTCTGGCGTTTTTATAGTCACATGATCCGGCCAGGCGACATGACAGGCCATAGTGACTTCCACCTGTTCAAAGAGGGTATTAAACCCATGTGGGAGGTCGGTACTACATATATTATTGTAATACATTAAATGAATTTAGATTTGTAAATGAAAAACCCAGTCTAAATCCATACCATGTTGTTTTACAGGATGATGCCAATAAGATGGGTGGGAAGTGGATCATCCGTCTGAGGAAAGGCCTTGCATCGCGGTGCTGGGAGAACCTGATCCTGGCAATGCTGGGGGAGCAGTTCATGGTTGGGGAGGAGATCTGCGGGGCTGTGGTGTCAGTCCGCTTCCAGGTAAACAGACACGCACTCCTGTAGTACCTCGTCTCACACTGCATGTTTCAGTATCATCATCATGCCCTCTCTTCTCTTCTCAGGAGGACATCATCTCTATCTGGAACAAAACAGCCAGCGACCAGGCGACCACTGCCCGCATCAGAGACACGCTGCGCAGAGTCCTCAACCTGCCTCCCAACACCATCATGGAGTACAAGACTCACACAGACAGCATTAAGTATGTATGTCTAATCGTTTAATTATTTGCTCTCTCTTTCTATGTGTGTGCATGGTCACAGAATGAACATTTTGTCACATTTATGTTTTTAAATATGATGCATTATTGTTGCGTCAAAGAGCGTGATGATATAAAACAATGTATTTTACAACTTGGACAGATAGATAGATCGGTGTGGTAATCTAATTGCAAACATTTGCATGTTGCAGCTTCTTAGTTGTTAACATTTGCTGCTGTTATTTGAATAGGTTTTGGTTTCTGAGTGTTGTTAGAAGAAAACATTGAAATGATCATGCAAACAAGATCAGGCATTTTTCAGGCATTTTTTAAAAGCTAGAACAGCGCCTGTTTTGAACGGCTGAATGATTGGCCTCTGATATTGCAGCTTGCAGCTTTCTCAAGAAGCGCTCATACAAACAGCTGAACACTTGACACTACGCTTCCTTTTCTTTGGTCCTGAGCTTCCATGGCATAGTTCTGTCACTCAGCAAAATACACTCTGGTTCATGATAGCAAACGGCAGAGGCAGACATACTATATTACTGACTTTTTCATAATATACTATGTAGGGCTGCACGATATTGGAAAAAACTGACATTGCGATATTTTCTTCCCCTGCGATATGAAAAAATACAGGAATTGAAGAAAAGACCGTTTTTTTAACAATATTTAACCGAATGAAGGATTTTAGTCACGGACTTCTGGATCTTAAGTTATCAGAGCAACAAGCTGAGCTAGCTCGGTTATCCTGCTGTGATCTGATCAAGAATGGTTGTGATTGGTGGTTTGCTGTGCATGCAGAGCCTGCATGTCACTCACTCAAGTACCCCTGACATGAGAGCCATGACCCGTTTGAGTTCATTTGCCTACTTAATATCGCACGTCCTAAAAAATAAATTGAAAAAAAGAAAAGAAAATCGCACGTCCTGCGATGTCAATATCGCGCATGCGCATAACGCGATTATCGTCACGACATGATATATCATGCAGCCCTAATACTATGACATTTTTAGGACACATGCTGTTTTTATTTTTGTATAATTTAAGTTAAAAAAAGGTGTAAGTACTTAATCTACCTCTGCCAATACCAAAGTTCCCAATCAGTGAATGATGTATGAAAAATCATCCAAAACAACGTTTGCCTGGGCCCCTGAATCACTCAATCTGCGCCTGAAAAGCACACCCAAGTAGAGCATGGATTGTAACTTTAGTATTTCCAACATACATGTAACGTTAGCAGGCTATATGCGGCATGTAGCAGCAAAAGAAAGTGCAGTCCATGAGCTGCAGCCTTTAAAGGCCTGCTGCGGACAACATGCTGCGGACAACATGCTCCACTCAGTTTTGAGTCATGTGGCCCCAACCCATTGCTGCACAGATCGCTATTCACTTGTTTTTTCGTAGTTATCGAAAATGTCCCGTGTCTAAATTGCCCCAACTTCGACACCACACCTACTTGGATCCCCAACAATATAGTCTGCAAATATGAAGTAGATCCAATGAAAGGTTCTCGAGATCATACGAGATTCCTTTCTAAGAGTTTAATAAACATTTAATTAGAAAGTGATCAACATTATACTAGATAATGAACATAAATAGTTTTTAGCAGCACTAAGTAGAGCATTACTCTCTTAATTTTCTTTGGCAATTATGATTTATTTATTGAAGCATCCAGAACAACATCCAGAGCTATAATAGAACTGATATATCATTTGTTCCCTTATTTGTTGGTGTATATGTTATAAAAGAAAGACAAGTCAAACACCACCATGTATGCAACACTGTCATGTTTCATGTGCTTTTGCAGTAAATTGATGCAGTTGTGATTTTCCCATTGAAAAGGCCTGAATATCCAAACGTGGTGTTTATTTTGAATGATGATGTGCTGCATCCTTTGTTCACAGAGCATGGGTAGACTTCCATGGACTGGTGAACCCTAGTGGCGGACGTTAGCCCCTCACACAGACAACCTCTGAAAGAGTAGGAACTGTTGCTACATTATTTCAAAGTGAAAGATAGTTTCTCTCTGATGTGCTGGTGCTAATGTTTGTCTCTGTTTGCTGTGCGTAGGTGTGTGTATATGTAACATGCCGGGGGATGACGAGTCCTGGGAAGGAAACCTCTATGTGGATTGGGACTGTGTAACATGAAGACGGAGCAAAAGTCAGAAACAGAGGCAGGAAGACCATTCCTTATTTGCGTCAAATTGGAAATGAACGGAAAAGCCTGTCGAACTGAACCTTGCCGAAGAGGGAAATATGCGTTACTTTTAATCAACCAGAGAAGACTGATGCCTCAATTTTTATTTTTTATTTTTTTAATGCAAGTTGTAACATCTGTTAACTTGCCACAAGAGGGAGGCCATGTGACAGGTATTCGCTGATCTGGTCATTAGCTGTAAACAAAGTGTACTTGACAAAATACAACAAAACCAGTCTGTTATAATACTAGATTTAACTGCTTAACATCACATTTCCTGCGGTCTAAAATGAATCTGTTTTATTAGGACTTCAACAGGGTTGCAGGTCGATTTTTTTCTTTTTATTACAGTGCTGTATTTTAACTACAATTCGTCTGACATTTCGAACCAGAAAGATTACTATTATTGTGTACGATATATTTGTAAATACAGTCCACTTCAAAGATCGCTTAACTGAATCAGCAATGATTCTCCATCTTTACGTGAAAGTTAATCCCAAAGGATGAGGAGCATCCTGTGTTGGGCAGAAGGTTGTATAACCGGCATCTTAAGAATGGACTGCCAAGCTGCCTAAATCACTGTGCCTGGCCTCGAGCCCGAACCAGTTTTCCCTTCTGTCTGTCACGTCTTCATCCCGCCTTTAAACAATCCAAGGGATGGGTTCTGCTTTAATGTCCTCAACAAAGGTGTCCAGGTGTCCTGGAACACTGACCTTCACTCCTTTTCCATTTTGTAGTAAAATAAATGAAACTGGGCCCAGGGTCAGGGTCTGTTACAGTTTTTATCAATTCTCGGGAGCATTTTTTTGGAACCATGCCAAGAAAGCGCCTATAGTTTGTTGAAAAACTGTAATGCTGCCAGTGTTTGTGGGTATGATGATGGGTGCAGGTGTGTGTCAAAAGTGAAGAACACATTTGGATGTACACCTGATGGAGTATAGCAATAAATGTCAAATATGCATCTGCTGCTAAATCTGGTTCAGTGTCATTTTCTTTAACATATTTTTGTTGAAACATAATTGTTGAGGGACAGATCATTCCTTACTGTTTCTTTATAAATACAATTCACTGATACGGTCTCTTGTACCATCAACTGAACCCTCTGGTGTGTCTCATCAATTGTAGCACACACTGACGCTGTAGCAACAATGTCAGTTTACCTTTTTATTGATCAGCTCATTTCAAAGAACATGTAATTCTGTAGGGAAAAAAGTGAAAGCAAATCAGTAAAGGGACAAACTCTAAGGGCCTTTTACACAACAGACATGATATGTACTAGTAGGGAAATCACAGGTATTAATACAACTATGAACAATGTCTATTGTAGTCATTTATGATGGTAGCATTCACAATATCAGAACCCTAAAACTGAATTCAGCTATGTTTAGTTTCGATATTTACACTTTTATTGTCCTTTCTGTAAAAAAAGGCCTATTATAATAAATAAAGTATGAACAATGCAACAGTGATAATATAAATTAATTTGCTTACCAACAAGAAAGTGGCTGCCAGCAGCATTAGTTTGGAGTGTGATTCCATACCGAGTGGCACTGGAAGAGACACATTTAAATACAATTTGAAATGACATTAAGGTTCTCAAACTATGGGGTTTGACTATGGGACATTATGTGGAGTTAACTTAAAGGTAGGGTAGGTAAGTTTGAGAAACCGGCTCGAGATACACTTTTTGTTATATTCCACGGAATGCTCTTAACATCCCGATAGCAATGAATATCTTAAGTGCTTTGACAAAAAATCCATAAAAAAATGTCATCTGTGGAAGCCGTAATACTGTAAAAAGCACGACCAATCATTTTAGCCGGCCTGGCTAAAGTAACTGGATGGCCTACCTGCCTGTCAGCCTTCCATCGGGGCACAAACTTATCTCGTGCCCTCATTGGTCATGTGCGCGTTCGTGTGTGTTGGAGGAGGGGCTCTATAAGGAAGTGGCAGATTTTCTCCGGTTGTGTATTTTCAAATTCTAGCGATCTCGAGCTGGTTTCTCAAACTTACCTACCCTACCTTTAAGTAAAATAACATTTCATTTCTCAAAAGACATTTTGATATGTAAACACGTGTGTAAGTTGTGTAAGTTTTTTAAACCTTCCTTGTGCTCAACTCACCTTCCAACCCAAAATATTCATGGTCCATGTTATAATCGTCATTGAAGCCAGGCCATTTCTTCCATATCGAGCCCATTTTCTCCCCAATGTTGGAGACAATCTGGAGAAGATTAAAAGCAAAACATAGCAATTAAAATAAGCGTGTAGAATATTTTTATTTTTGTGTTGCTTAAATATCACTACCTGGAATTGCTGGTTAGAGAAGCATCGGGATGGACAGCAGGAGCCCTGGATTCTGATGGTGGATGCTCCTTCTGAATCACACACTTCCAGGAGAGTGGTGAACATGCTCCACCTGAAAACACAGACCCCCAACACACACCAACTCAACCCGTACCCTTACATAATAATTGTGCAATAAGCAACCTAGCAGATACACTGGCCAGTACTTCACACAGTGGCGCGGCATAGCCTTGATGCTTGGTTGATCAAATTTTCAGCTGTCATGGTTCTGCAGCACTAAAACCATTGTTTGCTTGGTATCGGAGGAGTTCAAATTGGGGCAGGCTTTATTCGAGGACAACTGAGAGAATATTTATACCAAGTAAATCTGTGCTCAACGAAACCTCTGCCAGGTCAGTCTTAATTGGGGAAAACGTCATTGAGTGTGGCTTCTGGAAAACTCTGGATCCGGCACACACCACGGTACCTCAGCTAACCCTGGAGTCAAATTCAGGCCAAAGGAAGAAGAAAGTATTTTGGTTTGCCTACAGTAGATTGGGTGCTGCCATTTCGCCCATTAGTCAACATTCCCATTAAGAAGGACGTCGCATTCCTTCCCTCCCATGCAGCCCGGGGCAGCTTTGTCAGTATGTCTCCGTCCAAGCAGCTGTTTAGTGCATTAAGTCTCACAGGTTTAGACTGCACCCCGGCTGGGTGGAACAGTAAAAGCTCTCACTGCTATTTACAGACAGGCTGGGCATCACTGATGGCTCAGGGTGGCCAGAGGCCGGGAGGGACACGGAAAAAAAGCTCACATGTTCAGTCTGAGAATGTATAAAGATTGCTGGTACAGTATGCTTATAGTGGAGGCCAAAGGGTTAAAGGGTACATTAATTTAAATTACAAAAAACTTGAAAGATTACATTTCTTTCAACTCAACTGTATTTCGACAACATCATAAATCTCAGACCTGGTAAAACGATCCTGATTGGTATTAGTATTAGTAGGTGGCACAATTCCACCACTGACCCAAATACCACACCGAAGACACCTTTAATTAAAATAATCAAATCCGACAAACTAGTTGGGATTTCTTTTTTAGTTTTTATCAAATGTTTTTGCTGCATCAGTAAAATCTTAATTTTAAAAAGTAATACAATTTTCTTTCATGCCATATAACAGTTGAACTGTCAAGTCCAAGTCTAGTGTGAAAAACAGAAATCACATGTTTTACTTGAAATAATAAAACATTTTAAGAAAAATGACTGCATGAAATATTTAAATGTTTGAAAAGAATTTTACTTAAAGTAGCAAAAGTAAATCTTAATAAATTATATTATTGATATGCATTGATTACTGGATATCATTTCTAACGATGCACCATTTTGTTGTTGTTGTTGTTTATTTTTAATTCTTTATTTATTTGGGGTCACATTATATTAAAAGTACAGTTTTGCCTGAAACATGCACCATATTTTAGACACTTATCTTCTGTTCTACAGGTCAAATTTGCAAAGTAACTTAAATATAGCATGAAATAGAAGATTCTCTAAAGTATTCCCAAGCGCTTATAAGAGTCGGTACTTCAGTAAGTCTACTCTTCAGCACTGAAGTTGGCCCGGGGCAATAGAAGTACGTTTTGACTGTCCTACCTCTGAAACACAGTGCCTATGAGTTGTTTGTGAGGTGTGTACGCCCTCATCTCCATCAGGCAGCAGCCGAGACAGCAGGCGTCCACTCTGAGGGGCCTTTCAAAATAAAAGACCTGCCGGCCCTGACAGTCGAACCCCCGCAGGGAACAGGCCCGAGCTGGACCGCAACACTGGAGGCACACACAGGAACTCTCTGACAGATCAAAGACAATACACTGAAAAACATTAAAACCCACACTATCTTCATATGTAAAGCAAATGATGGGCTCAGTTAAGACATGTGTAGCTGAACATGGATCAGTACCTTCCACAGCCACAAATAACTGTGACCTGTGACCTCCTGTGCTGATGCTGTAGATCCTCCTTGGAACACATTGTGGACCTGCAATGACGACACATTATTCTTTAAAACAGAAAAACATATTCACTGCTAGTATTACTTTTTAAAGGTCACCTATTATGCAAAATCCCCTCTGTGTAAAGAGATTCTGAAGGTTTCAGGAAAAAAGATTCGCTCTCTTTTTGTCCTGATCCATTTATATAAAAACCTGTCTGAAAATGAGCTGATCAGATTTTGGCCACTTTATGATGTCATAACGATTCTTTGGCTTGTGTAACCATTAGCCAATAACCAACCAAGGTAACCCCCCCCCCCCCCCCCACCCCACCCCCACCCCCCCACCACACTTTATCACCTGAATCTCCTCCTCGAGCACCTTTGTGTTCTTTTTAACCAAATCTCTCTCAGAGGGGCGTGGGGAGTGGCTCCTTATTTTCATCTAAAGTATCAGACAGAGAATCAGCACTTTTGAAACAGGGCTGAAACAGAGGGGATTATGGGATGCTACAATGCATGATCTGTTTGGTATTTCGAGCCAAACACTTCAGAGACATGTTTTGTACAGTATATATCTGAGACCTATAATATATTGATGAAAAACAGTATAATAGGAGACCTGACTTTGACTTTGACTTCAAAGAAAGATACGCCAAAGTGACCCCCCCTTCTCACCTTGCAGCTCTGGTCTGGCAGTGATGTGTATTTGACTGACTGTTTCCAGCACAGACAGGAAGTGTGATCCTGTTGCACCTCCAGGCTCCTCCACCCCTGGCAGACTGACTTTCCCTGGTTGCTGCATGAATCCGTTTTTCATCATCCTCCCAGGAGCCACACCTGACAGCTGCCCATCAGATTCACAGTCAGGAGGCGTTTGGGTGCGTTTGGACCCAGTGGAGTGAGTGTGGCATTCACATGAAGGCCCGCAGTGTTTCTGGAAAGCTTTGAAGATCATCTGGATGTGCTTCTCTCTTTCCAGTTGACCGAAGGGAAGAGGCTGATTGGTCACCGCTGACATGGTGTAAAACTGAAAATATATGTTGCACTCAGAAATAACATATCAATGACAAGCAATTATACTGTGAATATATAAGGTGGGATACTTTGTTCATCCGTGAGTATATCGCTAATTTGTTGTCTATGTTTGGATGTAATTATCTAGATACCAGACTCGTGTTAAACAATAATCCAGGACTTTTTGGAGTTACAGAAATAATTGTTGTGTTTAAATTGTCCTCATAGTGTTTAATAATTTTATGAAAGTTATAGTAAGAACATCATTAAAAAATCATAGTACAGTATGCCATCAAAAAATCAAAAAAGTCAAGGTAAAGAGTTATCATACAAATGAATATTATAATACGCAATTTGAAAATCATAAAACGTCCAATGTTTCAAAAATTAATCAGAAGAAGTCATTGTTAAGTAGGTCACAAAAAGTTATTTATATGGACTTAGTATAATATGTATGTATAAAATAGAAAGTGTAAAAACAAAACAATTTATCAGATTAGGGACCGTTGACCAACATCTTATGAAATGGGGTCTACGGTATGTCATTAAAAAAGTCATAGTATGTCATAAAAAAAAGAAAGAAAAGTATTTCAGAACTCAATGTCATAGTATACTTGACTAGATCGTCTAAATAAAAACGTCACATTCCCCCTGAAGTAGAAGCTTACAAACAAATAATTGTAATCATCTCTTGAATTTACACGAGAAAGCTCAAGAACACCAACTTTCCTTATTACACAAAGTTCCTTCAGGAGGTTCGGGCATTTCTCTGGCACCAATATAAACTCCCTCCCCTTACGACAAAGGGATTTTATCACCGCAGCCAGCCTCGGCCTCTTCTTTATTCACATCACACACACTCAGCTTTCACAGTTTGCCCCATTCTGCAGCTGCATGTAACTTTGTATACGATATTCCTCAACAAAAAAGTAATTAAACTCTAACTCCTGTCCTGCAAACAGACAGGGATTGCTGAAAGATAAGGTGCCCAAATTGTAAATCTTCTCTACAGTCATTAGTATTAAACAGTATTTAAGGACAGAAAACAGCACAACAGTCTCTTGCTTACCTTCTGAGGTCGACCTCCGGGTACCTAAAGACTCTGACTGTGAGAAGGATATAACCAGACAAACATCCACGAGTCGTCATGATCAGGAGGGCTGAAGCACATACCTCCTTACAACCTCTGTGTGTGTATGTAGTAATGTTTGGCGTTGTGATGTGTGTGTATGTGTGTGTCACCGCCGGTCTCACCCCCTGACTCTGTTTCCATCCCAACCAGGCGGATCTGCCTTTTGTTGGGTTAAAAAAGACCCCGCTCTGCCATGTAATTGAAATCCTGCTTCCAGAGGTGAGGGGGCTGTGCAGTGGGTCTGTGTTTTGGGGTAGCCTGAGGGGTGTTAGGGCTCTATATGTGCCACAAGAAAAGGTGTTAAACACATGATTAAGAAAAGTCTGAGACTGAGCAATTGACCAATAATAGAAGTACTTTTATTTAAAAAACAAAACATTGTTTTCACTGTTTACATCTGTGATCAACATGTGTCTCATGTAGTTTATCATGATGGCCTACGATTTGATCATCAGCAGGAAAAAATGTAGACTTACATCAAACGCTGGGCTTGTGACAGGAAGAGCACATTTTCTTATACAGCTTTTTACGCAACAAGTATTCTCAACCCCAAAAATCAGTGACAGCTGATACCAGTACTGTGCGTCACCATCAATCATACTGGCATCCAGACAACTGTGCAGTGGATCCTTTATCAACATGAACAAGCATGTTTGACTTGTGATAGTCGGAAAGACCCCCAAATCTTCTCTGTGTCCTCGTCTCAAAGCGAAGGATCACTGACGGACATCCTCAGATTCCGACTTTTGATTGAAAAAGGATTACATCTGGAAGTTTTCTCTTAGTTCACCCCAAGAAGTTTGCTCCCATCCCACTCTCAGTTAGATCAGTGAGGTTGTTTATTAGAGGGAGATACCTCTTGGGATCCCCGGGGAAAGGCGAGGAGGGGGGCTGGTTGAAATGACCCATCAGGAAGATCCCAATCGTGCCGATAAAAAACACAGACACCATGACAATGAAGCAGACCCTGTCGATCACCCGGGCGACCAGGAACCACTCTTCGTTCTCCTGGAGAAGGAAGAAAATGGGAGATTATCACTGATGTTGATTAACCTAAGAAGATCAGCACATTTTGAAATGTAGAACTCACACTTTGGAAGTCGTTCTGTTTTCTTGCAGTCTCGGCTATGTGTTTGCAGGAGGCCACACACTGCTTCAGCTGTGGAGAGGCCTTTGCCAGGCTGGCACTGAGCTGCTCAGCTGAGCCCCCCTCCAGCCCATCATCTGTGTACAAAACACCAGATGTTCACGATAAGGAGAACACACTTTCATAGGCACTTTAATGGAAGACTTCACTCCTAAATTATCTTTTGTATTTACATTCTTCAACCTCTGTTACCTTGAGTTCTTGAATAAATCTCACAAAAGGCTTTCACAGTGAACAAAATTCCTCATGAACCAAAGTCAACTTGGTCTGGATTCAACAACAGCACAACTATATCAAGAAATACAAGGAGTCCAGATGAAAAGTATCTGCGCAAACCTGAGACTGTTAATGAGGAGGGGGTTTTAAATAGTTTTTGGTTTGGGAAGTACTGAGCATATAAAAAGCTTTGATTATAATACACAGGCGTCTGCAAGTTTTTTAGCTGATGTGCTTTAGTAAAACCCGCTCACTATTGACTATCAGTTTTACCAATTCTTTGTTCACATTGAAGTCGTGATAAAAACATTATTATTATTATTACATTTTGGGGGTGAAGAATTGCTTTGCACTTGTTTAAATACTTACGTATCCTCTCTAATACTGACTTCATCAGTCCATTTCTGTCTTTGAGTTTGGTAAACATGAGTTCAGATCGAGCTGTTTTGAACACGTATTCCTCCGCCTTGCTGATGAGGCTCATGGAGCTGCGGCGTCGGCAGGGCACCAGGAACACGTTGTTCCTGTCTGTGACATGATTTTCACCGTTGCCAGGTTCTGAAGCGTTGTCACTGTTTGGTTTCCAGGGTTGCATCTGCATCTTCAGCAGCCGAGGCAGGATGTTTAGGAAGATCTGAGGAGGACACAGGGTCAGAGGGTAATCCAGTGGCAAATAGACCTGTGTTTGCTTCACAGGATGTTCATTCAGTAGCTTCTTAATGGAAATTGCCTTTAGAAAAGGGTTTGGTCTACACAGTCTTACCTTTCTGACATTGTCTGTCATTTTGTGAGTGTTTGGGGTTCTCAGGGAAACGTTGAGGACTACCACACAGTTCATCACCACCGTGGTTGTCACTGACATCGCAAACATCAAATACCTGCAGTCAGATGTTCATCAATCACATTTTGTTCTCACTTCAGGTCAGCTGTATTTCAACCAAAACTCTTTGAGCGATCACACAAACGTACTTTCCAATCAGGGGCACTGCCCTCGAAGTCTCTGGAACCTTCTTGGCGATAAGGAAGAGAAACACAGTCTGGCCCAGAAGAGTGGCAATAGACATGGTGCACTTCTGACCCCCAGCTGCAAAACAAATATTCATTCAGAGTGGTAATGAAAACAGAAATGTGTAACCTAAAGGAGACTTTTCTTGTCTACCACGTAACATTTGGAGAAAACCTTGATGATGAGAGCTAGGGAAATCATGATGAGGTTGATGTGTTGGAGGTCTGACTGACTATTATTAGGCTTTTAGAAAGTTACACAAAGTTAGCAAACAGACCTTTGGCAGGTAAGAAGTAGACAAGGAGGCAGAGAGAAGAGAAGAGCACACAGGGAGCGATGATGTTAATGACGTAGAAGAGGGGCTTCCTCTGGATGATGAGGAAGAAGACCACCTCCTGGTACTCCAACTCATCCTTAGTGTGCTGAGTGTTGATCAGCATCTTAGCCGGCCTGTGCTTGATGGCCCACTCTCCATTCTCTAAAAACAAGTTAAGATGGAAGTTAAACATTTTGCAACACAATAATTTGTAATACGTTTCAATATAAACACTGTCTTTTAAACTCTTCTGTACCAGTGAAAGCCTCTGGGTCAATGTCCACCCACTCCAGCGTGTGGTTGTCCTCCTCTTTGAGAACCAGTTTGATCTCGTTGGCACTGTACGTCTGGGAGCTGAACACAGCGAGAAGACATATGTTCTGTCTGACACCACAACAAACACAGCCATTTATTCCCTTTTACAAGACAGCATGGTGAAAAGGGACCGTGAATGAAGGAATCATTGTCTCTGGTTTGGACACTGGATTCTATTTAAATCACAAAGAGAGACCTGACATAGAGATCCGAACCGATGGTCGAGAGTCTAAATGATTAGAAATGAAACTGGTCAGCAGCTGGTCCGTTGATTTCAATTCCTTTGGTTTATTTCATTATTTTCATTTTACAAATGAATTTAACTTTAATTACATTTTCTTGAAACTTAACTTTATGTTAAAGCCTTCTCTATAGGAGGGTAACTCAAATGGAGAATAACTAAATTCTTAAAATAAATCTAGTTGAATGTTCTCACTATAGGTAATAAACTCTATATTGAGTTGTTTATCTGTTTCCTTACATTTCAGCCAGTTTCCGTGCTCATTTAAAATGCACTTCTATTCTTTGGTTTCTAAAATGTTAAATCTTATTTTTGTCTAAATTACTGCAAGATTGTGGGTAAACCGGAGGTGCTTTTTAATATTATAGTAGCTTGACAATCATCAAATCCTAACAGCTTTTGTCTCTACTCACCGGAAGACCATGGTGCAGTTCTGCCAGTCAAATGGAAAGTAGTTGACGGTGATGGCACAAGCACTGCGGTAGATGGCGGGAGGCAGCCAGTACACGCAGCCGTTAGGAGACACCAGAGCGTTGCAGTACAGAGCCACCTCGAACTGTCCATCCATACTGTGCACAGGTTAGAACAGAGGGCAACTCACACACACACTCACACACACATTGCTTCTACAGTGTGTTTTTCTTATGTATACAGGCAGAAGTAAACATTATATTTGCACTTGATTAAAATACTTTTGACTAAATTAGTGTCTGATGGAGTATTACACTTCTCTGCCCACAGGAAGTGAGAAATACAAAAATTAACAACTACAGTAGGATGAAAAACAAAAAACAAACACTTACTCAATTTCCTTTCTTTGATTTCTTAAACATTGTCTTTCTACCCGTTAGCTCATCATGTACCAGCAGGCAAATATAGTCAATGCATTGAAATAACACATATTTTTTTTAATCTGCCCCTTTAGTTTGTATGGCTGAGTTAAGTAACTTTTAAATGACTGTGATTACAACAACATACTCTGATATTCTGAACAAACTGTGCTGTTGTATTTGCTGTAAAGTGTCTTTACTGTAGAAATCGTAAAATCGTTTAAAAATGTGCTATATAAATAAAACTTGATTTGATTTGATTTGATTTGATACCCTCAAAATGTCCTTGGAATGAAAAAAAGAAAAAGTCTGTATATTACTGTTTGTTTGCTTTCAAACTTTTAAACTCATTGTGATAAGTTACACATCAATGCTAACTACATCTTATAAGATAGTTCTTCTGAGCTGCAGTTGAAGTTTTAGTGACTGCCTGGGAAAATGTGCTTATTAAATGTGTGGCTGATCCATTGCCTGAGACAAATTGTTCACACTCACTTGTTCTCCAGTATGACTTCAGGCAGCCAGATGCTCTTGGAGGGCATCCGCAGCTCAGAGGTGATGTTCCCATAGAGCGCTGACCTGGGCGGTTGGTCCCATCTGAGCCTGTAGTCACACCATTGCTACAAACAGAGATACAGTGGGTTTGAAATCAGTGCAAAGCACCTGCAAATAATCCAACAGGTGAGGTGTGTGTAAGGTTACCATTTCTATCCAGACGCTTGTTGTCAGGGCCTCCTCCTTTTCACTCTGAAGGAACATAGGGTTAGTACATAGTGTTACCCATAATGCTAAAATAACCACGGGCACCAATCGAAAACACCAGACTGAACTTCACTCACCAGAGAGATGAGGTTAGTGAGAGTCATTTTGATGTCGACCTGAGTGATGTCCCCGCTGTTCTCCATCGGGCGGATGTTCTTGTTGTAGCCCTTCATCAAATCCTTGAAAAGTTCCCCTTCAAGGTTGAGCGCTGATGCTGCAGGAACATATGAGAGACAAGTGATAGAAAAGGGACTAAATCAAAGAGTGCTCCATCCATTTTACATATTAGTCTCAGTTTGAAGCCTAATGAAAGAGTTGCTTAATGTCTCCTGTGGCTCTGGAGAGAGGTTTCCAAAGTGTGTAAAATAACCCTGATGATGTCTTATTATTGTCAGCAGGGTTATCTCAGTTTGGGCTTGACAACAAAACTGCTTAAAAACTAGATGTGTAAAGTTTGAGAGACATGATCAGTGGAGTGCTGTATAGGTAAGATCCTCCGTTGTTGGTGCTTGATCTATGCTACGGACTAGAAGTCATGCTTGTGCTACATCAAATCTAACTACCGTTTTTTAACCTGCCTCTTATCAGTCTCCCTAATACACTTCAATAATGCTGTATAACATCGCTGATACAAAGCATCACTCGGTACCACTTTATACTTGTATCAGCAAAGATAATACAGCAATCACCTGATAGTCCCCTATGACGAGTATAAAACTGGAACCCGCATGAAGTCTACTCACACAGCATGAGTATGGTCCAACTTTGTGTACATGCCTTGCCAAATAATGAATTACAATTGGGTAACAATTTATATTTACATCAAAGGTACATCATTCCCACGTCAAATCTGTGACCAAATCGGCCTTTTTCCACCTGAGGAACATTGCCAGACTCCGACCATCACTCTCGGAGTCGGTTGCCGAAACCCTACATGCATTTGTCACCACCCGCTTGGACTACTGCAATGGTGTCCTGTTCGGGGTTCCCAAAAACCCCCTGGACAGGCTCCAGTATGTCCAAAACGGTGCTGCTAGGGTACTCACACACACAAAGCCGTGGCAGCACATCACTCCCACCCTCATCCACCTACACTGGTTGCCGGTCAAATCCCGTATATCTTACAAAGTACTCCTCCTTACCTACAAGTCCCTCCATGCCCTTGCCCCCCAGTACCTATCGGACATCCTTCCTTCACCCACATGCCCCACCCCGGAACCTGCGGTCCTCAGACTCTGGCCTGCTTACCACCCCCCGCACCAAACTGCGAACCTTCGGGGACAGAGCCTTCAGTGTGGCAGCCCCCACCCTCTGGAACGCTCTCCCTGCGGAGATTCGCAACATCCCCACACTCGACGCCTTCAAAAGGGCCCTCAAGTCCCATCTGTTTGCCAAGGCTTTCGGCCCCTAATCGATCTGTTGTTTTGTCTGTCTGACTTTTGTTTTGTTATGTTTGTTTTTGCCCTATTACTGTAAAGCGACCTTGGGTCCCTTGAAAGGCGCTATATAAATGCAAGCTACATTTATCGTTGTTGTTTGATTCCTCACTGAACCTGGGGCAGTTTAGTGAAGAGTGACGCTTAGTGTACTGCAACCTCTGTAATAACATTTGGCCGAGAGTTGAGTACCACTTTTTGTTGGTTGTGAAAATGCAAATATAATTAGTAGTAGGTGTGATGGAAACTCCTGAAGCAATGGAGACAGGACTCAGAGAGAGGAGAGCAGGAACTTTGATGGCAAACACTGATGGTTCGAGCAGAGAATTCACAAGACATGTCGTGTGCCACGAGTTGACACAGCGGTTGCCAAACCAATTCTGAAGATCTCTACCCCAGACCCATGTATTTAGCTAGTTCTGAGAGAATAATCAACATTGTGCATAACAAGATAAAGCACTATAACACCTCTATCAGCTGACGCCAACAGGCAGGAACAGGGAGACAAAACACTGAGAGCACAGCAGCCCAAGGTTGCAGGCAAACTGGGTCGAAGGTGTGGGCCTAGGAAAATATGTCCCCAACAGTAGGAAGAGCAGTACTTGAACTGTTCCTTAATGTTAAAATTAACTTAATTTTATTACAGTTTGACGACACAATATTAAATGTAAATAAGGTACCTTCATTAAGCATGTTACACCTTTCTGAGAAATTGATGTTGCACTTAGTTACATACATAAAATAATCTGGCCTTACAAATATAAACACAATGCAAATCCAGATAATCTAAGCAACAAGATGCTTCTCCTAAATCTGACAGCAGCCTACCTGTGGCAGAAATCATGAAGACCCTCACAAAGAGTGACAGGGAGAGTGGAGGTACTGAATCCATTAGTGTCTGTGCTGCTCTGTCCGAGACAAAGCAATGATCACTAATCTGCTACACACGCACACTACTCCATGGGTTTACTGGCACTCAAACTGTGTGTGTGTCTGTGTCTAAATGTGTGTGTGTTTCCTAGCAGAAGTCAGGGCTGGTGGGATGGGTGGAGGTTTAGAGGAATGGTTGGGGGTGGGTGGGGGAGTTGATGATTGTTAGGGTTAAATCCAAGAGTTTATTTCTAGGTCTGCATAGTCAGCTGTCACAATGCGTTCACACACAAACACACACGCACACACCCACGACACGCACATACTTCAGGCATTGTACTTAGTGCTTGGCTGCCTACAGTGTTAAGGTACACCATCAAAAAAACACAAGTTGTAATTCTGTTTCTAGCACCTGGCTGTTGTCATTCAGACAACAAATGTACAAAGTAACGCATGGATACTGTGAAGGTACATTTACTACATCAGTGATCTATACAAAAAACATAACTTTTTCCACCAGAAGCCTTGGTTAAATGTGTTTTCTGCAATGAAAGGATCACAGACAATAGATTAGACGCATGCGTGTCTGCAAGCCAGAAAGTTAAAAGTCAGTTCCTGAGGACAAGACAACAGGTGATAAATCTCTTCCTTTTACAGCTCTCCCTCTGTGATGAGTGGCCAGGCTCTGTTTCACTACAGTGTGTGTCTGCGTCACACAAATACTTGTTACTGGCATGATTTGGCACAATCCCCACGCACACAAACACACCAGTTGATGTGTTGCAACAGGAGTAAGTATGAGTGTTTACTCAGCTATCCCACTTATTTCCCTGTATATCCCTCCTAGCATTTGGCAGAAAATTACCACAGATTAGTGGGCAAATATTAGTTGTGGAGGTACTTTGTTTTTGTTCGACTCATTTAGCCAATCATCAATGCTGACAAACTCTGAGCCTCGGGAACCACTTTGCCAGTCGGACAAAACTCAACACACAGCAAACACACAGGGCTGTCTACGCTTCAAAGGTGTCACTTCCTTAAGCAACAGTTGTCTTTACTCTGACTCATGACAGACAATAAGAGACTTTAAAGGTCAGCCTAGTTCTGCGTCCAGTTACAATTCCCCATCAGGGAAATAATGAGTGAAGACAGGGAGGAGGTGAGAGGGTGCTTGTCACTGGCAGCTGCAGTGTTGATGGGAAAGCTTACCCTTAAAGAGTCGGAGGATTGAGGTCAATCTTGGGTCACGACAGTAACCAATCAGCCGCGACACCTGTCTCTCAAGAGTGTGTTTGCGTGTCAGCAAACTGCCGTACACAGCGGCAAAATACTGAAGGATTAGTAGCATTGCTGTCAGCTTATTTGAATATCTCACATCTAACCATCAACACTCAACATGCCATAGCAATAACAATTTTATTTATATATAGATCTTTTTTTACAAAAATACAAATGCTTTTCTTTGTACAAATAAATATAGTAAGAATCAGGTAAGAATACAAATAATATTTACAGTCTGTGTGCTTCACAAGAGGCTCAACCTTTGCAAAAGACAATATGAATAACTTATCACTTTGTACAGATTTATAAGTTAAACAACGCTGCATCTCCGACCACATAAAAAAATCCTGTGGCATGATGGGTGGGCGACAGTGGGATTGATACATTCAAGGTTGTGTTTTCATTTAGAGCCAGGCTCTGAGAGAAGGAAAACAAATCAATGCTTTTCACAAAAGACAGAAGAAAGTTTGAGTGAGTGTGCGTTTATGTGCGTCTCTCTGTCCCATGACGAGGCTTTTCTGGTGCAAACAGGTCTCTGTGAGAGTCTTTGTGCTTTCATCGTCATCTCAGACTTTGAGTGCGTCCAGTGCTACAGAGATTATCCTTGGCACACTGCGGTAAAAGGACTCGTTCTCTAGGCCCACAAGACTGTAGAAGGTCAAAGGTCGTCCGCCCACTACTGCTCTGACCCGCGCCTGGTAAAGTCCTCGATCATTCTTGGAGCTCAGATCAACTAACACCTGAACAAAAAAGAGAGAGAGAAAAAAGGCGTACATTAGACACAATTCTCTTTATCAATTGCTTATTCACTTCTGTCAACTTCTCAATCTTAAATGATAGTTCACCTCTTGGAAGCTCATGCGGAGGTTTTTGCTCGGGATGCTTAAGACCCAGCTGTAGGAGTCTCTGACCTGGCTGACCTGCTGTGAGGTCTCTCTGACTCCAGGGCAAACTGCAGGAACAAACAAAAACATTTGATTTGAGAAAAACAACAACTTTCCTAGAACAAATATTACACACATTGTTTTGTGAAGGTATTTAATGGAAGTCAGAACAAAGTGTGGTACATACTTTTCCCACTGGCCCCAGGTGTCTGCCTCTTCCGAAGGAGGCTCCGGTATATTCTGTGCAGACTTCGAGTCTTTACTGCTTGCACAGCTTGTCTGGGGTCAGCGGTGGTCTCTGAGCGAGGAGCCCCCTCAGTGACCACAGACGTGGACTGCACAGGAAGCGGTAACGCTGAATATTTCATTTCTGTTCCGTCTCCATTCTCAACAAAAGTAAAATCCTCCGACGTGACGCTCCAGTTTAAATCAGAAGAAGAGTCTTTATCTGGCAATGTTACACTTTGTGACTCATCTTCTGCCACTCCATCATCTCGTGTCCTTACTTTCTGAATCTCATTCATCAGGGCTGTTAAAAGAGACCAAGGTTTCTGGGGTTCCTGTGAGGATGAGGAGGAGGAGGAGGAGGAGGATGCTCCCGTGGAAGAAGACGTTGAATGGGGACTGTTGGGAGACTCCTCCTGGAGGTAGACTGCGTCCATGGACAGGATGGGAGGAGCAGCTCTGGATTCCAATTTTGAGCGCAGCGCTGAGATAAAAGATTGAAATTCTGCCTCCAGCTGATGTACCGAGGAGTCCTCTGTCTGGAGAGGACGAGTACAAAGAGATAGATATTAGGTGAAGCTTCATTAACCCCAAAAATATAATTAATTTCCATGTCAACATCAATAGCATCCTACATTTCCCAAATTGCCTTTGAAAGTAACTGTCAGTGTTGATTTTAGTTAATTAATTCTTCCCAGTTGAATGATCAAAAAATATATGGATATTGCAAAGATTCTTACTGAATCAATAAACATAAAATGTACCTCTTTACTGATTCAGATGATTCTATAAAAGATTGTATATAAGGATAACTGAATAATATTTCCAAAGAATTCTATGTTTTTAGATTTTCTTTGACATTTATAGCTTTTATTGAGGTTCCCGAATGAAGCGTTGAGTGTCAAAACAAATGAAATTCTACAAAAGTATAACACTAGTAATATAGCTGTATCTTTAACGACAATTACGCAGAACTACCAGGTTTGAACAGAACAAATAGACAGAAATGTTGCCTGTAATATACCTCTAAGAAAAGGTTGTCCTCTTGTCTTTTTGGCGTGGAGATGTCTGTTGATTTGTCATTTTGTTGTTTGTCCAGATCCTCAGCAATATTTCTCAGATATTTCTCCCAGTCGTCCACTGAGGGTCCCACCTCTCTGAATAAGGACGGAGGAACTGGAGAGGGACCCTGCTGTGTAGGCACCGTAGCTCCACCTAGCTGTTCTGCAAGTAATAAAAACCATGTTAGAAACCTGACTTAAAAACCCAATTTCTTATTATATCAATGCACCTAAAGAGACATTCGCACAGTTGGATATGCATGGCTTCCTGTAAGCTATTTATAGATTTTAATCTCAGATAAAACGGAATAAGACAATCTAAAAATGAAGTACCTTTAATCTGTGTGAGACGGGGGCTCAGGGCCAGGTCCCTTCGTTCTCTGGTGTGAATGAAGGCGGTGCTGTAGATGTGCTCCACCAGCTGAGGAAGAGTCTGGGTGAAGAAGGTCAAGTCCACTTTGTCCCGGATGTAGTCCTCTGCCCTCTGGAGCAAGTCTAGCAGGGTTTGTATGAACGAACGCAACTCTGGATGACAGAGAGGGAACCGATAAGAAAACTCAAAATCTGAGCCACATAAATAATAAGTGGTCTGCCTATTGTTTATTCTTCATCCATCAAGCTGAGATTTTAAATTAGAGCACTTACGACATTTCTTAAAGCGGGTGAGGCACTTGTCCTCTGCCATCCGGCTGCAGGCGCTGGCTGACTGACCGGGGGGGCAGGTCAGGGTGTAGAAACGACAGATGGAGCTGAACTCCGACCGCTGTTCCTCCTCCGTCATTTCTGTTGTCTTCAGAAGCTCCTGGCAGGTCGGCTCCCTGCTTCCAAAGGACTCTAAAATAATACAAACATAGATTGTAGTATTGTAGATTAATTACATATTTTAATATTTAGATATCAGCTGTTTTAGCTTCTGTGGTGTTTTATAGTTGCATGAAACTCACTGTGTATCTCAGCCTGAATCCAGTCAGAGAAGGCAGACACCCGAGTGTAGACTCCAGGCTTGCCCTTCTCCCCACAGCCGTCTCCCCAGGAGGTAATGCCGAAGAGCTGGAACCGACCTGAGATTCGGTCCTGGTAGATCAAGGGGCCTCCAGAATCACCCTAAAGATGACAGAAAACCCCAAAGCGTTATAGAAAATGATGGGTGTTGCTGAAACATATCAACAAACATAAAGGGTATCAATACCTATGCACTGTTTTAAAGGTTTGTCAGTAGTTAAAGGGAACCCCCAACTATAACCTGAGAGATCAGATAAGAAATGGTCTGCCCACCTGACATGAGTCTATTCCTCCGGAGAGATAGCCAGCACACAGCATGGTATTTGTGACCAGTTCTTTGCCAAGGGCGCTCTTACAGGTGCTCTGAGGCAGCAGAGGCACCTTGGCCTCCATCACCACGTCAGCAGATGGACCATCTGTAGAGAAACACACAGAAATGTTATATGTTAACTATTGATAGGTTTCAATATACAACAGCACTTTTAAGAAATCAAAACATCTTTTAAACAAAAAACTAAGCTATAAATATCATGAACTTCCAGGTAAATGATGGCCTTACTCACCCTCATAGAGGGAGCCCCAGCCTGCCACCAGACACGGGCTGCCAGTAGGGGGCTCCATGCCGGAGGGGAGACACACCGGGGTCACACGACCAGACAGGACGACTGGGGATGCCAGCTCCACTAGGGCTATATCGTTGTTAAATGTCTTTGGATTGAACTGTGGGAGGTGAAGAAAGATTGATTGATTGAAGAAACGAATTGATTGTTTAACCAGGGAGGTGTAATGGGAAAGGTAATACTCTATTATGCCTCTAATGCATCTTCACCTCGGATAGTTACCTTAGGATGAGGGATGATGCGGTTCACTTTGAGAACCTGCTCATCAGGGTCCGTCTTTGTGATGTCAAACTCCCCCACCACAGCAGTCCAGTAGCTCTCACTCCGGCTGCTACAGAGGTCAAAAACAATAAGAGAAAGTGGGAATGAGTGAGAGATCAACACTATGATAAACTCCAATCAAATATCTTATTATAGTTGCAGAGAAACAGTGATGCACACTCACCCAGCAAAACAGTGAGCTGCAGTGACCACCCAGGAGCTGTCCACCAGCACCCCCCCACACATCAGGCCACCATCTAGCTGGAGGTTGACCAGCCAGGGCCAGCTGCCTGGAGGAGCCGGCGAGCCCCCCACGATCCGGGAGCGAGGCTGTGTGATGTTCTGCACCGCGGACGACCTCTGACCACACACTGCTGCTGGGACAGAGACACAGAGGGTCACAAACTGAAGCAAAATCTGTTATTCTTTATTAGTTATTTCTCACATTCTCCTTTACATCCAATAGTACTTCAATTTAGATTAACAATTTCTTTAACAAGGGGTCACAACATGTATAAGGTCTCAAATCCCCCCAAAAAATCAACATGAGAATATGAAAAACAAAACGTGTAGAAGTCAAATCAATAATAACACTGAGAACGTAAATAACACAGGTATAGCAAAAATAAAATAAAATAAAAGATGGGTTATATGTAGGATGACTTGTGTAAGGTCATCCTACATATTACAATAATACAGTCCAATATACTTAGGAAAAATATCCATATACCAGGACATTTCAAAATAATATGGCTTAATTTGAAAGAAGCCATATTAATTTTTCTTACAAATTAATATTTGTAAGAAAAATCTGCTTTTTTACAAAGAAACATTGAATCACTTTGCAAATAAGCCTCACACTTTTCACAGACAAAGATAATCTGTATGAAGACATGACTGATGTATCCCCTCACCCTGTGCATGCGTCTGTGTGGCAGGCTCCAGGTTCTGCATGGTGTTCAGCAGGCTGCACTGGAGGACCCGGGCGCTGCAGCTCTCCCCCATGATCCTGATGCAGCTCTCTTTGTCCAGTTCACCAGCTGGGCAGCGATGCTGGTAGTATGCACAGGCCTGACTAAGAGCCCAACTCCGCTCAGCTTCATCTTGAAGCTTCTGCGCCTTACTGATGACATCACAGCTGGGCTCTGAAAGGGCATTGGCAGGAGACGCTGTTGGGGCGAGAAGGAGAGTTTACTAAGAAAGCATTCATTGGCTCAACATGGCTCAAGATGCTCACTGATTATAAGTGGAAGAAAGAGTCATATTTGACTTACAACAGGAGCCAGACAGCTGCCCACAGTCCTGAAACAAACAGGGAACACAGCCTCGGCAGCCTGCTTCCGCCCGACTTCTCTCAGATGATGCACGGTCGAGAGTGGACAGGGCACTAGTCATGGCCGCCTCGAGAACCACAGTGCCTCGATCAGAGAGAGCTGCAGGAGAGGAAAGGGAGACAGAGAAAAGAAAGAACAACATGTGAGACAAGCTGGGGGGAAGGAAGCGAAGTACGGCAAGATAGAGAAGAAGACAGGAGCCAGACTCGTGTGTTGGTCAGGCTGATATGCCAATATATATATTATGTTATCAGCTTATATGTTGGCCAAGTGACAAGTAGTTACAGTAAAATGGCAAAGACACATTTGCGGTAATGCCTCAATTAAAGCAGTTCTGGACATTATCAGTTTAAATCTGACTGTTTATCAAAACATATTTAAAAACGTTTTATGAAAATTGTTTAAAAAATAATGAGATCATCAGCAGCCTGGCTGGGCTCATTGCATAATGGACTGATACTACTTTCATACTTTTCTTTTGATAAATGCATGTTCATTGACTGAATTCTGACAAAATAGGAAGGACAACCACATCGTTAACTGCAGACCAGCGTTTTCTGTGGGAACATTATGTGTCCACATCCGTTATGTGAGCATCAGTATGAACTGGTGCCGCTTTCTGGTATGTGTGCGAGGACCCCCCCTTTCTCTCATGCTGCTCTTTGAGCTCATTGGCAGCGTGTTAGGGAAGCTAGCTCACGCTCAGCGCGCTGGTGAGGATTCAGCAGACTCACATCAATCGGGCCGCCGACCCTGCAGCCCCCCCTCTGTGCCGCACCACATCACAGGATAGGCTACTAACAACAACAATGCTGATTGAAGACTTAATTAGAAGGCCAGGGCTGAGCTGGCAGAGGCTGGCGAGCAGGGACAGACCCTAGGGGCGGCTGGGACCCCGAGTGCCTTGTTCTAAACACTCTAAACACACAGTGCCATCACCAGCCGTTTGTATGAAGGCTCTGCTGTACTCAGCACTTCAACCAGAGAAGGCCAGGGGTCCCCCACCAATGTGCTTTACTGCACGATTAAAGTATTCATGCATAACGCCTGACTGATAAAGTGCCGAATGAGATAAAGACATACAAATACAGCTGATGATATTTCTGATCCTTGCAGCTTGAAGACAGTTTGTATGTGCTGAAATACTACTCAAATGTGTTGCATTACTTCTTTAGGGTTACTAGGGTTAGCCACCTGCTGCTCCTCAGAAAAACACTAAACCATGAAAGATTGTTAAACAATATCAGCAATAATTCAATTTAAATAACAGAGAAGGCCTATAGCAAAACACAACATTCATTGATATATGTTGTGCCTCTTTGTACATCCTGTATGTCAGCTGTAGTATTAAGCTATTTTATAGATATTGTTAGTATCACCAAGTGTTGCCTGCTTTACTCCCAGAGAGATACAACGCTTTTGAAGCATCACTAGTGTTTAATTTGCGGGGCTCTCAACATTATGCATTAACACAAATGGATCTGTCTATGGCATATATCCTACATAGCAATTGTTGATTCGTTATTTCCAGCCCTCAGGAGGTGTGAAACTGCTTAAATGCTTATTCAGATATCTACACTATAATCACTTGTCATGTTGTCACTACCTTTCAAATATACTGCAACATGAGAAACACCTTACCTTTGAGAGCGCTCTGAGGCATCCTGTAGACCTCTCGACCTGCCGGGGCTCCCAGCAAACAGTGGAGTCCCATCAGCAGCAGAGATATGAGCAGCAGCATGGTGTCAGAGCATCAGACCTCCACTCCACAGCGACAACAAGCAGACAGGCAGGAGAGGAGCTGGTGGAGGTGAGGCGAGTCTGCAGGGTTTCCAGGTCCTTATTGTGAGGTTTCTCTTTGAAATCCTTCTCTGTCTCCCTCCTCCTGACTCTTTGGACTCTCTCCCACACTGTGGTGCAGGGCATCTGTCTGTAAGTTTACTTAGAGGAACAATAGGTGCCTGGAGTGGTCCCTGGTATATATAGAGTCCCCCAGGGGAACACCAGTAAGTGGGAGGGGGGACAGGACAGGAAAGAGAGGGAGAGGGAGGGAGGAGGGAGAGATGCTCCCATGGCCAATACACAAACAGATGAATTCATTAAGACTGTGACAGCAAATGGGGTGCAACTTGCCAAGGCTGGACATTACAAAGAGGTTTGGTTCTATGAAAAGAGACAGAGGGAGGGAGAGAGAGAGAGAGATGCAGATAGGGAGGGGGGGGAGAGAAAGGGAAGGCAGAGTGATTGGCTGGGCGGCAGGAAAGGGGGTGTTGTTTGAATGAATTAATGTGAGAGGAAGAGGGAGAAAGATATGCAGATAAAGATATGGGCTGATGTGACACTGGAGTGGAGGAATGTAGAACAAGAGAGAGAGAAGTCTGTGAGCGTCTGAAGTGAAGAGTCACAGGGAAAAGAGGGAGGTTGAGTGACAGAGTGTGAGAGAGCGGGAGAGAGGGTGAGGGAAGTGTCTGCCATTCTGTGTGCCGCTCAAAGAGGGCTTTGTCCCCGGCGTCCCTCTGAGGATGCCCACATCAAAGCCGCCCACCGGGCATCACTTGGCCGCCGCCTCCATTGATCACTTACAGTCTTTTATCCCCCCCATTAAAATATTGTCAGTTCACATCACTTTTGTCTTTCTCTGCTGAACTCTGCTTTTGTTACATAAAGATATTGTAAAAAAAAATTACATATGAATATGATGTATTTTTAAGGTATACACTTTCAATTTAGAGCCATTCAGTGTCACCTTTGTGGTCTTGTCACTGCAACTGCTGGTACTCAAGTAAAACTGACGTACTGATTTTCAGACAAAATGTTAGAACTCATGACATGATGATATGTTTGTAAATCTTTACATCTGAAAAAGACTATGGTAGTAACTGTAGCTTGTCATCTTTTTAAAGCTCAAACAATAACATTATGTGAAAAACATCTTCATCTATAATAACTAATAAGGATTTGTCAAGAATTATGACAACAAAAACCTTTTTTAACAACAATTAAATTATTATTGTTAATGAGTTACCAATGCCGAACCATAAGCCAGGATCCCTTATCATATAGGGGCCATTCTGCATTAAAGAATATTTTATGATTTGTTTATTCTAACACTGGCTTCAGAGGATGCAGGAGGTGCCAGTATGTAATCTGTCAGATATGCAAGTTTGCTTTGTCAGACAAACTTTGTCAATATAACTCTGTATATCAAAGTATATCCAATATAATAAGAAAACATGTCACTCTTCCACACCACAGAACCACAGTGTCATGTTATTATTATTAGATTGTACTGCATTCACAGCATATAAGGGTTACAGTGCACTGAAATCTCTGCAGGGAGTGATCCAAATATAACACTGATATAAACAAAATGTTCTCTACATTCACAGGCATCAGACAGTGGCATGATCACAGTCTACATGCACACAGAAAGAAGTCTGTGCCGACCAGTCTCCCAATCGAGAAGCACAAATTGGAGTCAACTTGGAGCCAACTAACTGGCCGAATCTAGCAGGGCATTATCAAAGAGAGCCGTGCACTGCTGCCACGCCGACAGCATACAGTACGTGTTAGAGAGTGTGTGACTGACTGTTGGTGTTTCACTCAAAGTGTGTGCTGCCAACACAAATGCTTTGATGGTGAAACAGATGAGGAAGAAACCAAAACAAGATTCAGAGCAAGAAGAAAACTGATGAGGAGTCAGAAGATACAAACATGACATGTCTTCCTTTTGAAGCCGTGCTTTCAGACGTTAGTTAGTGTGTGTGTGTGTGTGTGTGTGTGTGTGTGTGTGTGTGTGTGTGTGTGTGTGTGTGTGTGTGTGTGTGTGTGTGTGTGTGTGCGTGTGTGTGTGTGTGTGTGTGTGTGTGTGTGTGTGTGTGTGTGTGTGTGTGTGTGTGTGTGTGTGTGTGTTTTGTTGTGTGCATTGTGCCCCCAGCCCCCTCCATGCACCCGTGCGGCACAATGGCCCTGAGATCTGAGAGCAGGGTCAGGCGGAGCGGAGCGGGAACGGCATGGGACAAACGGGCGGCACTCTTTCATTTCTTTGCTCTCTCAATCTGTTTGCCTTTGATGTCCTTTGATTAATTTGCCTTCTGCTCACTCTTCCTTCATCTATCCACCAAGCATGGAGCATTCTGTCCTCCTTTCTCCTCCTCCGCCTGCCTGCCCCTATCCCCACCAATGGTGATGTTGTAACTTATCCAACGATAGAATACTTTGAATGATGTAAACTAGCAACGTGATGCGATCAAGTCATCTCTTATTTTATTAGATCTCTGTCAGTATATTTAGGCGGCAAACTGTACAGATACTGTTCTTTTGTTATTGATGACAGTGTTTGTGTTTTTTCTCCTGATTGGTTGAGTTTTCCGAGGCACTTGTCCTTAATAAAGCAGTCTGATACATCATGTACTCATGAGAGTGTCAATGGTAATGCCTCTACTCAGAACAAATGAGGTTGAAGCTGCTTTTAGTACTGCGCTGAACCAACTTCCTGACAATATTAAAGGTGATAAACACAAGGCAGTTCTAAATCATACATACATATATCATATAAAGTGAGCTCATCTGCTGTGCTCTTGTGTCTTTAAATTATGATCACCTTTATAAAATGGTGGATACTCTAACATTACAACTATATTTCTGGTCTTTCATCTTTTTTATTCAATTTGACCTTTTCTTTGAAGGGTTCTATTTACAAATACCCTGCCCTACCTTAACTGAAAAGTAGCATGAGCAAGCAGTAAGGAAGACATTGTGTTGCTCTCATTTGAGCTAAGTTGTCCTGCGATCCACCTGTAACAAACAGTTATGGTTTGACAGGTTTGAAGACATGTTTAGGGTTTGCACAAGAAAATAAATTCCATTGCTTAACAACGGTAAACAAAATAGTTTTGAGTGTCTCAGTACAAACATTTCAACTTAACTCTAGATTAATTTGGCAACCTTTTTGGTAGGTGGGAGGAATTTAAAACAGGCAGTGACGATTAATGAGTAGCTTGTACTTTAGGCAATTTTGTTTTTGTTGCTTTATTAGTAGTTAGGAGTTGTCTTCATTGTTTGTAAGACACAAAAATACACATTAAGTTATTACTGTTTTTTTGTCAAATTGCTTTGAAAAATAAGATTGTAAGCAGGAAGATTTGTAAAATCATCTGAGAAGTGTGTTTGCGTTTGACACTGGACCAGCTTGGCTGCAGAAATGAATGTGAATGCACAATCATCTGCTGAACCGTCCAGAAGTGATTTACTGCAGGATGCTCATGCTCGTCCCTGACTGGCTGCTTGAGCAGGTTACATAAAGAAAACACACAATGCTCAGCACACCACAATGAGAACCTTAACAACAATCGTGTTGAATAACACCCAGGTATTGTGTTCAGTTATGAAACCATTTCTCCTATTGTCTCAGGCAGAAAACAATTGAAATCTAGGTCAGTGGGGTACGCAGCGGAGAAAAGGTTCCCAACATTTCAGCACAGACAGACACTTGAAGCCCTGACAATAGTCAAGCAGCTCGTCTGCACAGGCCTGTTTTGGGTCATTGTTAGACATGTTGTTAATTAGATCTATTATGACCTCAACAAGCACATTAACTGCCATTAAATGCACATCAACCACCAACTGGTCCATAATGATACATTCGCTTTATCTAAATGGAGTGAAAATGATGTGGTTGATTAAGTTTGTATGGAAACACTGCTCAGATTCTTTTTCTATTAATAATTAAACTAAACACGACCTTTGTTTTATCACACAATGACAAATGTGTATTTGATAAAAGTAAATACATGAAATGTAATTAATGGTTGCATTAAGAAATAAAGGGGTTTTATAATTTAATTAAATTCAAATTTGGTTTAGCTTATCAACAATTATTTATGAATAAAACTAGGGATCCTCTGTCTCCTCCGCCCAGCCATAACATGGGGTCGACCCCCTTCCCCCAATAAAGCTTTGATTGTCAGTGATACTGGGGGGCTGTTTCTTTGACATTTGAGGGCTTAAAACCTGCCCTTAATCCTGTGATCTGACCTCCCATCTTTTGCTCTTTTCACACTTTGATTGGTAGATGTGGATATACTTTACCTGCAGGTGAAGGGGAACAGGCTAACATGTCCATCTCAATGTGATGCTGCAGATTTTGCGCTGAATTCTTTGCACCTAAAACCAGAATGAACAGGAAAAAAACAGAATGAGTAAACCATATGTTTGTTGCATAAAGCTGCACTTTATAGCAGGGCTGCAAAACACAAAATATATACAGCAACGACCAATGTTTTCTTTATAGAATAATGTGCTGGTTCAATCAAATGTTAAAAAAAACAGTGAACATCCAAGTTGATCAAAGTCCAATGGGGATGCCATATAATGATTTTCAGTTGATAATCCCAACATATTCAGATTAATATGATATAAAACTACTATGAAAAATTACTTCAACAATTATCAGAATAGATTCAGATTATTTCTCAGTCGATTGAATAATCTTTTAGTCAATTTACTATTATGTCTGTAATAGTACAGTAAGTGCAAACAATTTAACCAAGTTGAAAAAGCAAAACAACAATCCTGTCGATTCTACCACAGTACCGTATGTCAAGTTGTTGTTTTTACCTTCTCATCTTCCATGAGCATACAACAACCTGCTCAACACTGACTAGCTCCAATCAATATTGTCCATGAGAAGTATTAAGTATGGGACAACCTGGGAATGGAGCATTTGTCAGTCAGGGGGTATAAAAGCAAAGGAGGAAATACATTTAAGTACATTTAATAGATATCATTCATATTTGTAGTGGGTGCTAAAGAAAACAAAGCTCTACCCTTACCCTTAGTTGACAATGAAAGGTATTTTTGCAAATAACATAACACAGTTCTGGTCAGAGGTAACATGAACAGAATATGAACATCTTTAGAGCACCATGACAGCTGAAAAGGAAAAACAGAAACATCTATTCTAAGTGATTGCAGTCCACTGCTGACATGGAACAGCTGACTTGAAAAGGCTGACATCTAGTGTCACAATATTGAAACTTCTCTCAGCCCTGTCTGACAGAGTTGCTGAAACTGCAGTGTTCTGCTGCATGATATCATGTTACATTAGCAAGCTCTACATGGGACAGTGAGTTCTCATAACACTATAGGCGTAAAAAAGAAATCACTAAAATACAAATAAAATGAGGTGTGTCCAATGTTTACAAATCTGCATTGATTTGGATGAACTGGCTCCCATGAACTGTGATTGTGCATGTTTTCTGCAAAACTTGTTGTTCAATCAAATCATGACACATCAGTTATTAAAAAGGTGTAAAGTATATCACACGTTTACTATAGTTTTTAAGCAACATTTTCACTGATATTTAACCTGAAAGTATTGCAACATTGGTTTTGTGCCAGTCACACGCTAATATATTGATGGTCCCTTGATTAGGACCCTGTGAGTTAGGGCAGACCGGATGTGAATTGACCGTCCTCTGACTGACCGTCTGTGAAACTGAGGGAGAAGACGCCGCTGGATCCGGAGTGAATGTCTGTTGAATATTCAGCATACAAATAACTTCACCGCGGCAAGCGTGGTAACAAACAAGTAACTAACTATGCTAGCAAGCCAGCTAACTTGAGCTAATTTAAAATGTTCTCACCCCAGTCATCACTAGATATTCTTGTTATTTAATTAGCAGATTGCAAATTGTTCCAAAACTATAACATTCAAATGTTGAGTAGCCTTCCATATGTGCTTTAGAATGTATTTAAATACTCACCAGTTTGTGTAACACAGGTAGTTAACGCCTTTTATCCTGCAGAGGTAACCATAGAGAATTTAAAATAACTGTATTAAAGTCTGATGAATCGAGTTCGTCAGGTGCCAATTTAACGGCAGTATTCGCTAATGAACCCACATTGTGACATAACTAGTACTTATCGATACAAATGCGAAATTTTGCATTTTATCAGACACTTTTAAAAGTGAGAAATTAGATTGATTTAAAAACTCTGGACATCACGATATAAATAGATAGAGAAAATGAAAATCAGGCCACGTGGAGGCAGCATGGGACACAAATTGAAAATACTTGCATCTCTCTCTCTCTGTCTCTCTCTCCCCCCCTCTCTCGCGCACACACACACACACACACACACACACACACACACAACACACACAACACACACACACACACACACACACACACACACACACACACACACACACACACACACACACACACACACACACACCACACACACACACCACAACACACACACACACAACACACACACAACACACACAACACACACACACACACCTTAAGCATTTAAGGCTTTAAGTCACATGTGTCAAACTCAAGGCCCTTGGTGGATTTAATTTCGGCCCGCAGGATAATTTTTAATTACTATTAGATCTGGCCCGCCGGTATATTGCACGCACACCTTCACTCAATCCTGAGGGTTTCCTCCGCTCAGAGCCTGAGCCCAAACATTGATGAACTTGCACCCAAGATGAGATGCGAAGTATCTGAACTAGCATCACAGAGCAGCACACTGAGTTTAAATGGATGTTTCCTTCTGCACTTTTTTTCTTGCGACAACAGGGCATGTTTGTTTTTCTCTTAGAGGGCAATTGTTTTTTTTTAAGCTGCTGTTGGCCTGTGGAAAAATGTAATCATACAAAATGACTCCGGAAAAGCTAAAGATAGAGCCATAAGAAATGAATGCAACTGATTATTTAATGTTTAATGTTGTTTTTATAGGCAATAATTTAAGCTTTGTTTGTTCCAGGTTTAATATGTGCAATAAGTTCATTCAATAAACATTAAACCAGTCCGGCCCCTCGACTAGTACCCATTTTTTTTATTTTGGCCCACTGTGTATTTGAGTTTGACACCCCTGCTTTAAGTGTTACCTGTAGTTGTCATAATCAGATTATATGTGTATTTGTTGCCCTTAACTGCAGCAGTTATTTGATCATTTTGATGTCACAACGTGTTATGATACAATAGTAGCTCAAGGCATAACATAAACATCAAAACAAACAGTAGAGTGCTTCCTGCTGTAATATCAAAGGGAGGTATTCCACTATTCTTTCTGACCCCCAATGTCCTTTTCACTCTTAACTCTCTCTCTTTCTGTGTTCACATTGTGTTTACACACACACACACATCTTCAAGCCATTTGTCAAATAATAATGGAAAAAATCTCAGAAAAAATCTTGTGTCCTTGGCTTGGCTCTTTCTTGTATGTGTGTTGTAGATTGTGTAATTACAGAGCAATTCACTCATTTCGTAAAGTAATACTTTAATTATAGCTATTCATTTGTTACTGCTTGTACTACTTACCTGTTACCCCAGTAAAAATAAAGAAGGCTTTTCGGTTTAGTGTTAACAAACAATAAAGCTACACAGCATTTCCACCTTTAATACAAATAAACCAAAAACAACATCCTGAATAAATACAAATGTAATTAGATTTAAGGCATAAGATACTTCATGGATTTTTTAAACTTCTGTCTTAATGATCAGTTATCATAGCAACAACAAATACAAATGAGCATCCCAAAAAAGTTGTTAATGTAATTTCTCTCTATCACGTGGCTCTCTATATGTTTATTCATCATTTTCAAGATTTGGACCAATTCAACTAGTTAACCAAAGACAAAAAGCTGCTGTTCCTTTGGTCTTACCAACTGCTGCTGCTGCTGTCTGACTGACCTGTTGGGAGAGGCAGAACACCCCCCCTCCCTCCCTCCTCTCTCTGGCCAAGCCATTAGCCATGAATAATGGTGCTGCTACCATCACAGCCAATTGTCTGGATGAAAAGCAGACTCTGCCTCACTTACCGGCGTTGTGTGTTAGCTTGTGACCGAACAGCAGGTTCAGGATCATAGTTTGTGATCAGCTCTGTGGTGCAGGTCAGAGCAGGTAAGCAGGCAGATGACATTTCACTCAACAGGAAATGTTGGTGATTGATCACAGCAGAGAGATGTCCAGGTCTTCTGAAAGAGACATTTTAATTCGTAGTATACTGATTGCCCGATACCGAAAATGAAGTTGTTACAAGTATACATCTTACAGAGCATGCAGAGGATATCAACATTCTGATACTGTTTTGTACTATATTTGTAACATCATATTTCTGAATATCCTTATAGGGCAACTGGTGGATTTGTGGTGAAAAGGAGAGCTAGGGAGAGAGAGGGAGAGGAGAGAGCAGTATCTGTTACCAGGAAAACTCCTACCGTTGTGTCACTGGGAAACCTGCGGGCAGATGTGATGCTGGAGTGATGCAGACACTGGACACTGAGGCAGATTGTCAGACACTGCGCTGAACACTACAGTAAGTGCTCCTGCTTGATTATTTTGTCTGTGATCCAGAGCTTTTAACTGACAGAAGGCACTGCAGCATCCAGAGCTAACTCTTGGCCAGCTTTGCCTCTGCAAACACCCAGACCATGGTACTGCATCTCATATCATGCAGAATTATGAGATTTGGATTTACTTAACAGCTGCTAAGGTTACTTTTTGATGTTGTAAAATATTTTACTAAATGTTGTAAACATGTTTTTGTATACATCTGCACTTTAAAAGGCTAGAATGTGAATGTGCACTGTTTACGCCATTCATTTTGCACTATGTGTTGATATAGGGTAATTAAAACCACACACACTGACCGCACACACAGCCGACTCATAGTGTGTAAAGAAGTCATTATCTGCTCTTCCCTCACTGATAAAGCTGAACTGACTGTCAGGCTTATTCATCAGTTTTGAGTATCAGCAGTCTACACAGGGGTGCTGTGTTGTGCTTACTTTTGTGTATTGTGACACCATCAGTTTGTCCCACTTTAACCAACCAGGCATTTATTATTTGCCTGTTATGAGCTAAGAGCACGGTAGCCAGATGGGCGCTGTTGATCTTGTTAGAAAGGTAGATGTGAGAAAACCATTACCTGGACCACAGCAAACACATGCACATGTGCACGCATGTGAGCGTACACATACACACATGGATACACACACACAGTTTTATGCATTCTACCATTCGCTAAGCTGCAATCTGCACACTGGTCTCTGCACCTGCTGCACTTTAAGTTATTACTGTGAGTGGACGGTCATAAATAATTATTGCATTGAGTAATAGGAATGGAAACTGGATAAGTTAGTGGTTTACCAAGTCACTGTTTCTGTTAAAAAACGAAACAGTAAGCTATGAGTGCAGTTAAGTGAGAGTGAGACAGTAGTAGTAAATTCACATATATTTACATACAGGTTGGCCACTGATTGCACATGATAGGTGTAATGCTAAGTGTAGTTAGCGCTGCCCTGCAAAGTTAATGATTGACCAAGCCTCTTACACTAAAACTATCACAGTTGGTTGCTAAGACCCCGAGGAGAGGAGATACCTTGGTTACAAAGAGCTGATGTGTTCACATGAATAGATACCTGACAGGCATACACAGCGTACATAACATATGTGAAACCAATGGACATTTGATCTATGCAGCAAAAATCAGGTGTGCTTTACAAAGATGATTACTGTGATTGCTCTGTGAATGGAAAATTAGACCATTTAAATGCACACTCACATAGTCACTTACCATAGTTCTCATGCCACCAGCAGATTAGAGGCTTGTTGCAGCCCTGAAAAGATGGTGGGACTGAGAAACTGCTCTACATGGGAACCATTGCTACTCAAGGCCTCCTGCATTAAGTCCTGTGCCAACGGCTGCTCCCTGGGCATGACCGCACACCTTACCTACGCTAATGCTGACATAGAGTCTGTAGAAGGTGAGTGGTAGGATAATACATAGCACAAGTTATATCTATGGCAACTGTATTTGCCATCAAATCGAAGTTGGAAGGAACATGCCTCAATGACCTGAGTAAAATAACAACAAAATAAATCCGACAACTCAGAATTATCTTATAAACTACCATATTTTTCAACAAAAGAGCTAGAGCTGTTTTAGTGGAAAAACACTACATTTAGATTTATCATCATAACATGTCTTGTTTTATTAAAATACATTATGAGGCATGGATTGTGGGCTTTACACCAGTGACTTTATTGAGACGTACTACTGGGACACTACTGGGAGGAAAACATACTGTATGCTGTAAATTGAGAAAGTAAAGGGATTTGAATTGACCGTGGAGTCAGTCACATCTGCTATTGGAGCTTACTGAGGGCAGTCTGCTGATGTGGAGATGGTATATCAAATTAATTAGCTTTAAAATCAAGCTCAAATTTATAAGCAAATAAAATAAAACAGCACATATTTCCTTTTCCAAATGCTATGCCATTGTCGTGTTAGACACTTTGGTCCAAAGCAACTACAAAAAAAACATTAAAGGGGACTTATCATGCAAAATGCACTTTTGTACGTCTTTTATACATGAATATGTGTCCCCGGTGTTCCAGGGAACTCACCAAGTGTCAGAAAACACAACCCTCTCTATTTTCCTCCATACCCAAATCTCTAAAAAAGGGGCTGCAACGGATCTGATCAAAACTGATCCAGATTTGAACACTGTCCTGACGTCAGGACAGTGGCGCTACGGCTATTGGGCCAACTCCACCAATCAGGAGGAGACAGCCACGGCCATTGCCGTTCAAAAGCGCTGGAGACGTTGTAGTACATATGCCAGGCCTGTAGATGGTGCTGTTCTCACAGAATCTGCCCTTGCAAAAACAGAGCTAAAAAATGTCAAATTGAGCAAAATGAGGCATGGCTAAAATGCATGATCTGTTTGGTATTTTGAAAAAAAAAAAGTATAAATATGCCTTATATAGGTATGGTCCTATACTATATTATTCAAATATAGCATGATAGGTCCACTTTAAACTAAGTCAGAAATATGAGAAAGTAGCAAAGAAGACCTCTACAATGCCTTTCATAAAACATCTAATGTAGGCTTTTAAATGTATTCCATGTTTTGTAGTTTGATTACTTTCTAAATGAATCCCAAGTCTGAAATCAGAGTTTTGAGTGTCAAACATTTGCTGTCATCTAGGTGTGTTTGTGTACCCTCTCGGGGAAAAGGAGGTTGTGGTGGGCTTTGAGGCTGTGATAGCGGGCCGGATGGTGGGGGTCCAGATCCAGAGCAGAGGGAAGCTAAAGGACTGCTGTTTGGATTGCTGCCCTGGATCTGGTCTTGAAGGCCACTGTGGGAATGGCCGGGAGTGGGGGTGCTGCGGGAGCTCCAGCCTCGACATGCAGTGCACCAACGGTGAGGAGGGGAGGGGACATTTTCCATGTTGATAAAAATGGTCATTTTCTATAATAGAGTATGGACCGTTTTGCAGTGGTCTCTATATTGATACAAATATAGCCAAAGTAAGTCCCTTCTCTGTCCTGTTTTAGCCTTTCTGAGGATAGAAAGGACAGACAAGGTTTGGCTGCCTGCCTAATGATGAGATGGCGTTCACTTAGTACGGACATATATCAACTTGAAGTGCTCTAATTTCTCTATAGCAAAAACAGATTCAAGTAACCCTTTAGTAGCCTTTGATTATTTTGGATTGAAATGACAAATGATAATAATTGGGACTGTACAACAAACATTAGGGTATTGAAAAGCACTTTTGTATTTGTTTGTTGGTTTTCATTCCAAACCTTTTTGAAAAATAGCAAAGAGTCTTTTAACTTTTCTCATCCAGATTTAATATCATCCATTCCTTGTTGAATGTGTTAAAGAAAAAGCTAATGGAATACATACAAGTAAGAAAAGGACCTAGATTAACCAGTAAATAATAAGGTAAATAAGATGTGTTTAGGTATTTAATGGTGTGTTTCTGAATAAACAGTCTGTAGCCAATGTCTTGATATTTTGATTATGAAAAATACTTGTTTTTTTGTTATTGTTGATGTCTTGCCATAAGTAACCTATATGTAATTGATGTGTTGAAAGTCCAATTGATAAAGAAAGGACCTTGCATTTTGCTCGATCGATTAACATACATCAAATCAAAGATTGAAGATGTAGCCTGGTTATTGTATGATGTGAGTGACTGCTGTATTTCTGCTTTAGGACATCTTATCCTGGACGAAGACCTTGAGAGAACCACCTTCATCGTGGGCACAGGCCTCATTGGCCCCATGGATATAGTGTCTGTTATCATAAGCACCACACTTGAACTCCCCACATTAGAAAATGGAGCAATCCGCATCATTTACCCCACATTGCTAACTCCGATCGTCACTGGCCAGATGTCTACAAGCAAGAGTGAAAGTGGAGGGAAATCTGAAGAAACGGGGTATTTATGTAGCAAGCAACTTTGGCAAAGCTGTGTTATTCAATGAACTAGCTTACTGCTATATTTTTGTTTTACCAGAAACTCCACATTTCTCTCCTCTTTAGACCAACCAGTTGTTTCAGTGCCAACTCAGGAAAACAGGACCGGGCCCTAGACTCTGAGCAGCAGTGTGCCCACGCCATCTTCACCAGTCCTGCTGCCAACCTGGCCCCTTATGAACTCAACTTCCAGCTGCTGGTCAGAGGGGCCTGCCTACTAGCTGGTACTGCACACTTATATCAAAAAACATCATTACTTATTTAAAAAGAAACACATCAACATCTATGATTTCCTCATTTGTATTATCTTCCTAAACTGATTTGTAGGACTGGAAAGCCCCACTCACGCTCTGAGGGCAGATGCAGACCCCAGTGCCAAAAGTGCCTCTGCGACCTACATCACCTTGGCCCAGGAGCATCCATATGACAGACACATAGAGATCATTCTGCACCTCAGTGGTGAGTTAGCACTTACCAGATTGGGTTTCCTTTCTAGTTCTGTACTTTCTGCCCAATATTTGAATGTTACCTGAAATGACAAACCTCTTCCACAGAACCTCACAGCCCATTGGTCATACTGGAGAGAGGCAGGCTCTCGTTCAGCCAGTACGAGCAGCAGATCTGCGCCCGCCGTGATTTCATTCGTTGCATTCGCAAAGATTCAGAACCTGAGAGGAAGGTTAGTACTTACTCATGCTGCTTTGAGCTCTCCATTTACCTTCGGTATCTCACACGTGTCCCAATACTGGCCAAAAACTGCTTGAAAAAGCGTGCTGATGTTTCTCTTGGCCTGCAGCTGGAGTTTATGAGGAAGCGATACCACAAGGACATTCTGTGCAGCCCCGTCCTGATGCTCAACTTCTGTCCCGACTTGCTGCATGAGCCTCTGGAGCTGCACAAAGCCACCAGAGAGCTGCTGTTTCTTGTTGACCGCAGTGGCAGCATGAGTGGCACCAACATCCACCGAGTAAAGGTGAGCAGGATAAAATCATATCAATGAACCAGTTTAGTCATTGGATTGATGCACATACATTGATCTGGCCCTGTCCCTTCTTGTTTCTGCAGGATGCCATGGTGGTGGCATTGAAGAGTCTCCCCTCTGGCACCATGCTCAACATCGTGGGCTTCGGCACCACCATCAAGCCTCTGTTCACCTCCAGCAAGCCCTGCAATGATGTAAGTCAGTTAGTTGCTTTAATGATCTGAATCTGTCTTGTTTATTGATTTTCAGTAACCCAGGAATTATTTTCAGTGAAAGAATACAAATGGAGGACTTGGACCATGTTTCCTGAAAGCAGATGTTTTTGCCCACGTAGGCCTATCTGTTCTATTTTCTCTACTCTCTAATCAGGCAATAGGTCAGCTTCTTAGGTTGCCTTAGTAGCAGAGTATCGGGTTTCGTCCAGACCAGGGGCTGCGAGGACAAACAGTCTTTGCACGGACTACCGACCATATGGTGACCTTTCATGCATTTTCACTAATGCACGAGATGTCCTTCCATCTCCTGTCCTGTCAGGCATGTTTGTCCACAGTGTGGTTGGAAGTGGTTTTAAGCCAGGTGCTAATGTGTGTAATGTTTGCTCTCTCTTAATTAGCGATGTGCTGATTTAATTATTTGCCAGCCTCCCGGGGTAATAAGGAAATCTGATATCAAACAATAAATGTAACTTGACAGCTGTTTGCACACGCTACATTGTGCAGGTTTTCCCCTCACCTCTACTGTAGAACTGATATCATATATCCTTTTCTTTTTCTCTGCATCAGGTCACTTTGATGCAGGCATACGAGTACGTCCAGAGGATGAGAGCCGACATGCGAGGCACCAACCTGCTGGGGGCCCTGTCCTGGGTGTACCAGCAGCCTTTGCAGCGCTCACACCCTCGCCAGGTTTTCATCATCACAGATGGATCCATCAGCAATGTGGCTAAGGTGCTGGAGCTGGTCCGCAGAAACACATGCGCCTGCAGGTATTACATTAAAAGAACTGCCAATTAGACATTTAATCCATATAAATCATGTGTGAAGAACGGTACAGAAAGGTGTCAGGTTGATATCCAATATGAGGGAAACGCACACACCAAATGGACATCAATTGAAGCGACTAGTTAACAAAGATTTATTCTATGGTTGGAATTGTATAGGACATTAAATCACAGTGGGTGACAAGGAGGTAGAGAGCAATGGAGTTCAGTGAGTGCAGGCAGAATGAGGTGATAAAGGAAAGAGACACCATGTGGGGGAGAAAGGAGAGGAGGGGAGAAACAGAGGAGACACAAGCAAACAGCGGTCTTAAGGAACTGAGACCAAAGCACTGTGAAAGAGAGACAGCGGTATTTCTCTGCCCCGCCCAGTAATCCCGTTAAGTGCTCTCCTCCGCAGTAAGAGCCACGCCCCTCTGGTTTCACGAGGCCCTTCAGCCATGCGCAATAACTCCATTTATCTCTCATTAGTATTCCCCTGCTTGACTGACTTTCTCCACTGTAATTTGGCTGTCCCTTTGCAGACCATCTCCATACTGTATTTCTTTATTCCCAAGACATCTCATTTAAATAAATCACATTTTGGTGCAACCACAATATATGTTTCCATAAAATAGGTTTTGTATTTTTGTAATTCTGGTTTCCCATCTTCTTATATTGCTAACAGTATGTGGACAGACATACTCGCTGCCTTAAGAGACAGCACAAACGATCTCAGCCTTTTCAATTATTTTGTCCCCTGCTCTTTTCAAACTCTCAATTAGCCAAATGGCTTGTGATCCCTCCGAGCACATAAATAACAGTTCTGTCAATTTGATGGCACATCTTCTCTTTTCTTAGACACATGGAAGCCTCTGTATGCCATTAGCGATTCACAAATAGATACTGATGTAAGTCTGAGCTGTTGCAAGAGGCTGCTAGTACATTTGTTCAGATGGGAAAACATAGTGAGAGAAAACATTCAGCGTATAGTTCAGGCAGTGAATCAAATACCACTCAAATACAAAGTGAAGATGATAATTCATAAAACAGATTTTGTCAAAGAGTGTGGTCAAATATAATATAATGCTGTGTCCTCCTGCAGATGCTTTGGCCTGGGTCTGGGTCCTCGAGCCTGCAGGAGACTCCTGCAGGGCGTTGCCAAACTGACAGGAGGGACCACAGAGTTCTTTGATGAGGAGGAGAGACTCCAGCCCAAGGTCAGCAGCACGGCAGCACTGCCCCCTATTGGGGAAAATAAGAAATGCAGAAGAATTACAAGTTGAATGTTTTTCTTTTTGTCCCCCCTTCCTATTGTAAAGCTTCTTTGGGTTTCATGAAAGGCGCTATATAAATCCAAGTTATTACCATCATTATGATTAAATACTTACAGCTTTAGTTCCTACACTAAGCATATCACAAGCTTTTGCCAATAAAAACTTGGGTGTTGTACTGGAAAAATGTACTTTACTCAAGTACACCTTGAGTAAAGTAACTATCAACCTTGACAAGCTACAGCAGAACATTACTACTTTTAGTACACATTAATAAATCAATCAACTACTAATGTAATATTCCTGGACATTATTTCTGCAGAACAACTAGTTTTACTCTACTTTTAATTTATATTGGTGATGATAGTAAGAGTTTTTACAATGTTTTAAAGAAAAGAATATCACTAATTCTTCCACCACTGCCAGCTATTTGGTTGTGAAAATTAATAGTAATCCTTTCAATTAAAACATATTCTGATCAATCTATCTCCTCAGTTAATTAAGTCTCTGAAAAAGGCGTTTGAACCTGTGCTGACTGACGTACGGATTGACTGGTATCTGCCAGAAAACATGGAGGCTTTTCTTTCACCCAATGAAATCCCTCCGCTCTACCCTGGAAACCGCCTGATTGGATACTGCACTCTATATGATATGACAAATATCAAAGCAAGAAAGACAGAGGTATGCATTACATCATTCTTAAATGCATGTTGTGTGTGCATGGAAAAACAAATCTCTAATCTTACTATTTTACAGTCTCAAGGTCGGGGCTATAAAGGTGTACATCGCGGCTCCACGGGTTCAGTCTTTGGACAATCAAATGATGAGCTTTCTCCCCCCACTGCCTCCGAGTTAATGCCTATGGTGACTCCTGCAGATGGCACCGACTTGGAGGAGGCACTGAGGGAAATTTCCAGAGAAATCTCCTCTGAATTCCCCTGTGCCAAAAACACAGATCCTGGCACCAGCCCAGGTCAGTGACATATCAATGGATCTTGCAGGTCATATAAGTGAACACTGGACATACCATTGTTGTATATGTTGAGCTTTTCTCCTCCCTAGGTGTGGAGCTGGACTGGTCCAGTGACGTGAGGAGGAGGATCCAGGAGAGCTCTTACATCCAGGAGCAGTATGTCCTCACCCGCTGCTCCCTCAGCAGTGAGAGGAGTCTACAGACACAGTCCCACTCCCTCATACACGCCTCGTCCCACTCTGAATCCACAGGCGCTGTGTTTCGGCCCGACCCTCTCTCCTCTGGTTCAGTGTTGGAAACAGGCTCTCTACCCCAAGGCCTGGAAAAGATGGCCCCTCTAGAGCAGAGATCGTCCCTGTCTCGCTGGGCCGACTCTCCATGGCAGCCAAACCTCTCCGTAGAAAACACTGATACCGGGGCAGAAAAGGTTCAGTTGATTGTAATGGATTCACCCTAAAGTGGTTTTCTGTATTCTTGCAAGTTAGTGGTAAAGTGGAACATTACATAAAAACTACCAATGCAACTGCTACAGGAGAAAGTCGTTGTAGAATCTATGATACACTTTTTATATCTGCACAGTCACTTGTGACAAATGTCAACAATAACACAGAGAGAAATCTATTCTGCAAAAATAAATATACCAGTTTATCCACCATGAGGTAAACCAGAAAATAGACGAGATTCAAAACTCTAACATAGGGCTTCAATCTCTTACTTCATTGTTTTTACTGTTGTTATTGCTGCTTGTTGAAAAGTGTTTTTGAAAAGACAACACATCCCTCCCCCATGTTGTATCTGATGCAAAAACTGTATGCACACCACAGAAAGAGTGTTAGGTTGAAAAGAAAAAATCACAAATACATTACAATCAGATGACCATAGGATCTTTCAATTTAAGTCAAATGGTTGGAGTGAAAAATAAAATGGCAGTCTAACTTACTTTTTTCAACCTGTTCGATTTTTCCTCTTCTACAACCAGAGTGGGGGTCTGGATGACGTTGAGGAGACTCGTAGGAGACACAAGTCACTGGCTCGTTCAACCATGGCAGCGCGAAGCTTCTCATCTCCACAGGGCGAGCTGGAGATGCACCGCCTGAGGAGAGCTCTGGAGAGGGTCTCCTTCGACCAAACGCTGGGGGGCAGGCTGGACGAAAGCGATGGGGAGACGAAGCCCCCATCAAGGAGCACACTGTCTCGCAGGAGCCTCACTGACTCCAGTAAGCCATTTGTACTGAGAAAAGAAAGATTCCTATTTTGTCTCCAAAAACATTTTTATCTCTCTCTCTCTCTCTCTCGCTCTGCCCCTCAGATGGCCTCCTGTTCCCCGCCTCTCCTCTGGACTGGGACAGCTTCACAGACCCAGAGTACCTCTTCACTGCTGTCCCAGCTGAGGCTCCTCCACCAGGTCAGTGCCGCTCGCTCATTCACGGCCTGCTGAGCGGCAGACCTGTATCCTGGGAGGTCACTGTGGACCTGGGGCACCTCTGGACCCCTGAGAGCCAGGACACACTGGTAACTGAGGGATGTGGAGGAGGGGAAGAAGAAAAAGGAGGTGAACCATGGGAGGAGATGATTCACCAACTGACTGCTCGCTCAGTTATCAGGGACTTTGAGAAAATGGCAGAGAAGGAGAACGACTCTGGACATGGTGAGGCTTCACTACCGTAAACATTTATCTCACGTGATTTAAAGTTATTTAGACACTGTCTGTCTTACTGCTCCTTAGGTTCAGCTAAGAGATACCGCATGAAGGCTATCCAGACCAGTAAGCATTGTAACATCATCTGCATGTACACAGCCTTCACTACCACTGACAGCAACCCCAAAAAAGGCCTGCCAGACAGCATAGACTTCGAAAACACAGGTGTGACACACTCATACAAAAACTGAGCAATTGTATTATATATTTGAGTCGGCCACTCATCGTAAAATGTATTTTAATCACAGGTAATACTGTTCTGCTGATATTTTATATTGTCAAATCATATAACCCTGATGATTATGGGATTATTTCAGATTGTCTTTTATTTAGGATTTAGATTTCACGGGTACATTTATGCACACAAGGTTTCAAATTGAGACCTGTCTTTCGGTCTGTGTGTGTGTGTGTGTGTGTGTGTGTGTTTGCTTAGGGGTGCATTTGGGGAACAGGCGGAGTTTCCAGTCAGGTAGTCGCAGGCAGAGGGCCTATTCTGTTGGATTAGGCAGACGGCGCACCAGCAGAGACAGTGAAGAGATGGAGGACACCTGCAACACTACAGGTAAAGAGACTGAATGATTACACCACCCATTTCTGTTGTCAGCACTTTAGGTCATCATCAATCTTTGTATCTCTCAGACAGAGATGACACCCCTGCCTCACCCTGTAGCCTTACATCCTGGGACTCTAGTAAGTATTGTCGACACGATCAGTGAACACATTTATAGTGTAAGTGTAGTCTCAAGGTTAGAGGCGTCTGACCAGAAAGACAGTTCTTCAGTTAAGGTCAGTCTGTAGGGAAGGAGAAATATCTCAACGACTTGTTTTGCACACCAGCAACACCTGGATCTGAAGGATCAATTCAAGCTATCTGTCTCTACACAGTCAGGAAATATCACTTTATGACACAATATTGTTTAATGTTGTCTCTGCTGTCTCAGGTGTAGGGGGCAGTGCGTACTCTGCTACAGCCTCAGCAATAACAGGCGCATCATGCACTCGTTCACAGCGATCTATCGAGAGCAAGTCGATGGAAAGCTTCTTTGGCACCAGGTAAGACTTTCACATTAACTTCTTGTTATATTACACTATTTAGGGGCCTTTGTAGAAGTGTTTGCGCTAAAGTTTCATCGGAGATAGCCTCTTTCTGTAAGGGGTTTGTATTATGTCTTTATCTAAATGTATGTAAATGTATAGATATTCAAAGATACCCACCTCTTTCTGTATAATCCAGATTTCCCCTGGGCAGACTCAGGTCCTCTATTTCATCAGGAAAGCAGGTTCCTCTCAAGACCCACTGTCTCTCTGCAGAGACTGAGAAACAACCTGAGACTGAGGCTCCAGACTACCTGCCCCTGGTGAGACTCTTACAACATATAAAACTAAAGCGTGCAAACAAATGTTTTAATTTGTGTATATTTGATGTCTTATTAGGTGCATTTGCAGCTGGCATCAGGCGCTTTTCTCCTGACAGAGATCTACTCGGACTGTGTTCAGATCACCCTGGACCGCCTGAAGAGGGCCTCCCCCTTCAGCCTCCACCGCCGCAGCCTCAGCCCACCCTTCCGCTGCACATATCCCAGTGCTCCGTCTTTATCCACCTCCAATAAGATTCCCGGCGCTACCTCCAACCACCATGTTACCTTTTCTCCTTCCTCCTGCTCCATAGCCAAACCAACTTCACCTCCTTTCCACCACACTCCAGACGACACTCCCCTGATGCTGGAACCAAGGCTTCGCCGAAGACACCTGTCCGACAGAGATCCGGTCACATCACCAACGGACCCCCCCAGCTCTGAGGAGGGCTCCCTGGAGCTCTCTGTGGGCCCCTCTCAGGGCCAGAGCCAGGGTCAGGCAGATAGTGGTCGCGGGTCGGAGACAGATGTATGTGAAGTCTCTTCCATAGATCCAGCTGACCTCCAGGGGGGCAGCCAGTTGGCTCTGGAGGACCTGGAAGGCTCGAGCTGGGCCACAGCTGTGGCTCTGGCCTGGCTGGAGCACCGCTGTGCCGGGTTCTTCATGGAGTGGGAGCTGGTGGCAGCAAAAGCAGACTTCTGGCTGCGCTGCCAGGATCTGCCCGAGGGAGTGGACCTGGCGGGGCTGAAGGGGGCCGCCAGACAGCTGTTCCTGCTGCTGCGCCACTGGGACGAGAACATCAAGCTCAACATGCTGTGTTACAACCCCAATAACATGTGAGGCGATGACGAGGAAACTGAGCCAGATCTACTGATTATCATAATCACTTGTTACCAATGATAGTGACTCCTGAGAAGCAATGCCTTTTAATGGAAGAGTACATCCTGTATTTCATCTGCAGGATAAACTAATGCCATAACCTAGTGCCAAGTTTATTCTAATAGTAAGTTGAACATGAAATATTTTACAGGTGTAAAACTTTATATTTATGTAAGAATATCCTTAAATGACATAGACCAAGTGGCCTTTTTTCATCATAAATATATATATTGCTTTATGCAAACACAAAAATGCCTTTACCATCTGACTAGGATTTTTCTAGTCTCTATGTCTTCAGTTAATTTGCTAAATGTATAATCGCAGTCAGTCAGTGTTTATTTTGATTACAAGGATAAGTCTTTGATACACTTATTAAAACTTACTTTAAGTAACGAAATCATTAATTTATTTAATTCAACCATTTGTTGTAATGTTGTAACATACATACAAAATAAATAAAAACTACAATGTTAAGTGGCATCTCTGTTTAATATGAAATGTCACACTCTTGCTCAGTCTACTGCCATTTTATTCACATTAAAACAACCTATGTGCTTTTGAGTGCAGCAGTGAACCATTACAACAGAAGATGAATCCATTACATCACCAATCTGACAGACAAAGAGCCATGATTGTCTTAAAGCTTGTATATCTATGGAAACAAAATGTGGCCTTGTGGTGAGGAAAAAAAACTCTTGCCCTGTATTCAATTAAATTAAAGTTTTGTTGCGATATTCAAGTTCTGTATCATATTACTTTTATATAAAATGACACACAACTTAAATATGAATCTACTGCATTCTTATACCACGTACAAGAGCATTAGAAAACCAGATTAAAGATTGGGCCATGTGTAGTTTTAACATCATTTGTAGAAATAAAGCCGATGTAACAAATTCTCTCAAAACATTCAAAATGTCCTCCTCAAATTCGACTCCACTATTCCTAAAATGTGTCTGAAAATTAAACCTGAGATCCATATTTTCTTTCTCTTTTCATCTCTTCAACTGCAAGGAACTACTTCATCATGTAGGTGTCTGTGTGCACTCACACTTTAGCTTTGAGCTGTGAGCTGAGACGAGAAGCATTTCACTTAAAAAAACAGTCTGTCACAGTGACCTCCCTCTGCACCGGTGTTGTGAGGACCAAAGAGAGGAGAGGAGCTGATTGGACCATGTACGACATCCGGTCCGATCAGCCCGCAGCTCACTGGCCTTTGTCCTTCTCGGGTGTTGGTTCTTCTGTTTCTGCCGGTGGGGCTGAGGGCAGCGGAGGGGCCAGCCACAGACACAGGAGGATGATGAGGTGACAGACGTGGAGGGCGGCGGAGCTGCCGATAGTAGAGGGGTAGGTGTTCCAGGAAAGCTCAATCAGACCCAGGATCAGTACCCTGAGGAGGAAAACAATATGGCATTAATGTATGAGTGACCGCAACACAAATATATATAAGATATAAAATATTAAAATAGTATTCATAATTATTGTGCAAGAAGAAACAGAGTAGCAGCAGTGAGGTGTGGTCTGATTTGCTTTAGACCGGGCAGCATGATTTATTTTATTGTGGTATGATTTGTGATATTAGAGGATTGACCATTTTTGAAAACATTATCAGTTCAATTAAAAATATATTAAAATGGATTTATACGAAACAAGGATTTCACACAACAGTTTGTAGGCCTGGACGTTACCAAAATACTTAATGAGCAATGATACTTTCACATATTTTGCCTTTACCAAATATTATACTTACAGTGATTTGGTCCAGATTGCATTTTCGATAAAATTCCAATAATATAAGCCGCATTAGTTTAGACTCCCTTACCTGAGCAGGTGGGCCAGCTTCTTGACTCCTCCGCTCCAGAGCAGGAAGGGCAGCGTGTGGAAGTACCAGACGTAAAACTGGTAGTGCAACGAACGGCTGAAGCACATGCCAATGAAGTTAGATGTGAACAGAATCAGAACCATCTGTGATCATCTGTCAAGGTTTCACACAGCAGCTGTTGTATACTAGGAACATCATTTATTTACTCTCTCACCGATATATTGTAGACATTTTACCAAATCAATTCATTGACATCTACTAGGAGAAATTAAAAGGTTTCCTGACAAAACCTAATGTATCCTTTGAGGATAAATATTCTACAGATAGAAGCTAAACCAAATGTGAAAAAAGGATATGATCAACAGTGGTTTTCTGAGCGGGGGCTTTCCTCTTGCTGGGATCCTTGAGGAGATCGAAGATGCTTTCTCCTGGCCTGGTTAGAAAAAAGAAATATAAATATATATATATATATATATTTACACTTGAAATACAATTGTGTTAATTTCACTCCCTGGGATCAACTCTTGCTACGTAGGGGAGAGAAAAACTGGCACGACTTTACCACTGATTTATTCAAGTTCATATCTATAATGCCAACAGTAACCTCTGTCTCACCTCTTCCAACGACGGAGAGCGAAGAGCAGCAGGGCGAGCAGGTGGGAAGCCAGCAGGATTAGGTGGAAGTACCGATCCAAGAAGAGCCATTCTGGCAGGAAGCGCCAGTTGACCGTCCATTTGAACATAAACTGACGGCCAAGATCAAACGCCTGGCTCATATAACCCACAGGATTCTCCAGGAGGAAAGGCAGACCCAGCAAAAGCTGCAGACAGATTAATTTATAAATGATGCTCGGCGATGGTGGACAACATAAAAAAAAAACATTTTAGTGTGCTGATAAAGCTTGCCTGGTTTTAAGGATATCTTACCTGGATGCCTGCACAGAGAGAAAGTTTGGGAATTGTCCTGATTAGGCCAAACTCAGATATGAGGAGGAAAAGTAGTCCCGGAGCAAAAAGGAGCACATTCATTTTCACAGACACTGCTAAACTGTCAGAAAGAGAGAAAGATGAAGTTGTAATTTCATAATGTAAAAAAAACACAATCTGATATAAGTTTCACAAAGATATGACACTTCATCCCGAGAAAGCCAAACACATAAGAGTTGCATTGTGCTGTGAAGCAGTGGACACTTGCCTGTAAAGGCCGCAACCCAGAGTCCAGTGCCCATCCATGAAGAGGTTGATAGCTCCAAACAGCAGCATCATGGCCACAGGATCATTAAAGAGACGCAGCACAAAGATGGAGTGGATCCGATAAGAAGCACAGCACACAAAGAAGAACACGTAGGGAGGAACCTGGGGAAATTCCAAGAAAAGAAAATACCATGTCTTTAAGGCAAAAAATTACATCAGAGGCATTTTAGAAGGAAACTATTTGGAAACAGAATACATAAGTACAGAGTATACAATACAACTCATACAATATAAACGGCCTATTTAGCAAACACAGTACAGTTCAGTGGTGTATCGCAGACAATGTTATCATGCCACATGTTATCATGCCACATTGTACCTGAGGATGTTGTCACAGACTGACCTTCTTAGTGCGGTGGTAGATCCTGAAGACCAGCAGCAGTGTGATGAGGTAGAAAGCAGCAAAAAGGTACTGCGCAAGGCGGATGTTCACACCATGGCTTGTGATGTAGTAGAGAACCGTAAAGATGTAGACAAAGCCAGCCGGGTACCTGCAACAACAAGGTGCTAAGTTATACTGCACTAACACTAACTACAAGTTGGAGAACTCTCCATAATTAAAAACATTTAAACTCACACCAAGGGGCCGGTGTCTCCTTTAAGCTCGGTGTAGTCGTAGGTACCATTGATGACTCCCTCCACCTCATCCATGTAGGCTTTCCAGTCTATCTCAGTGTCTGTGGTAAATAGAATACATCAGTGATCATAACGGATGGGGAAAGTTGCCGTTAGTGCTGTGCTGTGCTTATTTGTATATTTATTTGCATGTACATTTCTAGAATAAACATTTTTTGATTAATACAAAAAACAATAGTAAGATAACATGGTGATTTAATTTATGTTATGACAGTTCAGCATGAGAATCTTACAGCATTACGTTAGATTAAGAAGTAAGCTACATTTGTCAATAAAATCAATGACGTGGGGTACATACTAATGCTTGGACTTTATGTGTAACGGTATAAGTAGCGTTACACATTTAAATTAAGTTAAGAGTATTGTCATTAACAATAGTTTGCTGCATACAATGTTAGCAAGAAGTTGCGGGAAATAATGAACGATATTTAACACTCGAGCAGACAGACAGTTGCATGTGGTCATGCAAGGGCAGTAAATTCCCTTTGACAGGTGGTAGTCGAAGTTAGTAGGTTTGCTAATGCTAGCTACTTAGCGTTTACATACGTTAAGCAACATAACAAAGCACCAGAGCATGCTAACTAGCCACACAGAGCAGCTACTTACATGCTACTTTCTGTATGACCCACGCATTGAAACCGATCTCTAGAAACCACAAAACTGAAACGACCAGTAGAGTGTATTCCGTCTTGAACAGGACCAAATGTTTGTCCTGCCATAGTGTGTAGAGTTTCCCCCACAGGGGGGACGGGGAACCGGGAGACTTTCTTCGCACACCTCCTGCCATCTCGGCGGTGTAGCGAGTAGCTCACTAGCGAAGGAGAGACCGGAGAGACGTGGAGAGACGTCGCAATGTATACGTCATCACGCAGCGTTCATCACATAAAGTCACGTGACGTGGACACATAGCTCAGCCGAAAATGTCAAGCTAGGACTTCAATTTTCTGACAGGTAAAAACAACTGATATTATAATAAGTCGTACTTGACAATTAAGAAATATATACCTTTAGGCATTTTATATTTGTGAACATATAGTAAGCTAACGATACGGTTGTTTAAACAACGTTTAGAGGTCAAAACTGCTGCCTTATAGCTAACTTTAGCTTACCATTATTACAAAGATAATAATCCCACTGAAATACGTTATGTAACAAGTGGCGTGTTACTGTTGACAGCTAGTTAAAGTTTGAGTCATATTGATGGTGTTAGCTGTAACAGAATTAAAGAGAAGTTAATGGGTCTTAATTTCCTTTACAAGCAATATGAACCGAAACAAACTGGCCTCGTTTAAAGAAACCAGGTTGTCTTAAAACAACATTGTGTTAATGTATTTCCAGAAACTTTAAAAATACTCTATACATCTGAATTAGTCAGATTTTGAATGTAAACAGCTGAAGTTGAAACATAAACGAGGTTTACCCAAGTTCTATGATCATCAACTGAGGAGACTTTACTTCACGTTGTCATTTTCTTCATAGTAACATGACATTTTTTGTCATCACTGATATACAGGAAACAAAAGAGATTATATTTGATCTTCTTAAATATCATGTATTCCTGCAGGTCTGCAGTGAGGAGACTCAGAGGGAATGGAGGAGTTTCCTGTGAAGGTCTCAGAGGCAGTGTGTCTCGGGGCCAGCCTGGCCCTCTCAGGCATCTGCTACTGTCTCTACAAGAAGAGCCGGACAACGCTAGATAAACTCGAAGTTAGTTGTGGTCCATCTGTGATTGACATAACCTTTCATATATTGTTTTGTTTTGATAATGCATTTGTAGTCTTCATGCTGTCAAAGCCTTTAAAATAATTGGGATTAGTTCCAAAACCATGTAAAAAAAGTCAGCTTTCACACAGATAGATAGATAGATAGATAGATAGATAGATGGATCGATCCTATTTAGTGGAGGCCAATCTTCTTGCCTTCTTCTTATACTTTTTATGTTATTGGGCTTGTGACTGAGAACATGTCTACTTGCAACCTACAAAGTTCCAAATAACTTCAGTAGTAAGAAGAAGGAAGTAAACCTTGCATACATTGAAAAGAAAACGCAAAGGCTGGAGACAAAGTATCATTTTGTGTGGGGGAAACAGTTTTGTTTCCTTCTTTCCCATCTTGTAAACCATTAGGTGATGGTCATGGCTTCTACTGCTTTTTTTTTTTTTAAACCTTCAAGTTTCCTTCCTAAGTGTTTGTGTCTCATGTTGTCAGGGTGCTCCTCACTTCACTATAGACGGAAAACTCAAAGACATTCTGAAAGTTACTCCAGGAGCATGTCTACAGTATGCTGTCATCGAAGGTAAACATGAGTTGATTCTGACACTGACAAGAGCTGAACATTTGAAAACATATCGTATACTCTAACATGTGTGTATATAAATCGTAGGTGCTGTGCAACCGGTAGGCGAGCCTCTGACCAGCTCCTTCCAAAAAGAAAAGCTTGGAGTGTTGCAGAAGATCTTGCTGAGAGAACACAGGCTTCTGTGGAACAGCCTTTCACGCACTTGGTGAGACATCCATCAATACAATATTAGCAGCATTATGATTCCATACATTTTTTTGGCATCATCACTCCTCTATTTTATAGTGGACAGTTTAGATGTTTGACATGCAACAAAGGTTTGTGGTTGGAATACAACCAGGCACATTCCTCTGAGGTGGTATGTGCCTTAAATAGTACGTCCACTCCCAATTTAGGAAGGAGGAAAAACATATCTGCACTGGCCTCTGCTTTGAAAGGTTTGCGTTTCTGGAACCCAGCTGTGAAGAGTGGTTCTATAACGTCATGGTACATCACTGCTGTACATGGTGTGGGAAAATGTTCTATTAGTTGTCAGGGCAAGCCCGATTTTAAGCTGGGGTTAAGTTACTTTTAACCACGTGGCTTTTACAGTAGGACCCAAACCTGATTGCTGCCTCTGACATCAGCTACACAAGATAGATGAGACATCTTGGCCCCTGATTGAAAGCCTGTGGGTTTGGTTGAGGGCTATTACGAGCTATTCTTATTATTATATGTACAGCACTTTGGCTCGACCAAAAATCGTTTTAAAAATGTGCTATATAAATAAAACTTGATTTGATTTGATTTGATTATTCATACTGCATCTATATATTCTTTGCCTTTTCTGGCAAGTTCGTGTTATTAACCAGCAAGAATTTCAGAAATATCACAGGTTCACACTTGTAAGAGCATCTTAGGTGATGATGATGTAAATATTAGAAAGATTTAATTATAGTAAGTTCGACATGGCTTTAGACCAGGGGTGTCGAAACTACGGCCCATATTGAATCAGCCCTCAGCAAATTCAAAAAGTATAATGGAATATGGCCCACAAATTAAACTTGTGCTTGTCTTATATTGTACTTTTTCAATATATACGTACAAATATATTAAACAGTATTCAAGTGTTAGTAAGCACAGTTTTTAAAGTTGAAAACATTTTCTAACAAATTTAAGTTGAAAAGAAAAAAGCCCAATAACTTATTTACATATCAAGCTTGAAATCTACCCTTCATATTTCCTCTTTTTATAAGCAATCTGAGGCTTCTGCTTTAAGGGATGAGCTGCTAACAACATAAATGAAACCCTCTGGAGAGCTGTGATGTAGGCTGTTTTTTTTCTTAAAGCATTTTCAAGTATCAAGAATAATTTACCCACATTTGATTGATTTTGCTAATTGCTAACAGGCAATTAACTTCACCTCGAGTGAGTGGCCCAGCCATTCGTATATTTTTCTGTATGTGGCCCTCGGTGAAAAAAGTTTGGACACTCCTGCTTTAGACCCTTCACTGCTTTCAAATTCCACAAAGCAGCTTTCAATTAGCCCAATATCAGAATATTTAGTGATGTCACTTCAGATGTATTTGTTTATTTATGTAAACTTTAATCAAAATGCAACCCAAAATTGAAGTGCATCATGTTAACAATATTTTGTCTTGATTCTCATGTGTATTGACATAAAATATCTGTTATTCTTCGCCTGTTGCAGGACGGACAGTGAGCGGGTCTTGCACCAAAGAATGACTGCAGTGCCCTTTGTATTAGTGGGATCAGATGATACGGCCGTCCGAGTGCTGTGCCCTCTGCAGGCCTCCGGTGTGCACATGGAGACCACCCACGAGAAGTTTCACCAGGTTAACTACGGCTTCAGTGACATCATAGGACAATACCTCAGCGGGGAGAAGCTTAAAGGGCAGCTGGAGACAGAAGAAATGCTCAAAGTAAGTCAAATACCATGGTGAACTTCTATTACTCAATAGTAAAGTGATATCACTGTCACCCACACATAGTAACCAGGACTGTACATACATAACAACTGCACTGTTTTTACAAGACTTGAACCTGCACTCACATCTGAACACTTATGTAAATATATTTAACATGTTCATACAAATGCTCAACTTGTGATATCTTGTTTCAATAGTTACTTTATCACTTTATTTTTGCTGTATTATTATTTTAACTTTTATTCTATTTTATTTTTACCTTGTGAATCCTGTTTTTCTTTCTGACACTGTTGCTGCTATAAACGCCTTAATTTCCCCACGGGGATAAATAAAGTTCCATCCTATTTTATCTTTTCTTTTATTCACTTCACAAAGTATATTAATACAACTGATTTAACTGATCTTCGTCTCACAAATGTTTTCCAGGTGGGCGCAACTCTAACTGGTGTGGGCGAGTTGATACTGGACACTGACGGCACCGTGAATCTCAGACCCCCTTCTAACGGCTCAGAGTATTTCTTGAGCATTACAGACTTTGACACCCTGCTGGGGGAGCAGGAGAGCACAGCTGGTTGGTGGAAGGGGCTCGCCATCGCCTCTGCTGTGGCGGGGGCAGGGGTGCTACTCTGGTTGGGCCGACGCTACTATATTCAACTCAAAGTACACTGGGAGAGGGAGAAGGAGAGGAGGGATTTTGACAGACTGCGGGCTGAAAACCCAAGAGCTCATGCTCCAGTAGCCGGACACGAGGCCATCGAAGAGGAGCACTTAGAGAACGCCTGTGTGATCTGCCTTACTCAGCCACGTAACTGTATTCTGTTGGAGTGTGGGCACGTGTGCTGCTGCTACAGCTGCTACCAGGCTCTCCCCCAGCCCCGCTGCCCTATTTGTAGACAGAGCATCAGCAGGGTGGTGCCTCTCTACCATGTTTGAGGCCACTGTGATCACATGACCTCAGTGGAGCTTCAGCAACACACAAACTGTCAGCTTAACTCCTTTAAGTGCTGCACTCACACCTAAAAAAGAGCTACGCTTTGATATTCATATTACTGTAAAGAATAATGTTATGATGGTATTGTATGTAATAATAAAGGTGATTTGTTACGACTTTCAGTTAGGTATTTTATCTTTAATTAAGAAAAAATGTGATGGGGGGGGGTGGGTGTAAATGTGTGAACAATAGATGTTTATTTTCCTACATAATTGTTCTGTGCCTTATTCTGGTAATTTATATGGTGGCTGTTGTCTAAAGAGCGATTTAACTGTATTTGTCTGGATGACTTGAGTCTGCTCAGAAGAAGTAAGCTTGTGTTTCAACCACTTTCTGTCACATTTGAGTCATAGAAAGTTACATATATTTAGTGCCAAGACGAAGCTAATGACTTAATGACAGGAAATGTGTAAAATGGTGGCTTTTGAAACATTTAATAAAGAATCACTCTGTACAATTTGTGTAGCATGTCTTCCTTACTGTCAGTATCACCATTTGTAAAAATTGCGGATCCCATTTTGTTTTAGGAATGTTTTTAAACAACTTAGTTCATCCTTATGTACAGGTCCATGCGACCATAAAGTTCTGCATTAAGCTCAGTCTGTATAATGATCTTATATAACTCAATGTTCGGCGTCTCTTAATGATCCGCTGAGCTGCAGCTGTTACATCAAACGTCTGCTCTTCTTAAACATTAGGAAAGTAGTTCATATCTCAATAGATACACGTGTTCCACAGGACTTGATGAATTCATGATGGGTCTTATTATTTCTCCATGAGGCACACATGCTTGTTGACAGCACCTGGTGCCTGAAAAGACTTGGGTGTAGTGAGTCATCAAGCTTACTATTTCTGTCATCTCTAAAAAGCATTACGAGGATTTGGAGCATGGCGGATTGATGAAAAGCCACCTTTTGTTTCTCTTTTAGAACAGAAAGGGAACAACTAACAGTCGTGTGCTTGTGGTTGTATTGTGAGGTAAAGAGTGTGGCTTAAGGCCTGAGTGGGCGTGAAAAAAGGAGCAGGTGGGAGACACAGGATCTCATAAATCTTCCCCAGCGGTCAGAAGGGTTCACTTTGACAAATTCTTCATGAGCTCTCTCAGCAGAACAGCAGCTGTGGCTCTGGGGGAGCAGACTATTACTGTAGCACCCGCAGACCTCTGAGGGCATGGGGGAGCAGTGTCATTTGATTGGATCAGTCCAGTTCAATTAATAAATACAAAAAGATAAAAGTATTTTACAGCAAACAATAATGGGAATAGTTTCACATGGGTCTTTGGAGAGGGTAAATACAATGGGAAATACTGTAATGTTTGCACTGTTCATATAGAGATACAAGTTCTAAAAATATGAACGATTTTTTTAACTGTCTTTATCACAACTACTCCAGGCTTAGTGGATTTCAGTTTATGTAAATGGTGATAAGAGATTGGTGCCTCTACCACTAGATGTCCATCTTTCTTCACTTGAGTTAGTGAGACACTCTGTGCTGGCTGACAGTGAGGGAAGACACTGGCTTCAGTGGATGAATTCGAAGTCACATGCAATTAATGTAGGCCATGCTATCCTGTTTAATCTATTCTGATAGCTGACAAACAATTATTTAATAATTAACAATGATATGATTATTCTCTAATGGTTTCTGCTTCACGATGTGTTTATATATACAGTCTATGGTGTAGACCCATATTTGTGGTGATGAGGCTGTAGACACTAGTAGTTAAGTAAGTTAAAACTTTGCCCGTTTTAAATAGAGAGATGTAATGGCAGCGTTAGCGTGGATAGCTATTATCATTACTTTTATTATTGCTAAGTGTATGGAGTTCTCAGGAATGGAAATGTCAGTCCGTTGGTCCACACTGAATTGTAATTTGTACAGATGTTCCTGGTTATGACAGGATGACTCTTATTGACTTCAGTCAGCTGCTGACTTTTCCTTTCAAGCCATAATAAGGTTGGCATTTTCGCCTTTGGTGAAATGTCAACTATTGTATGCATAGCTGAGCATCAAAAACAACTCTTAGTTTGCCTGGCTTCTTGGGGTGGTACACCCTGTGATGAGGAATGTACCGAACACTCTCTCCTTCATGGCTCTGCATCACCTTTGCTGATTATTTCTTGCATGAAGACTGTATAATGACCACTGCCCTTGAAAGGGACAAGCATCTCGTGGTGTCCATCTTTTTTCTGCCTTACAGTATGTTGTCTCTAAGGAGTTGTATGAAGCAAACATCACCTTGAGACACATAGCACTTTTTGTTGAAGTTTGATTCCAGGACTTTCAGCACATCCCTGGCTGTTGGCAATGGCATCTCTTTCACAGGCCTGGTTAACTCGATGCACAAAGCTCTGATTTGCCCTTTCTTCTTTTTTTTTTAAATATATATTTTATTGAGCATTAAAAGTACAAAATATACAATTAGAGAATAAGAAAGGGACAGAAACATAATGCTCACTTTCAGTTTTTCTTGATTTTCCCTTTCTATCCAAGAGGGGATTGGCTGAGCCTATGAGGCTCCCTCCGAGCACGGTCCTTTGTGCGAAAGGTTCATTTTCACAGCCTGTGAGCAGCTAAATACCTTACCATCACATTAACTACTGCCAGCAGGAGGAGACAAAAAGCTAAATGCTAATGTTGTCCAAATGAGGACAAAACAATATATTTAGCAAGATCTAGTTTTTCGTCAAGTCATACACCAGCAGTTATATGCAGTACTCAACAAACAATGAAGGTTAAATTGAAAATGGCATGGCTCCAAATCTTTGAAATCTTGACACGTGACCTTATGTGCTTGTGCTCGTGTCAGGGAGTAGTGGTGCAGCAGGGTGTTTCTTGACTTTGGCATTAGCAGGCACTCAGCAGACAGCAGGAGGAGAGGTAGAGGTGCGGTATCTCAGGAGAGAGAGCCATCACAGCGTGCCACAGTTCCTGATGCCAATTACCGCTGTCACCCATCTGCTTTGGGCATGCAGTGAAACGTGGGATAAGTGACCTACTTTGTGACAGTTGTGTGACGGCAGTGCTTCTCCTCTCATCAACAAACCAAGCGCTCCCCCCCTGAGGAAAGGCTGACAGTGATAGTATCACAGGCAACCACACACTGGTCAGAGATATAGATTTTCTTTTTGTTTGGCCGTTCGCTTTGAGCAAATTGCATGGCTCTAAGAGTGCTGATGCACCTAGCCCAGGGATTTGAATCCAACCAGACTGTAGATAACATTGAGGTGGTAAGGTAATCAGGTAAGGGCATATTGAAATCTATTCCATTCTTTTACCCTTTAGAAACAAAAAGTAAATAGACACAGATCCCAAAATGAGAAACTGAGAGGTATGCTTCTTTACTTATCTCTTCTCTCACAGTATTTAGCCATCCAGACATTTTTGTTTTAAATGTATCTGCTCAGGTTCTAAAATATGAATCACTGAGATTTCTTCTTCGGGAGTAAATGTGTGAGCTGTAAGACCAAAACAATGAGACTAAAAACTTTAAAATGCTCCATGGAGATGAGGATACTTACAGTCGGTTCAGAATTCTGTCGGTTTGACAATAGTATCAACATATGTTACTTTACATGTTGACTTGATCCATTGTTGTCATCAAAATACTGAAAGATGCATTTTAACTTAAGACTAAACAAAAATGATTATTTTATAATATTGCAGACAAGAGGTAGCACATGGACATTGTTGTGTTTTAATATGTATATCTATCGGTGCAAGTATTCAGGTTAAAATACTATATTAGTTACTCTGTCTAAGTTAACATATTGGCATTTAAAGGGGAAACTACATATTATGTTAAATGGCCTATCAGCATTGTTTTAATCATTATGTTTTTGGTTAATTGTAATTGAAGAATAAACATGTAATCATTTGTTTTCCTTTTGTGGCTGATCGAGGTGAAACACATTTTAAATGCTGTAAAAACTTTTGGGTGGTTTGTGGTAAACAAATAGTTGGTGGTCAAATATCTTATAACCAGATCAGTGTTTTGAGTATACAACCACAGGTTTTACCAACATGGTACTAAACAATATAATTTCACCTTTCCTGATCCCAGCGTTGGCCTCCTCTGTGACGGAGGTGCAGCAGGCAGTGCGTAGTAGAAGTATTTTAAACATGCTGCAGAATAAGTCTGTGAGCATTTGTACCTCAGCTGTGTGGTCACTGATTCAAAGGCAGGAGCTCTGCCAACGTCCCCAGTATCTAGAGAGCAATATGCTGAAAAACAAACAACATTCATCTTGATGACGATGAGAGCAGATATACAAGGTACTGTTATTCACCCCATGAATACAGATGGTGGTGCCTCACTTTCTTTTGGTGCTCTTACTTACAGTTTTAGCTTATCCAAAACACACACACACACAACCTAAAAGCAAGTCGTTGATTGTGGCTCTAAGCTCTACGCTTGTTATTGGGTTTTTTCCTCAGCGAGTGTAGTGTTCCTCAAGGAGGAACATAGTGTGTTTAACACTGTGCGAGTGTGTGTGTGTGTGTGTGTGTGTGTGTGTGTGTGAGTTCAGCTGGGCCTGGCCTGCTCGAGGGGAGGGGAGGGAAGGGAGAGGGTAAGTGACTCAGCATAGTGATTCATTTATAAGTGGAGGCAGTGCTTCAAGAGCACACACACACACACACACACACACACACACACACACACACACACACACACACACACACACACACACACACACACACACACACACACACACACACACACACACACACACACACACACACACACACACACACACACACACACACACACACACACACACACACACACACTCTCTCTAAGGGTGGGTGCCCTTGTCAGAGATGATGGGACTGATTGAGTGAGCCTGGTCATTAAGGACTGCTGCCTGCTAAAGGGTTGGCTGGGATGGAGAAAGAAAAACAAGGGGACGACGGAGGAGGAGGAGGACTCACAGCATGCGGACTGAGAAAGATCAATTGAACTTAACAGAGGCGGACCAAAAGAGAAGTGGTGGTACTTAAGCCCACTGGAGTTCAGCATACGAGGCGGGGCATTATAAGGAAAGGGGTAAGGCGTTAAATCAGTGTAACACATGCATAAGTATATATCCCTAAACACTGCACACAAAGCAGCCCCTGGTGCCATTTAATGCAGCAGCCTCCAACTGTGTCACTGTTTGATGACATCATGTGAAATCGCTGTGTGAATGAACTGCTCCACTTGTTGACAGCTGGCGGCGGCAGTTTATTGGGCAGGAGGAGCTTTGTGAGTCGAACCTCTGGCTGATTACTTTCAGATAGAGGGGCAGTTTATGATCGGTGATGCATTTGACATAAGGTGAGGAAGGATCCATGTTAGAGAAGATCAGAATTGGAAATAGGCTTTTGGATTAAACCTGCCTCCAAAAAAATGATAAGCCTTTCCAGGAGAACTGCTTTCAAAGAGTGTCAGGTGGTCAATTTCACTGGTCTACGCTGCTAAAACAGAGGGACACTGCCTCAACGAAAAGGTTATTGATGTTTATAGACAGGTCAGCTGGCCCGAGTTGTTAACACAGGTTTGGTCCAGTAATAGGCCTTCTGTCTGCTCTTTATTTGAGATGTTATAAGACACCATAATGCTGTGAGGATGGGATGTTGTAGCACAGACTGCAGAAGAGAAGAATGACGTAACTTCAAATGAATTTATACTGGCTCTGTCCGTGGTGCTGAAATCAACCATTCATATGTTTTCGCACAAACACAACCAGGATAATATTATTAGTTTATTTAAATAATTAATAATTTTAATTTCTTAACTTTTAACTGCTGTAATTTAGCCTATATATGCTAATAATCTGCACTACTATTCATCTATTCATTCAGTACGAAAGAAGTACTGAAATCCTTTGTTAATGAAATGTGCCACATTCACATCAAAAATGTAAAAGATTTAAAATCTAAAAGTTTATTGTAGCATACAGTATGACTTTTACTGTCATATTATTATGTGATGCAATAACATACAAACAACATTTTAATGGAAACTGAGCAAGTTTGTTGGAAACAGAACTTTTTCGTACTCTGTTGCTCAGTTTGATTAAGAACAATAAACTATTGTTTAGGCCTATTGTAAATATGGTTTAGAACAATTGTAACAAAGTTCTTAGTAAATATAATTTGTATTTATTTTTTCCACAATTGATTACCATGAGAGTAATACCCGTACTTTTACTGAAGTAACTTTTTGAACTCAGAACTTGTACTTGTAATAGAGAACGTTTAAAATGTGGTATTAGTACTTTTGCTTAATTAGAGTATCTGAGCACGTTTTCCACTATTGCCTAATGGTGAATTTGCAGATTTATTCTACAGTAAACCAGCGTCACAAAAACTGACTGAAAGTTACTTCTTCACTGCAATGTCATTTCTTGACCTCATGATGTCACTCTTGTTCCTCTAACTATCTAACTCTCTCTCTTTCTCTCTCTCTCTCTCTTTCTTTCTGTCTTTCACACACACACACACACACACACACACACACACACACACACGCACGCACACACGCACACACGCACACACGCACACACACACACCCACACACACACACACACACACACACACACACACACACACACACACACACACACACACACACACACACACACACACACACACACACACACACACACACACACACCCGGATGGATGACTTCACCGTTCTGCCTGGGTTTCCTTTATGATCCCGGGATCTCCCACTTCCCTCAGCAGACAGCAGCCAGCAACACAGGCGAACACAGCGCTCTCTCTCTCTCTCACACACACACACACACACACCCCCTCTCTCTCTCACTCTCACGTTGACTCTGCCTGCAGCTGCAAAACATCCAGAGACCACAGAGAGACCACAACAACAGCCGGACCTCAGACGCTGGTGTCCCCTCATCTACACCGAGTTACATTCAGAAAGGATCCAGCAGGACAAACACACCGTCCTCTGCAGCTTGCACCAACAAAGGAATCTAAGGCTTTATTGAAAATATAAAGCCACTGGGGAAGACTTTTATCTACTTTCTATTTACTCTGGTGATCCTTCTTGAGTCGTGCCACTATGTCCGAGGTGCTGCCATACAACGAGGGGAAAATGAGCGGCTACGGGGCGGACAGCGAGGTCAGTCAGATGTCCTTTAGCTGCGGACTGCAGGACACGAGCGCCTTTTTCGCTGGGTCGCAGGCGAAAAGACCCCCAAAGCTTGGACAGATCGGAAGAGCCAAGCGAGGTAACGGATAGTGTAATAGCACTTTGTCACAACGACGTAAACATGGCGAGAATGATGCATGTGATGGAAAACATGCAAAATCTGCTAGGATTTATAGTCAGTTTATTATAATGCTCTCATTCGTATAATCTAGTTTTTATTCAAATTGTGTGTGTCCATAACATTCGAGTCTACATTTAGATTCAACACAGGGTAAATACTTCTTTGTTGCACGAGTCTGTTTACATGCATGCACGAGACATGATCTCCGTAAGGACACACCCCACACTGTTCCCAAAACAATAGAAACCGTAGTGATGAAAGCCTGGCTCGTCGCCATTATCGGGAATGAGTTGGCTTCACCAAATGCGCGTACCCGAGGTCGGGGATTTGCAATGCTTTCATTTATATTTATTTATTCACCTGCAGTATTGTCAAAAATGTTTTCTCCCTTGCTTTGGTTATTCAGTGTTCCCCCTTTACTCTAGGCCGTAAATACGAATCACTTGACCTTACAATAAAACACAATGATCTCAGTATTGATTGTGATATTATAGAAATGTCATCATGTATCTCTGCTGTAATGGTCTCAGTAAACATCCCCCCTTCTCTCCCCACTCTCTCCCCACAGTGGTCATCGAGGATGACCGAATAGACGAGGTCCTGAAGGGGATGTCAGACAAGTCTGATCCCGGCGTTTAAACACGAGCGAGTCTTGCAGACTTTTTATTTTTGATCACCGATTTGAAGCACTTGTCGGCTGTGCATGTTCGAGGATTGCAGGGGAATAACGACGGCACGAAGCGAGGATGGAGTGACTGATGAACGGCAATGAAAAGAGCAGAACGGGGGGAAAATGGAGAAGGATGAAGGTTGATAAATGAAGATGACAGATGATGAAAGAAAGAGAAGGAGAGGGAGAGACTCTGGAAAAGACCAAGATTTATCATGGGATTGCTGGCAATTCTCCAAACGAATCCCGATTTTAAGTACTGCTGCGCAGCGAGGTGTTGAGATGGCGGACTCTGCTCTGTATCTAACCTCTGCTGACTTTAATGATGGATGAACTTGTCATTACTTCACGACCATCTATTTTTCCTTTCCAACAGCGTTGTAAGCAACACAATACTGCAACTGGAGACTGAAGCTAAATCCCAGCCCTATTTCAATAAGTTGTACAGTACAGTAGGTAGGCTAAGCTCTCAGACGTCCCCCTTCCTCCCCCCCCCTCCCCCTCCTTTAGGCTTTGCTTTGTTGATTCAGTCAGCGACGGTGCATTCAAGGGAGCTGTCCTTTCAGCACTGATCCAATGCATTCCTGTTGCTGCTAACGCTTTTTAAAAACAGACCAACCAAACTCTCGAGTCTGCTAAATAGAGGAGACACATTGTATGTAAAAAAACATATATCCGAGGACGGTGCAATGTTAATATTTTCTGTAGTAGAAGCCCTGCTTGTTTTGGCCCTTAAAGAACATTAGGCCACTGATTAAACCTGAACCACAGGCTACACTTTCTTCTTCTTCTTCTTCTTCTTCTTCTTCTTCTTCTTCTTCTTACATTACCCATCAGTGGTTAAAGGTGCAGCTTGGCACCTTCATGTAGCTGATTTAGACCTGCACATATCTCTTGTTCCCTTGTTTTTGCATTCTCAAATGCTCAGATATCTACAGAGGCCAGCACAGATTATATAACATGTTTAGAATAAGTCATGAAATTGATGGGAAAAAAAATTATGCTTTAAAAAATGTGGTTATGTTTAATTTGCAGTTATTTGTGTACCCTCTACTATACGTTTTTTCTCCATCTATTTGCATGAACTTTCACTCCGGTGCCAATGCAGGTGCCACTACTCTTACCCTGGCACGCTTCTTTTTTGACAAAAGTCATATTTGTATTTTTATATCTAAATATTTGTTATTTAAATGATATGCTAGTCTATCGTCTTACAATTCATCAACAAAAATATTTCTACTTCAGAGAGGATATACAGGATGAGACTAGGCTTCATGGAGGTGAAGCTAAGGTTTTGATGGACTGGTCTCATTCTATATCACCAGTCGGGCGTTTTTTAAAGACTAACTGAATGTGTCTGGGGTTTTGCACACATCAATGTTAAACTATTATTAAGAAATGGTATACTGTGACTTGAGCTTCGTTGATGAATTTGTTAGAAAATTGCAGTTTTAGAGTATATTGCACTGTTTACGAGTATCCTCAAATAACAAGTGTTATTTGAACGATTTTGGACATTACAGTTTTTGTTTTTTTATTTTGTTTATTTTGTACCATTATTTTAAAGAAACTGGATATGGTTTGTTGTGCATGAAACCTTAATATTTTCAAAAATGAAACATCATTTTCTGAAGCAAAAAAGCAACAAAAATGTCATGACATTCTAAGAATGAGTCATTGTATATTATGATGCCATTTTCACTGTATTTGGTGAATTAATAAATGGTGAAAGAACATGTAAATGTGTTTCTTTGGAATTACATTTGTCCCAAGACACTAACAATTCAAAAGAAGATGACAAACAATACACTCAACATCAGAGTGGCCTGGGCCTGGAAAAAGCCAATGGGAGCACAGTGACGATTCAACAAATAAAAGGGAGAGAACACAAGTGTGGTTGTAATATCAAAAAGCAAAAGTCCTCTTTGTAGCCTTTGAAGTCAGTCGCCATGATCTCAGTGACAGTAAATACTGATCCTTAATTAAAGCAGGAAGAGCGATCCATCTGTTAAGCTGTTAAACAGCTCGATGTTGGCCTACACTAGTGAATGTATCGCACCACAGAGCTCTGGGGAGCCATGACTGACCACATGATCATCTATCAGAGTGTAGATGTGCAGCGTCCTCGTACAGTAGCTCTCACACAGAGACTGTAGCAGGCCAAATACTCGTTTGGCTGGTGCACCAACACAAACCTACTGTACAGTATGTCATGCAACAAAACCAAAAAAAACTCAGCATGCTGCGTGGTTTATTTTTTCCAATATACTGTCACACAATGGCAAAAACCAAACATTGGAACCATTTATCATTTATCCCTTTTTGTTGGCTTTTTGCTTGCTAGTTTCCACAAATTCTCGTTCGCAATAAAATTGGAATGAAGGTGTTATCTTGTTCAGGTTTGTGTAAAACATAATAACAGTCAAACTAACAAACTGTACACATAAATAATCTGCTTTGTATTTTTTTATCAAATCAAAATTTCAGTTTTTTTATATTAGGTGAGCAACTCCCTAACTCCTTTTCTTAAAACCTTAACACATCTGTATAATGATGTGGAGTCTGGTGGAAGGAAAGGTGGAGAATACTGTACGACATTGTTTGCCAACAGTGTCAGTCAGGAAATTGTGCCAGTTAAAATCAACCTTCTTCCAACCTGTGGTACACAAACCTGCAGGCCATCGAGAACTCACTAGAAATGAATTTCCTTGTAATCTCACGACAGAAGTTTCCTGGAAATCATCCCACAGATAGGATTTTCAGTCTCATTTGTGTATCTCATGTGTTTGGAATAACATGTACAGGACACATCTATAAAAAGCTACATGTTGTGACAATGCCTAAACAACAATCCTTGTGACTCTGAATTGCACTTCACTCTAATAACAGAACATCAGCAAACATCATCAGGCCACATTTCCATCAGAGGGATTATTGAGTGTCCTGATAACAGGAGCACTGCACTGAGCGAACACGTAGTGCTATCGATCATGTTGTTGTTGTGGATGTCGTGTGTGTGTGTGTGTGTGTGTGTGTGTGTGTGTGTTGTCTGCGGTCATGGACAATAACACTTCTCACAGTAATGGGCGGCCCTGAGAGGCAGGAACTGGAGTGACATATTTGGGAAGATATTGAATTGTATCAGCTCTGCTCCACGCCTCTCTTCCGGCCATGAGTGTGATTGTCAACATGTGACCTTTCAAAGAAATTAATTAAAGACCCACTACCAAAATGTCTGCAGCGCCAGTATTGCTATTACTTCAGTGTTAAACACTTTTGTAATTTTACAATTTTGCATTCATTTCAGGTTCAACAATCCTACAGAATATTATTCAATCAAAACATTGCAAGACATTTTGGAAACACATGCTCACAAATTAACACTGGTGATATTTAATCTTAAGGTTACTATCAAAAAATCCCTTAAAGAGATCAAAACCAGTATTTAAATAATCCTATGAAAAGGCATTATCTCTATATATTTATCTCTGACCTATACAGTATGTCAAGCTTTAGCTGCGGACTAAGTTAATAAAATCCAACTCAAAGTGTTTAAATAAAATGAGATCTATTCATTATTTTTTAAATTCTAATGTAGGTTGTCTGATCGAACATCGCAGGCATCCACTAAGAGCTGTTGTCCTCCGACCTAAAGGCACAAACATTCAGGCATGATTTTACAGCTTTCAGGGTCAGAGGTCAGTAGAAATGATCTGGAGCTGTGGATGTAGCCTGGGGTCTTTGTGGCCCCTGTGTCCTGAACCAGCAGATGGGCTGTGAGTGCGGGCCGTCCCGAGGTCAACACAAACACAGAAGCCTCCCAGAGGACAGCCACTATGTAACCACTCAGAACAACTGGATGGAAGTACAAGCACAACAGACATGTGGACGGCTGTGCGCAAACCAAACAAAGGCTAAGGCAGAGCGCTGTAAATGACATGATATGAATGTTATTTATCACAAATAGGAACACACAGCTCACAGCAACGCTTAGCTCTATAGGTGCAGACTAAGCGTGTGCAGAGAGGGCAAAGAGCTTTGATCGGATTCCACTTTCGCTCCATCCCGAGTGGACGTCCATTAATATTCCTTCTCCAGTTACATAAGCCTGCCATACAGAATATAATGCCATTATGCTGCCCTAAGGGATATGGGCAGATATACAGTGCTGTTGAGAACAGTGGTTGTGATTTCTCTCAGTAATCACTGCACTAATGCAGATTTCCACTGACCAGAATAACTATCCCTCCATCTTATCTCCACAGGCTGAAGCCTATAGATACATACACCCTAATTGTCATAGTTTCCCCCATAATTAAGATGTGTTACTCTTAAGTTGTATGCTACTCATAAACGTAAGCAGCGACATGGCTACAACCAAATCATCCAACATTTTACAACCTCAAATTTACATTTTGTTATGGAAAACTAAAAGAGTAGCAATAAATGGGAGTCAGGAGAAAGTAAAAGTAAACATCATTTTGTGTTCAATAAATGTTTTTCAGTCTCAACATAACATAAGATCAATGAGGTTGGGAATTACTGATCCAAACCTCTTCATTTAGAGGTAAAATCCAAAGAAGGCCAAATTCTGATGATAAAACATCACACAAGAAAATGTGTGTGTGTGTGTGCGTGTGTGTGTGTGCGTGCGTGTGTGCGTGTGTGTTAATTAAGTAGTGTATAATTGGTCAAGTCACTCGAGAAAAAATGATGGGGAGACCGGCCGCTACAACCTGCAAACTAAGGATCTTGGTACCACGCCATGTCAAGCAATTACAAATAAATAAATGTGTTTTTTCAGAATCAGGTTGTATAAGCAGTCATTTACGTTTTCTTTTTATGAATACTAACATTAGATATGTCCCATAAGTTATATTTTGAAGAGAGTTAAGCTTGCTTAGCCATGTACCAACGTCTGACAATACAGGTTTTTAGCTTGATTGGATGTTTTTATTAACATTACTGCTTTCCCTGACCTCAGAAAACAACTTTTTGTTGTTTAATATCTTTATTACTTACTAATTATAAAACATTACTACAAAAAAAGGACAACAGTCTATTTGCAGTTAAACAGGCAGTTGTGCTGTCGTGATCCAGTGAGGCAGATACAACCCAGAGATGTTTGGTTAAAGCATTTAGTAGACCTTTTTGAATTGTATGAGCCCTCACATAACACCCACACACCACAGCACTCAGAGCCAATCGATGCAGACAGAGAGGGCAGGCTGGTGACCGAGAGAGTAGAAGAGAAGACAGAAAGACAGACAGGGATAGAAAGGCATTGAACATGCAGTAGATTAGTGTTGTTGCTGCCCTTGGGCAACAGAGCATGGAGGACAATTAGCAGCAGGAGAGACCATTCTGACTCTGATATCTCTCACGAATAAATGCATACTCTTTATTAAATCATAGCCTTAGACACCTGCATGCATCAAGTGAAGAAAACTGCAGGCAAGACAAAACGGTTTGTGTTTAATGATGACTAAACCTCTCCTGTGTGAGGCCTGCGCCCTTCACTGTGGTTATATAACTGAAGTCCAGCCAAGTTACATCTCGCTGTCGGGGTTTCAGACACTGCAGATCAGTCAGTCTGACTAAGGGAGCGGAAATGTATCAAAATACACTTCTGAGTTTCAATGTATTCATATTTTGACAGAACAGAGAAAGACTAAACTAAGTGCAACTGAGGAAATAGTGAGGAAGAAAGCATTATACTTTGTTGGAAAATAGAGCAGAAACTCGCTCCATTTCCATGTTGAGTGTTAAATCCATCAAATGTGTTTATGTCCCAGGGCTGCTGTACACCCTTTTTTATTATTGAAGATATTAAACCCACTGTCACATACATAAGCCCCCCCACCCCCTCCTACCAGGCCAAAAAGGTCCGAAGCTGTTCTTTATAACCCTCCTCTTCAGGTAGCCAGGCCTCTGCACCCAATTGTCACCAGGGAAACCAGATAATAGCTGACAGGGTTTACCCAGAGACAATGCAAGGGTCCGGGGGAGAGAAAGGGTGAGATAAAGACCATCACTTTCTGATAGTTATACATCTCAATATGAGGAGCAGTGTGGATTTGTGAGTGTGGATTTGTGAGTGTGGATGTTCATACAAAGATAGGATTGCAATAGGGACGCAGGGTGAGATATTTGTGTAGGCTGACCAGGAAGTTTGCATCGGAGTTTGGTTCTTTCGACAAATGAAATGAAATTCTTCCTTTGGATTTGGGATTATTGCTGTAATAAGACCTTTGGCAAACACAAGTTTGATTGATTTGTTCTGCAAGATAATTTACAAGTCAACACCACTTTTATCATTTTTTGAGTGATTGTAAAATTCTAAAAGCTCACACATCACAACCACTTACTGTAGCTAATGCGTAATGACGTTTAATGTCCCAACAGCCAATTGAATCTCATTTAGCCACTTGTTAGCAACAGCCTTTCTTAGCACACATTAAAGCATCCAAATTAACAGGTGGGGTATTTAGTGAACAATGTCAAATATAACAAAATGTTAAAATGTCTTGTGTTAACAGCTTCCTTATTTCAGGCATCTAACAAGGAACAATAAAACATTGACTTAGATATGAGAGGACCAGAAGTGCCAAAAAAGCTGACTTCTTTTCAGGTTGTGACTTGTGTGAACATATTAGATACATATCTTTAGGTGTAGCAACATCAAACATGTTATCAGTTCCAGATAACTGGGCTAACTCCGCCTACTGAAGAAGATCATGTGATCAGAAGCTGTATCTTGTGATGAGATCAACATCAAAGTGAAGCATGTTACACCAGCTGAACATCATGGAACAAAAGAAGAGCCGTCTGAAAAATCACACACCTTTTTTTTCAAAGTCTTAAAAATAGGCAGTAATTAGATCTCAGTGGAGAATTAAAAATAAATGATTTCTACTTTATCAATGTGGTCCCCCCTGCAGTCACCAGCCTTCCTGCCTCTCTCTCTCTCTCTCTCTCTCTGTTCTGGTCTAAATTTAAGCAGCAGAACACACAGAACCCACAGAACCCTAGACTCATCTCATGTTTCCTCAACAAATAACACGCAGGGTAGGCTATCACTTGTATGAACATGCATCTGTGTCAAACACCGCATGTCTCCATTAGCAGCTTTTGTCTGGAATCTAGAGCAGACATGGGATGGATGCAGACAAGATGGGGAGTAAGTCATACTAATAGACTTTAACACTGACTCTACATGCAGGCTGCTGTTATGTACCATGTCTAGACAAGTTTGTCGTGCACATTGCGTAACACTGGCAGTACTGTTCAATTCAATATATAGGCAGTTAAGGACACTGGGGTGGAACATTGATTTGTTTTATTATAAACATCGTTAGAAAAGAAGCTGAGGAAAGCTCCATGATGTGATGAGTTCAAATGAATACAAACCATCCCATAAAAACAATGAAATCAGATAAAAACATATAGAAAACAATGTTAATGTTATACAAGAGCAGACTTAAAGTGTACCTATCATGCTATATTTGAATAATATAGTGTAGGACCATACCTATATAAGGCATATTTATACTTTTTTTTTTTCAAAATACCAAACAGATCATGCATTTCAGCCATGCCTCATTTTGCTCAATTTGACAATTTCTAGCTCTGTTTTTGCAAGGGCTGATTCAGTGAGAACAGCACCATCTACAGGCCTGGCATATGTACTACAGCGTCTCCAGCGCTTTCGAACGGCAATGGCCGTGGCTGTCTCCTCCTGATTGGTGGAGTTGGCCCAATAGCCGTAGCGCCACCGTCCTGACGTCAGGACAGTGTTCAAATCTGGATCAGTTTTTATCAGATCCGTTGCAGCCCCTTTTTTAGAGATTTGGGTATGGAGGAAAATAGAGAGGGTTGTGTTTTCTGACACTTGGTGAGTTCCCTGGAACACCGGGGACACATATTCATGTATAAAAGACGTACAAAAGTGCATTTTGCATGATAGGTCCCCTTTAAATCAATCTTTGTTGACATTTTGTGTGTTAAGATCTGTATCTTGAAAGTGACCCTTTCTGTATTTGTTAACATGACGGGATAAAGAAAGGTCAAAGGTCAGTTTGGGTAGTGTATATTTTCACACACCAAATTAACTTTTTGTTAAAAACACTTCATCGTTGGCTAGTGCCAGCGCTGTATTACATTTCATTTATTTAAAATAGTGAGTTGGGTTTTGGTTTTCCAAAGATGCTGTTATTTAGAATAACTTTTGTTTCATTAGTTTGGTTAGTTTGGCGTTTCCCTGTTGTACAGTCCCTAAATGTAAAGAGACCCTTTTGTCAATGGAAATGATAAGTCTCAAACATGATTTTCTCCCCGGTTTAAAAATGTTTCTTGCTCCAGTTCTTCTTTTGGCATGTGACAACTGCAAATTAAAATTGTTTTAGAAAATCCAGTTATGTTAAGTCAATATTAGACAGGAAGTCTTCCTCATCTTCGCTTTGTGTGGCGATCATGGGAGGTGGGGCTTTTCTGTCCTCCAGTATCTTCTTCTCCAGAGCTGCATCTTCAGGACTGAGCCCCTCTCCTTTGGTCATTACGTACACAAAATATTCAAAGCCTTCTCCGTAACTGTACTCGTTAATCGACCAGTTGTACTCTGTGCGAGCATAGAGGCGTTTCCTGAACAGGGGGTTGGCAAACGTTACAGAGACAAAGCGTCCTCCTGGTTTCAAGCAGCGACTAATCTGAAAGAAAGAGAGAAAGAGAATTAAAAGACATCACCACCAAGATGCACACCATTTTAATTCCCTCTGTCAATGCCAGCAACCTCAACCTCATCCGTAGGATCTCTCCAATCAAGCGCATAGCCTTGCATCGCTGTAAGCCTGAGCGAACGTTAAGCACAGAGCTTTTCAGTCCACAAGTTTGGTTCCCTAGCCATGCAGTCTGATAACATGTTGTGACAGCACTAAAACTTCCCCTCCATACTGTATGAATTATTGCTGTTCTGGGTCCATCAACACTCTGGTGTGTTCATCCTGCGTGTGAGGTTCACATGTGCATCAGGACACAATAAGCTTCAGAGGACTGCAGAGCTATGACAGTACACACAAACACACATTGTGAAAATTGACACCAACACAAGCAAGCAGATACACATTTAGGTAGGCAGGGAGTTTCTCCAGAGACAGAAGTGTGTGGGAGTGAAGGAACAGAGCCTGCAGAGCAAGGAGCGACAAACTTTTCACATTGTACAACCAAAGGTGTAAACTGGGTCAACATCGCATTGTTAGGGAATGGTCGCAGGCAAACAGCAATAGGCATTTCCAGTCAGTGAACATGATCCTACAGACATACGGCGACACTTTGGTAATCAGCATAGACTGTATAAAATATGTCCGTAGTCTCTCTGACATCCCCCATAGATTTCAGTCAAAGCTTGATGGAGGTGGCTCCAGCTGTCACCATACTCACGGTTAATGCAAAACATCAGTGGAGCAGACAGCTAGTGTCATACAAAAATCACTGTATTGAAGACTTGGTAGTCTAATTGTACTTTTTTAAAAACGTATCTTTCACTGTTGAAGGCCGGCAGTTAGGTTAACGTTGATAAAACTTCCAATTTTCGAATGACTTGCAAACATTACCACCACTTACTGTAGCTAATGGGTAATGACGTTTAATTACTCAACAACCAATTGAGTCTCATTTAGCCATTTGTTAGCAACAGCCTTTCTTAGCACACATACAAGCATCCAGGTATTTAGTGAACAATGTAATGTCAAATATAACAAAATGTTAAAATCTCTTGTGTTAACAGCTGACCTTATTTCAGGCATCTAACAAGGAACAATAAAACATTGACTTAGATATGAGAGGACCAGAAGTGCCAAAAAAGCTGACTTCTTTTCAGGTTCTGACTTATGTGAACATAATTATCTTTAGGTGTAGCAACATAAAAAATGTTATCAGTTCCAGATAACTGGGCTAACTCCGCCTACTGAAGAAGATCAGTAGATAACGTTGATAAAACTTCCAATTTTCTAATGACTTGTTTAAGATGATAAAATCACAGTTGTGGCCTTGGGCTTCAGACTTCACATTCAAGATTTGGGGCTTTCAAATTGGAAATCAACACCAAAAGTAATTTTTTACGAGCTAATACCTGAGGCCCTAATGCTACACACTCAATGTAGATACACAAGATGGATGGATACAATATTGACAGGCTGCTGCATGGTCTCTGAAGATGGCTTGGTTTTGAAGTCAGAGGAACTGGTCATGAAAGTTGGGATGTCATACAACCAGGATTGAGTAGTTTTAGTCTGTACAGTAAAGTTGTGACCCCCCCCCCCCCCCCCAACACGGTCCTGCAGTATTTGGAGAGAGGAGTCGCTCTGAAGCGAGCATGAGTATCCTGCTCTTCTCACATGATTCATCTTCACCAGCAAGCAGCCCGACCATGAATTATTCACTCTGCACTGTGACACGGAGGAAAAGCGAGAGGAAGGGTGGAGGGGTCTCTGAATATTGGATGAAATTAGTGGCTGATCTAGATTAGAAAGTGTCTGACAAAAACATGGCAAAGAGTTGAAAGAATGTACGGATGAAGCCATGAGAAATCAATCAGTTAACATCTTCTTCAAAACCTTGTTTTAACTTTTCAAGGTGCTCAAGAAAAACTGATCTTCAACTTCATAATATAGCCAGGCTATGGCTAAGAAACAAACTTTGAACTAATTGACTAAAGCTCGATAAAAACATGATCAATACTTCTCAGACTGAAACTGGAGTACTTCCAATACCTACATCTTTTCCCATTGCCCTCAGACTCTGCATTCATATATAGATATGTTATTGTACAATTTCAAAGTTTTCAAAGTTTTTTCCCTCCAAATATTAGCATGGAAAAATGTCAAGTTTAGGACCAAACATAAAAAAGTGACATCTTTCCATTTTAACCTTAAAATGACATTATGACAGTTTCCTTAGAAGGCCAGATCTAATGACAGATTGCTGGAAATAAAAAAAGTCAAAGTCCGGTACAGGTGGAAGCCTCCGGAGGCTTTGGTGAGTGAGGTAACCGGAGGTGGGGTTAACAAAGGTCATCCTCCTTAGCCCACCCCTTAAGCCATTATTCATGCCACGGGGATGTATGGGTGCACCGCAGGCTGTGTACCTGTGCAGTGTAACTTCAGAGCCTGATGTCACTGCTGACTGAAGGACCTACGTCACTGCAACCCAAGACCAACCTGAACCACAGCAGAGAGCTCGGCTTCAACTCAGACTACGTGTTAGCTCGGTCGACAGTCTGAGGACGGCCACGACCGTATTTTGTTCTTTTGTTTAATTCTGTTTCAGACCATTTCAAACCAACTGACACACATAATGTTATCCCAACCAACAGCATGTGTTTCCAGCATAGATTGTTAACCACGCTTGGCATGGACACAAATGTATCCTTATCAAGAGGAGGATGATGCATTGAGTGTGGTGAGTCATACTGTATATACTTACAGTAGGCACGTGTACTACTACAAAAGCTCTGGTACTATCATCAACACACACATTGGAGTGGAGCTTTTACTACGGTAAAGGATCAACAGTGACAGGTCTGTTTGGTTGTGATGTTGTGAAAGCTACAGATAAACATTTCATTTAAAGAAAAGCAAGAGGTCTTTTTTTCCTGGCATGCAGATAAGCTCTAATGTATTTAAAAATGGAAAACTGGCTCAGGTAGAGTCGCTTTTCTTAATCAACAGGTGGAGGCTCGCTGGCTGTTTCACCCAAAACACTGGAGTAAGGAAACCACATCCCCAAAACACTGAGTCAGTTTTCAACATCCACTCTCAGTCCAACATCTGTAAGCTGATCCTAAGTAGGCCACAGGGCTTCTCCAAGAGGACAGAGGAAACCACTCTGTTAGCACCCATCTTCACACAGTCACACAGAAACCATTCCTCAAAACACACACACACACACACACACACACACACACACACACACACACACACACACACACACACACACACACACACACACACACACACACACACACACACACACACACACACACACACACACACACACACACACACACACACACACACACACACACACACACACACACACACACACACACACACACACACACACACACACACACACACACACACACACACACACACACACACACACACACACACACACACACACACACACACACACACACGACAGGATTAGCTAAAACACGCAGGCAGCTTCACGGCCTCTCCTGAATTATTCAGTGTCGAAGTGACCTGCCCTGCCTGGAGTACGATGCAACAAAAAGGTAATAGGAGTAGTTTGGATCCCCACGAGGAACTCCAGGTAATCCCACTGGCATTTTAAGATGTTTAGGGATATTTTCATCACATGAATTCCACTGTATATGAATCCAAGTATAACTATTGTAGCTAGTTATTACTCTTAATCACATTTTCTAAATATTTCCTTATGTGCCACCATACATTGAATTAGATTGGTAGAAATGATCAAAATGCTTGCACGAGAAAGCCTTGAAATATTTACTTTTTATGTTAAGGAATAATTCTTCTAGATATCTAACCTTTTGCTCTGTGACGTTTTATGATCTACTCTGACGTCTGTTATCTCCTTTAAGGAAAGGCATTGGTGCCATATGTGTTGTTGTTACCAGTTTGTGACCGGTCAACTTGTCTGGCACGAATGGTAATTGTTGTGAGAGCGCTGAGGCACTTCTTTATCGGTGTTTGTGGACTCTAGGATGTGAAATCTTTGAGGCCATGAGTGTCGGACGCAGGTGGCTCAGTGTTCCCAGCTGTTTAGTCTACTCCTTCAGAGATGTTGATTACTCTCTGTGAACCAGTTAAAAGGTCTAGCATAGAGAGAGGCTCTTCAGAATTGACGTGGCAACTCTACCGTGAAGTCGGAACCTCTGACTCTTTGATTTGTGATGTGAATCCTCCGGCCGAATACTCTGAATAAACCCATCAGTGTTTGACATCAAAAGCTCCAACTCTCACCATGTCTCCTTCCTGAGTCGGTGACTCCATGCATTGCTACACAGAAGTTTCCCCCACATTTTATATGTCAGACCAAGTCCCTGTGTGACCTTTTGAATGAGTGAAAATGAAGATAGAAGCTGTCGGTGAGAATGACATTTATTCGAATCTGTAGGATTTCTTTCTCCAGCTGTGTGTCCTCAATATCTCCAATCCATTGCTTTGTCTTTCTCTCTTTACAGAACTGCAATAATAATATTCATCCTCTTGTATCTCCATTCTCTTCTTTCTGAGCTCATGTTGGCCTGAAGATACTGTACATGAGATAACTGATTGTCTACGGTGGTCAGACGGGGACAGGTGGTCACATTGTACTCAGTGATATCACTCCGAAGGACCTTTGAGTTACGTAATTCTGGGTTCATCTGAGATTGCAAAAGGTAAAAGGTTGTCGCTACTGAGGCAGTAAGCGCCCACGGTATCATTCTTTCGTATTCCCCTGCAGCAGTGGCGGTGCCAGGGTATGGCTGGGGTAGGCTACAGCCATACCAAGAAATAGCTTAGCCCCACCTTAGCCCCACCATGAAAAATGATGTTAAAGTAAGCAAAATAAAGTCCGCCAACTCGCGTGGAGTAAATTGCACAGACAGCAGTTAGTAAGATTGATTTCAGTAGCCACTTGTCTGGAAATACCGAAGACTAGAAACAGTTTTGAAAACTTTTGTCACGTAGTGATCGTCTTCTCAATAAAACATCTTTGATAATGTCTTCTGGCCAATCAGAATCACGATAACGGCGTGGTGTTGTTGCAGGAAGTCCCGACGGAGAATACTTTTGCTGTAGTACACCTCTATACATCGATACAACATTACGTGTTGATAGAAATCAACACGTAATGAAATATGTTAGTATTTCAAAAAATCTCCTGGGGGAGAATCCCCCCAGACCCCCCTGCAGGGGTTGGGTTTTCAGCATGTCAACTCTTTCACCTGTGGGGAAATTGCAGGATTGGCTCCAGGTCGCCCTTTTTATTTACTACAAGACAAATGTGCCTTTTTATTTCATACAGTTCAATTTGGATTGAGACAGGGAAATAATCTAAACCTCACGCGTGGCGTTTCACTGTCAAGGAGGCGATATAGCATGTATGTAGGCTAATTACATTGCAAATACTGACTTGAGCCCTACCACTGTATGGGTTAGCCCTACCATAGATTACCCAACAAAAATACTCTGGAGCCGCCACTGCCCTGCAGCAAGACAGATCCATTCATAATGGCCCAGATACTTAAGGGAAATTATAGTAAGAGTGCCAGTAAGTAAAACAATAAAACCAGAGTGCAAAGAACACTACAAGCTTTATTGTTGAGCTTTAAACCACATCTCACAGCCTTCTTCTCAACCTTCAACCCAATAGGCTGTTAATGACCTTGATAAGATGAGGTTGAAAGCTACAAACAAGAAGGTGGATCTTGAATAAAGATTTCTCTGACAAAATGTTTATATTAACTTGTGATTCTCCACTTTTCATGTGTCTACTTAATGAGTTTTAAAACAAGCTAAGTGGCTCACGGAAAATACTGAGTTCCCTCCCTTTCCTATTTTTTTCTTGGATCAAAAGATATGATTAAAATAATTGCATGTTATGACAGAATCTTGGACGCCTTACTCTGTCTTGATTTAGACCTGTGCTTGAATCCATACATTGGCAAGTGAAAAAGGGAATGTTTCGAATGTTTTTATTAAGTGGGGCAGAGTAATGAAGGAGGGAATGTGAGTGGTCAGGTCCAGCTGTGTAGTGTGCTATATTATGATCATTCATTTGACACAGACAAAAGACAACAAATATCGTAGTTTGACATGACAATAGATGCCCTTCATCCATGTGTGGGAGGATCCAAAACAAAAAATAGCTGCGAATATTATTTTGTTATTGTTTGTCTATTTTAACAGATCACGGAGGCTGTGTAGGACAATTAGTGAGAGGCATGTAGAGTGTGTGTGTGTGTGCATCTGTGTGTGCGTGTGTGTGTGTGTGTGTGTGTGTGTGTGTGTGTGTGTGTGTGTGTGTGTGTGTGTGTGTGTGTGTGTGTGTGTGTGTGTATCACTGTGGGTAAGGCAAAGCTGATCAGTTGGTAGAAACAACAGCAGAGCCCTATCTCCTTTCGGCAGACTTTTCCAGATCACAGCCTACTGTCTCCTTTAGAGTTACTGCACACACACACGCAGACACACACACACTCACACACACACATACACACACACACAAAACAAAGCACACAAAGCACACATGCATTGCTCTTCACCCGCTAAACATGCACGTTTAAACACACAATTAAACTGGGGCAAACAAAAAAGAGGTGAACTTTTTATTCTGGTCATTTTTTGCTTCTAGTTTTTAAATGTGCTTCCCCCAGTTTTTCTTTGGTCTGGTGTCATGTAGCTTCACAGACCCACCTCAATGTTCCCCCAATATGCCTTAGAAAGCAACCTTTTTCTCTTCCACTCCATTTCACCTCCACCGCATAAATGTGTTAACGTCTTGAGGAAATGGGGAAATTAAGAAGGAGTGGGTGAAATGAGTAAGAAGAGAAAGGGGTGTTGTGAACATGAGGTCTAATGGCCAGTCTCCTAACAAGGCAGGTCTGCTTTTCCCACAAGGGTCCTGCTTCATGAGCCAAATGTGCAAATGCTATAAGGCACCATCTGCCCTGAAGTAGCTAGTATAGATCTGCCTGAGCGACTGGGCAGTTTCTGCACAAGTGTCTCCTTTGGGTTTGTTTCAAAAGAAAAAGCTATGGCAGAAAATAATAAAAACATGATATATAAAGATTCTAGCAGTTTTTACTAAGCTAAAGGGCTCCATATGCACAAGATCAAAACAACATAATAAACATACATAATTCTGATCACACGTTTTAATTTATTCAGACACCTACTCCCACTGGAGGACTTACAGTACTTGGCACAGTGATGGATAACAGGGAGAATGTGAGTGTTGGATTGCCTCTCTTCGCTCTCCAACACTGCCTCCTCCATTCTGCCACCTTTCCTCCCTGAATTTCCCCTCTGCTACCCACCCTCCTGTCCTCCCCTCTCTTCTCCTCACCCAGCTCACACCCCATCACCTCCGCCCACCCACTGTTCTGATAAATTATACATCAGAGACCCTCTCTTCTTTTCTCTTTTCTCCCTCAACATCTATCTACCCCTGCTATAGGAGGAGAAATGGCTTGTATGTGCTCGGGTGAACATTATAGAAAGAGCTCACACTGATTCCAAACGGAGAACTCTGATTTAAATCGTAGGAGTCCGTAGGACGACAACAACATCTTTCCTTTCGAATAAGCGCATCCCTCCTTCTCACACCTCGCGTTGTCATGGAGACAAAAGTGTAGCGCTGGTCCCGGTAACATATGTAGGTCAGAACGGGACAAAAACACGAGGCAGCACAACAGTGAAACTCACAAGTTCGTTAGACAGGGAAAACGACGGACATTTTGGATGGAAAGCAGCTAAAACAACACAAACTATGCTGATGGTTCGCCGTGTCCCAATCCAACGGTCGCATTTGTAGACCGATCATGTCACATCCGCCAAAAGAAGGCTATCCCATTTCAAAGAATCCTCAAAATGTGGCCTTCTTTTTCCTGGATTTGGAGGACACGTGATGGATCCTTCGTGGCCCAACATTTCCCAGGTTTCAATGCGCAATAACAATCAAATACAAAATGGCCTCTACTGGACTCAGCTTGGATGTATGGGCAACAGCAGAGGAATATCTTATTATGTATTGAGTTTTTACTCACTTAAATAACTAACGACACAAACGTCAAACCCAAGGCGGCTTAAAACTTTCATTTACTGTAAAATAATGAGCCAGGGGGTGATGATGTGTAGACCCCTGTCTAACCGATCTGCATCTTCAATTAAATCTTCAATTTAGGTGCCACTTTTTCCCCTTATGGCAATCTGGCACGCCAAGCTCAAATTAAAACCTCCTCTTTTATCAAAAACAACCGTCTCTTGCTTTTTATCTCTCCTTTCTTCTTTGTCTCTCCCACTCCCTCTCACAGCCTCCTAACCCTTTATGCCTTCCCTTTTCATTGGGGACCAGAGAGGTTTGCTTTAATTACTGAACTACTTTTCACACCGGCGGAGAAAGATAGAGACACACTTTGGACACCCACACACGCCCACTGTCACGCTTCCAGCACTGCTTTTTAAATCCCACACTCCTAAGCCTGTGTCTGTGTGTTTCTCTCTGTGTGTGTGTGTGTGTGTGTGTGTGTGTGTGTGTGTGTGTGTGTGTGTGTGTGTGTGTGTGTGTGTGTGTGTGTGTGTGTGTGTGTGTGTGTGTGTGTGTGTGTGTGTGTGTGTGTGTGTGTCTGAGCATTTCGCATGTGTTCATTTTGCTCAAACTTTCCCAATCCACATGTACTACTTTAAAGCAGTCACAGATACAAAAGCAGCATTTCACTTTGAATCATTATTCTAAATTAATGAAGCCATGTTTGCTATTCTCGGCGCAGTATGATGAAAAAATGATGCAGACTTTGTGAAAAACTTTGTACTGGATGGGAATGCACGGAGTCAGCATATGTGTAATTAATAAACTCATAAAGTTAAACTCTGAGGTATACGAGCCGCAGAGAATCTGGAGCAAAACATTAGCGGCTGGTACAGTGACACGTTTGGCTTCGAAATAGGAGGGGGGGGGGGGGTGTTTCCCTCTTGTTGGCTCCCTCCCAATGCACTGTTGTTTCCCCAGTCTCTAAATCTGACGCTACCTTTTAAAGCCCAGGACACTTATTACACTTATCAAGCCCTCGCTTGCACTTATATGTAATTATCCATTAAGTTATTGTGGGTAGACTGGCATCCACAGCGGCTGGGTAATTAGTTTATTGTAGCCGTTCTCTGTTTAGCAACACTTGGAGCTTACAACTCACACTCCAGCTAATGTTTCGCCACTTTATACGATTAGGTTTTAGACTTAAACTGCCTCTGCATATTTAACAGCTTGGACAGAGTGGAAAAAGTCAATCAAAAGAGAGAGAGACATGGTGGATCGATCAAAAGCCAAAACAAGAACAACTACTTCGATAAAGTCTCAGCATAGCGAGCCAGAAATAAAAGGTTTGGCAGCAGCTGGAGACGGATGGAGACACAGTTAAGAGCGGAGCTCGAGAGAGGCAGAAAGGGAAGTAAAGTGGGCCAGTGTGTCTGGCTGCTGGAGGGGCCTCCCGCGGGACGAGGGGGGGGGGGGGGACGACAGGACAGCCCTGTGGAGGCTCCTGCAGCACACTGACACAGTACGGTCCATTCAGTGGGCCAGTGGCACGGGGAAGCCTCTTAAACTGAAACCAACAAGTTACACAAAAAACTGACCCCGGAACCAAATCGATACTTTGAATGTAGCTCTGAAGAAGGTAATGTCGGCACTGCTACTCTCACTTTGTCTATCTCAATATAAACATTACAAGAAACATTTGAGCCTTACTGTCTGGTGGAATAAGATAAGATATAATGGCTTCCAGTATTTCCTATACATCTGTCACTTTTTATGAGAAAAAAAGTAAAACCTTGAACCGAATGTGGGAATAAGTAAATATTTTGTTGGTTATAATCTGTTGGACAAGCATTTTAAGAATAAAATGCAGGAGCCACTGTAGCATAAGAAGTGAGCTAACAACAGTGTTCAGCAGCTTTAAAACTGTTTTAGTTCCGCCTCTTATTAAACGTGTTCAATTACTGTCATTACTTCCCATTATTGCCCTTTTGCTAACGGCAGCGTCCCTCTGTGCCCCTACTGCTTGTAATATTTGACCATGTGGATAAGTAAAGAAGAATCTGATTTGTTCTAATGTGGTCTTGTTTCCATATCGCGTTAATATTAAGCTGTACTAAAGTTGTAAAAGACGGGAGTTTTATGTTTGACCAATTCAGAGACATAAGTAAGCCTACCCCCAGGTCCCTTCAATCGTTTTTATTCTTCACGGACTACTGTATATTTTCTACTTTCTAATGCTGCTTTAATTCTATTTTGAGATGTTTAAATTATAGTATTGTTTATTTCTACTCATTCATTTCTACTTATGTGCAATGCCTTGTTTTGTTATGTTGTTTTTTTATGCTGCTGCAATGCAAAAAAACAAACAAATTGGTATCAATAAAGTACCTCTTATCTTATCTTATCAGACCGTTCTACCCACAGGGCCCGGGCTTCTTGCACTAGGCAGAGGAACTGATGCCTGAGCCCCATAAAAAGTCCCCCAGTGAAAAAGAAATTGGCTTTATGCTGACTATGAATCCTTGAGAGTTACATACAAATGTGTTGCTTCAGTTTTACATCTCAATTGGCCACTTAAGTGCTACTTGGTAAGAATTTGTTTTTATCAGCCGTCACTCCCAGTGTCCCCCCCCCCCCACAGGTCTCAACACACCGGAGACCTCTCAGTGACTCATCCTACAACAACGCACAAGTGGGTCTCAATTGCTTTCCCTCGCTCAATAGGCTAATCAAAAATAAATCTTGCAACCTATCATTAAGGAGAGGCACATTTACTCCTGAGTGCAGCAAATACATTGGCTCTACCATTCTCTGTTCTCCTCTGGAGAGCAGAGGAGGGTCAAAGGTTCACTACTCTCATGTGAGGGAAACCAAGTCATGTGAGGTGGTGCTTGTCAGAGAAATCACAGTGAAAGGTCAGAAGACTCTGGTACATTAACTCTGTCCGTCACTGGTTCACAAACACTCCTGGCTCCACAGAGCACAATAACTGTCAAGATGGTTTTCTAGTGCTCAATGCAAGTTGTCCTAAATAACAGTAAACCTAATTTACGGAGTGACTGTGGAGAGAGCATTAGAGGTAGAAAACTGTTCTCTACAGCACAGGACTGCTGCAGACGTAGGCAGGCCAGTTTCCATAACAACCTGAAGAAAAAGAAAAGATATAAAAAAACCAAACAAGTTCAGCTAATTTATTCTTGAAGTTTGGGTGCAAGAAAGCAAGTCTGCTTATCTATTTTTGCTGTTGCATAACACATAACTGCAGCCTAAGTTGATTGTTCCAAAAGTAAAAATGGATGCTTATTGTTGTCACCAAAACGCCTTTATGTTCTTTTAACTACTTTATTCAAATGTGAGGCTGCCCCGTCATTTCTGTTTAGACAGTCGACATTTCCTCCATTCAGAAGCAATGTAACATCAGCTGTTTGTGTGTCAGAGGGCCTGTTAATGAGGATTTATTGCCCGACTTTATAAACCAACGCTTTGTTTAAGGCCATAACATATAGGAGAAAAAGGAACACACAGACGTTTGCCCACTGTAATTGGCCAGTGATTCTTGGGGTTTGAGCCAAAAAACAACAACATACTGTATAAGCAATTATATTCGTGAAAGCCAGCAGCTGTGTTTGATGCTCATAGTTTCAAAGGCTGCAAGCTTTCCATGGACCAGCTTGGAGTTATTTTAATGGATGTACATACTGCAGTCTTTTTTCAAGGGGGAATGACCAGGTCTTGTCCAAATAATAGAATTTCAACAATGCTTATTGACACATCAATCATGATTGTAAGGAATATTTGCTACGCCGACAATATAAGTTTCACAAATGAACAGGGATTCTAAAAGCGTCTGCTTAGTCACCTCAAAGCAATTTTTATTTGTCAAAAACAATGCAGACCTGGCGGTGTTCTCTGCTGGATTTCACAAATGAGGCAAGTTTCAAGAGTGTGAATTGATTTGAATGATACATGCAAAAGAATGGGAAGCAGTGATTGTCTGCAGGGAGCAGAAGGGTTTGGTCCTTTAAATTGTCAATCAAGGAATGTGAAAAAGTGTGATTTCAGCTGTTCATATATAGACATGTGAGAGAAAATGGATCTGAACTGAGCCTTTACAATGTGTTCAACTACACTGCAGTTATCTTCCAACTCTGAGCCAATGGGCAATAAGACAGCACTATATTTTCCCAGTTATACTGCCAAATGTATAAAGCAGCTCTTTCTCCTCGCACAAAACCAGGCCGGGACTCATTAAATATTAGATCATAAAACTGTTCTTTAACTGTGCTTCTACTGTCTCATTATACAGCAAGTGGTACAGCCTTCGCAGTCAGGCAGTCAGCGCTGCACACTCAGGGGAACAAGTGATGGGTTCGAGCCCAGTGTAGTGTGACTGTACTGCATGTGAGGGAGGGGGAGGAGGAGCTGGATCCACATCAAGCAGGGAGGACTACTGAGAGAGAGGGGGTGATAATAATAAGTATAATTGCAGACTATAGGGTTCAAAAGATTTGATTGGTGTGTCCCTCACTGGTATATCAGTTCTGCTGCATCTCTTAGGGCAGGTTAACATAAACCATTATTACTTTTGTTATGTAACTCTCAGCAGAGTCCATCAAACCAGAGTAATTAAAGAAAGCTGTGGGGGTGTGCAGGGGACTAATATAACATGCATTTCCCTTATATAAATTATTTACGGAGTAGTTTATACAACTGCCTCATATCAGGGCAAAACTCACTGCCCCACAAGCCATATTAGCAAAGGAGAGCACTCCCAATGCAGCAGCCAAATAGAAAAAGAATTAAAAGGTAGTCTCTGTCAACAAAAGCTGTTGTTGGAAAATGTACTGTATCTGGTGTCTGGCCAACAAGGGAGTGTGATCAGAGTCTGCCCAGAGGCAAACAACATTTACAGGGAGGAGGAAGAGACTTGGCTCCAGTCTAAGTGGCAATAGTACTCTCACAGCTGCTGTTCAACCACACCTTGTTGGTGTCATTTAAGATTCTGGGAGGAGATGGATGGAGGAAGTTGTTGAGGCATAGAGTGGTGGAGTGACTGGCTGACTGACTGACTGGAGTGCTGTTTTAGCTCTGTAGTGTTGTTCTACTTCCACCAGGTTGGACTGGCCTCCCACAGTGAGTAGAGTAGTAGTAGGAGTTGATGTTGAAGTGACTAGAGTGGGACTGAGTCACCGGCGATTAGGCTTTAATCTAAATTGAACAGCCAAGGGAATTCCCTAGCAGTTATACTTCAGCATCAGGAGTGACTGAATCAGCAGCGACCCACTTTTAGACAAACTGGCGTGTGCAGAAAAATATGCAGCTGGTTTGGTTAGCTGTGCAAAGAATCGCAGTACGTCCTGATGCTGATACAACCAGATTCAGAGACAGCTTCATCCCGCAGGTAATAAGACTGTTAAACAACTGAACTGCTGAAACAATTTCATAACATTCATCTGATACTTAGTAATTATTTATCTATTATCTAATATATCATTCCAATAACTTGTATATAGACTCGTATTGCACTATTCCACTTTTTTTTCTCTCACTTTTTTAAAACTATTTTTCTTTTTGTATTACTTTTAATATAATATACTTTAATATTGTTTTAATATTGTCTGCTTATCTGTATATTGTGTTGCATTGTTGGAGAAGCCTGTGACCTAAGATTTTCAACGACATAATTACTCTGTAGCTATGTTAGTTTGACAATTAAAGAACCTTGAACCTTGATGCAGTTAGTTGCAATGCATGGGGCCAAACACGATGTTTACTTTATTAAGGGACTTTAGCCAATGCTGCTTTTCCGGATAATATCTTGCCGAGGGTCATGATTCACGTACCGGTACAATAAAGGTGACGAATGCAAAGTTCGTGAACAAGAAATTGCTGAGGTATGATCTAAAGAAGCTTAAACGTTAGTTGATAGAACTGGGTTTAGATTAAAATGCTAAAAAAAAGGGTATTTTGTGTGTTGATACCATAGACTGTATAGGTTGATAATGAAGATTCATCTGGGACCTGAATAAAGATTTGGATTTAGTTAACTTCATAAAGGATATAACTCTGTATCACATGCACATCTGGTTCATTGTTAGATTGTATTGCTTCAATTTCAAAGAGAAAACAAAGAGGACCACTGCTGCTGCTGCCGGCTGCACATCGTGTTACTGTAAGTGCTTTCTGCGTAACAGACAGATCAGTATTCCAGTTTGATAACTTATGTAACTTTGTAAATTCTCATTCCTCTCTAGAGCACAACAAGAACAAACTGTGATATACTTCCTGCATCTGAAGACTTATTCTTCAGCCACCTCCTTTTACTTTTCAACAGTTCCTCTTTTTCAAGGAAGATCAATATAATCATAATGTGGCATAATGCTATAATTCAGAATCTCAAAATGTAAAACAACAACAGTCTGATGCTTTAGGATGATATACAATTGAGCCTAAAGCAACCAAAAAATAAGTAATCATAAACAGGCGAAAAACTGAGAGCCTTAAAATCCACCTCATTCCTTTTTCACTGTTTCTGGCCCATGCAGTGGATAACCACAACAAGTTCACTGCCGTGTGCCGTTTGTCCGACCTTAAAATGTCACATCCAATTCAACAGACACTCAATAGTGCCCTCACCCTAGCTAAGTACTAGTGAACTGTGGCTATTATTTGATTTTTGTGTCAGCAGTCGATCCTGCGGGCATAATATGCAGCTGATACAGACCAGGTCCACTGGAGCACTGGATGGGGGGGGAGGGCTGAAGCTCGCCCACATAGGTCCCCTCACACCCCTGATCCCTGGAGAGAAAGTAGTGCTCTGTCTCAGAAAAAGAAGATGGAACCTTTAATGTTATACAAGCTTTACTGTGCAACCAATGGTCATGATAAGGTTTGAGAGCAATATGCAGCAGCCTATAATTCTGCAGTGAAATTATATTTTAGTAGTAGTAGCAGGAGCTGATACCACCTAAGCAGCAGGCGTAACACGGTCGCTCCATCACTGTCGCACCTTCTGTTTGTTTGCGCTCTGCTTATCTGTCACTTTTTTTTTTTTTCCCGATTCCCTCTGTCTGTCTCTTCATCTCTCTCCATCTGATCGTGGACTGGATGAGCAACTTGGATTCAAGAAGCTGTGATTGTTTTGTGAAAATTCAACGTGGCCACAGGCTGTTGTTTTTCATAATTAAGTACTGGAGCAACAATGTGACTACAAACAAGACACACAACCAGACTGGGACTCTCACACCGCCGAGCTGTTCCAACATAATCCTTATTTTCATAATAAATACAGGTCATAGTAAACTGACCACATACAGTAGACCCAAAGTGGATGCACAATAGAGCATGTTCTCAACATGTAAGAGTGCAAAACATAACCACCCCCCTTAACACGTGATTGGCTTTGTCTTCTGAGCGCTTTTCTGTTATCTCTTTATTCTCGTCTATTTCTATATTTGAAGCGACATAAAAGCCTGGTCTGTTTTTTCTGGTCCTGCATCATTTGGCAAGTGGAAGAGTTATTTCTAGCCGAGGCTCTCTGTACATGATGCAGAGGCTCAGATGGACAGACAATTGAAGATTATTATAGGAAGGGGAAAGAGAGGGCAGAGAGATGTAAAATATCACTAATGTATTTTCTGCATGTGCATATAAGATTAGAGATTGAAAGTGTTGTGTTAGATGTCAGGTAAACAAAGTGGATATGTCTTTTTTGTATCCTTTAAAAGAGTGTTAATAGAGATTCAGGAAACTTTAAAAGTAATTGTTGTTACTTAAACTGAAATGTACTCATACTTTGAACACAAGCTAATAGTGATGTTTAAAATGACTAAAATATTCCGTCAAAATGTACTCAAATAGCATTAATGTTTGCATCAATTCATATTATAATGAGAATGTTTCCGTGGATTTAAAATGCATATTTAAAAGCTTCAAATCAAACCCACAGTTTCGTCTTAACTTCAGTAAACAGGAGGCGACAAAACTAACTTTCCCTTTTCCCCGCACACCTCTCGCCTGGCGATGGCCCGATGGGATGCACTGCACTGTCACCTAGTTTCCATGGTAACCTGTTGCTATGGAAACAGGCCCTGGAACAGACTCGGGTGGAGATTGTGTTGCGGGAGAGGAAGAGGGAGGTGAGGATAGAGAGGCAGAAAAATAAATAACAAAAAAAAAACTACGGGAGAGGAGAGAGAAAACAAAATGGCTATAAAGTGTAACATAAAATAACGCGGAGGAGCTCAACATACAGGTAATATCCAGGCATAAACACAACCCACTAATCACATGAACTTCAAGACACAATTCACTTTGAACCTCATCTTCTGACGTTCAGGGCTGGCTAGTTTATCACTGGGATATTTTGGGATGTATGATGGTGAACATGGAGAAAAGCAGCCTCATTGACATTCATCTCACTCGTCTGTTGGCCTTGTACAGCAAACATTACATAACCACTGTGATGGCTGATCGCTGGCACTACAGACACACAGAGTTCACACTCTTTCTCTGCGTACTCTTTTTATCTTTGTGAGGACCAATTACAATGTTGAACATTCAGGATAAAGACATCTGAATTGTCGTTTGTTTAAAGATATATAAATACACAAGGGGTGAGGGTTTATTAATAGGATGAACATTTGTGTTAAGCATGTAGTCCTGGTGATTCTTCTAGAGAAATAATAACATGAGAGACCTTGAAAGAAACAGAAAAGGGTTTGTGTGCGTGCGTGCGTGCGTGCGTGTGTGTGTGTGTGTGTGTGTGTGTGTGTGCTTAAAGCATGTTTGGATATTGGAATCAAGTGTCAAATAACTGAAGCTAGTTCTATGAGTCACCTTTTCTGGATAAAAGCCAATGGTCATGTAACAAGCACACAAACTAGAGAGGCAGGTGGCAAACAACTTAATTTGTTTGTTACTGAAAAGATAACAAGGAGCCTGACACAGTCATTTGCAGATGTCCGGATAGACAAGGCAGTTTACCAGAAATTACACACAGACCAGCCTTTGGACTACATCGGATTTCCCGTAACGTCTCCTTGCACACTCACCACCCCCTCCTCCTCATCTCCATCTCTATCTCTATCTCTCCCTGGCTGAAGTTGGACTGCAGCCTGCTGGGTTAGTCTATTTAACTGCTGTCACATAGAGAGCCTTGGAGCATGTTGTGTAGCTCACTCAGTGACAGACACTATGGACAGCGACTGGCAGGGAGCACCATAGGACAGATGGACACGCACGCACCCACCCACCCCCACCCCCACACACACACACACACACACACACACACACACACACACACACACACACACACACACACACACACACACACACACACACACATACACACACACACACACACACACACACACACACACACACACACACACACACACACACACACACACACACACACACACACACACACACACAATGAAAAACTGCACTAGAGAGTTCAGTCGGACGTTCATGGCTGCAACACAAACACAAGTGTGTGGGAAATAAACAAATCTGAGAGCAGAGATGTGCAACAGGATGTGAGTTATTAACTTCACACACAAAGAAAAAGCATGCAACTCCCCCTTTGCTGTTTTCATTATAAAATTGTGAGAGAATTTTAATGCATTTAGTTATGTAAATGTACATTTATGCCACATTACCGTGGACCCACATGCAGGGTTGGGGTTTGTTTGCAGTTTAGCAAATCTGAATGTAGTATTGAATCTGATTCCTTTTGAATCAGTTATCTAACAATGAGCAACATTATCGTTTACAGTTGGTATAGATACCACCTGAAAAGGACTATTTTGGGTTTGGGACCAGAAAGTTCCTAGAGTCTCCTCCAGTTGCTAAGCAACAAGTCCCAGCTAAATAAATAGACTGGCACCTAACCCCCCGTGAACTGCGATTTGTTGTTTTTACACTTCAGTTTTTGTACGGATTAAAATAGCTGTTTCCAGTGTTTATGCTAAACTATGTTAGCCACTTGCTGGCTGTAGCTTCATACGTACAAACATGACAGGTGTATCAATACAAATGTGGCAAAAATGGGAAACGAACCACAGGGATGATTTACAGTGTTTATTTTCTTAAAGTTTCTGATTACGTTTCAGTTGCACCTTACGTTGAGGATGCAATTTTCAACAAACTGGAAATACATTTTATGACAACATCCAAAGATAACCACAGACAGGAAGAGTTTAAACAGGGAGCAAAAGAGAAAGATGAGCAGTGAGAACTTCAGATGGTCAAACCAAGAGAGGAGAAATGAGTCCCATTGTTCTCTATGATTCGTCAAAGTTGCTTCAGGCATTACTGTTTTCTGGGGAGGTTTGCAGCGACTTCGGTTGAAGGAAGCGATTTCATTAACAAGTTGATGATCCATGTTGACATTGATGTTTGTGAATTGATGACAGTCTGATTATATATTTGATCTGCATCTAAAATCAATGGTGGCAATGAGGCCATGAAGATGAAGTTCTTTTATGAGGTTCAAACAAAAGTCAGCCATCTGTAAGTAGAGACGATAAAAACATGAAGTAACTTTAGGGGTAATGAGGCCTTGAAATACAGGAAGTCATTGAAATAGTGCCATTTAACACTTAATATCCAGGAACAATTTAATGGCTAATATACTTATGAGCTAAGATTTGTTAAAAGCTATTTTTTGTCGAGTTGTGACTTGATTGACGTATTCCTCTATCCCTTAATTCTGTTGGCACACAGCAACCATAGTAAAAAAGAATTCACATACAGTGTGTGTGAAGTGCAGTGTCTGCCAAAAGACCTGCTGACAGCTGCTGGCAGCGACTGTGCGGGTGTATACGTCTCTGTCACAGCATCACACTTCTTCCAGCAGGGGAGGTGTCAGTTAAATACATTTATAATTGTTTGTACGTTGTCATGAAAGACCATTTTGAAGGGCACTTGTTGGCGCAGAAGAAATGCAAAGGACTCTTTCTACACATCTGTGTGACACTGCAGGACCCAGGGTCACTTCTTGGTCGCATGTGTGTCGAAACATTTATTTCCCTCTGTGTGTTTGCAGGTTTTTCGGTGTCCATTCAAGTATGTGCAGAGTGTGTGTGCCTGTCTTTAGCACTAGAGGCCAGCTGTTCAGCAGTGGGATCCCTGCACATCTGGCAGCATGCACTGGCCCGGAGTGGAGAGGGTAAACAGCATAAAGCTATGATGAGAGGGATGGGAGAGAAAGAGGGAAGAGGAGGAGAAAAGATTAAAGACAAAGGGTGGTGGCAGAAGGCTTGAGAAGATGAAAAGATGATGGATTTAGCTCCATAAAATGAGAAATAAACGGATATACACAGTGAGTGTTCGAGAGGGATGTCAAAATACACTTATGTACTGCCTTGCTTTGATTCCATTTTCTCATCCAGAGCAACAACCTTTGAAATATAGTCATTGTGCAATACATGTGTTGGCCCTAAAATGAGTCCAAGCTCCTAACCCTATTTCGAGGGTCAGAGTTGAGGTCAAATGATTGTGGCCAGAAGACCAGAAAGAGTTTTGTTAAATTCATATAAAACCAGCTGAACATAATGTCAACTTTCAACAAGTCTGCTTAAACAGTTCCAAAAACAGCTGACAACGTTTGAGTCACATGATCAGTTTGTACCTGCAGGAAATGGGGTCTCAACCTGGCGACAGTGTTAAGCCTCAAGGGGTGAAATCAGTGATCTCTCCCTGCTTCAAAACCTAATTTAAGCAGCAAATAGCTTTTACCTAAACCTTCTGCTCTGGTCCGTTAGTGTAACTGTGAGGAAGTCATTTTGGTCACTTTAAAAGGAACCAGCAGTATGATGTGCAGATACCTTCCAGCAGAATAAAATATATTCCGTACAATTCTTCAGTGTTTCTGCTGTGGGACTGGATTGCAGATATAAGATCAGAAGTAAGGGCCATCAACCCAGGCCAGCTTCCTATGAAACGTTCGGGGGAGAAAGGAAAAAAAGAGTCAAGTAGAGAAGAGAAAGTGTCCAAACTGCAGGCTTGATTGGTTTGCTGTGCGGAGGAAGACGGCTTTCACAGTTAATTGGTTCCTATCTATCCAGAAACACCTCTCACACACATGCATGAACACATGCCAAAGCACGGACACACTGTTTTTCTATTTCTAATGCGGGGGACAATGATGCCTCTTGCCCTTTTCTCCAGATATCCATCCACACACTAATGTACAGCTAAAATAAAATGATTTTGGTTCGATCCGGTCAAATCAAAGCAATGTTTTCCTTAGAGTTGGATGAGAGTTTTGACTGATCTTCCTTTCACACTGCCCATACCATACACTGTCTTAAAATAGCACTCTCGAGAGAATAAGCCTGCATTTTTCATGATTCCTTGATTTAAAGGTGGGGTAGGTAATTTTGGAGAAACCAGCTCGAACGCGCACATGACCAATGAGGGCACGAGATAAGTTTGTGCCCCGATGGAAGGCTGACAGGCAGGTAGGCCATCCAGTTATTTTAGCTGGGCCGGCTAAAATGATTGGTCGTGCTTTTTACAGTACTACGGCTTCCACAGATGACATTTTTTTATGGATTTTTTGTCAAAGCACTTAAGATATTCATTGCTATCGGGATGTTAAGAGCATTCCATGGAATATAACAAAAAGTGTATCTCGAGCCGGTTTCTCAAACTTACCTACCCCACCTTTAATGTGCAATGCATCAAGTAATACATTCTCCAATGTGTCAATAGAGACTAAATTAATAACAGTGATGTCTGACTAAATGTAAAATCTACTAAACTGTCCTGAACTGAAATGAAAACTTTCAACAGCAGAACGAAACAGTTAACACAAAGCATTTCAGTCAAAGCCTTTCCCACTCTCCCTGCTTTCTGACTTTGAAAGGCATTAATGAGAGAAAAGTGTCTGTATCGATTCTGTTGCATTCATTGATCGCAGAAAAAAAAAAAAAAAGGGGAAAGATTGGGACAGAGGCAGAAAGGGAGAGTTCGTACCATCGAATCTCCCTCTGGAGGGAACACAGGAGTTTTATGTTTGTAGACTATTTACAAGAACAAAAACCTACTCTACAGGGAAGGAACATTTCCCTTAAAAATCACCATAGATATATAGAATTGGAGGATGAGACCCTCTTTAATGGTCACACACACATGCGTCCGGTGCCTTGCTCAAGGGCACCACGGCAGGGCCCAGGAGGTGAACTGGGACCTCTCCAAGTAGCAGTCCATACTCCATATTTTAGGTCTGTTCGGGGACTTGAACCGGCGACCCTACGGCTCACAGTCCAAGCCCCTACTGACGTGTATTTTTTTGTAATCCCGGCTGATGGATCAATAGACTAAAGCAAAGCTACTGAACAAAAATAAAACAGAGACTAACCGACAACATTGGCTACGCCTTGTGAGATAATACGAGCGTCAGATAATATCCATTTTATACCAACACATTTAGGACATGAGGTATGACGATGATAAAGGGGTCGAAATCCTCTGACAGGGCTGTGAGGCTACAACAGACAGAAAAGGTTTGGGACTACTATAGACTGACGGTGATTGGTTATAAAAGGCTGGGGAATAAAAAAACATCCCAGCATGAGCAGTCTCACACACATACACACATACACACACACTCCTTGAAGATTTACGTGATCTAATAACCTTCTTCAAGGGGTGTACTCCACTCCACTTCGCTGTGGCTTACATTGATTTTCTACACATTTACTCTAACTATAGATTTAGCTTTTCTCCCTTCCAGCTCATCCTTTCCGTTGTGTCACCTGGATAAGCAGCTGCAGTCCATTTGAAGATAAACTGCAGAGATAAAGATGGAAGTCAGTAAAAACAAAGACAGTACATTCACTATAATACAACCTTGCAACAATTTAGTTCCCAGTGATTTTTCTTTTCAGGTTTTTCTGACCACACCTCTGCCGAGCTACACTTTCTTCTCTCCCTCATTATCCTCCCCTCTTTCACTTTTCCTGTCTCTAGTCTTCCTTATCCCTCTCTCCCTTATTCTTTTATTCCAATGAATGATCCTGCTCCTTTAGGCATCCGTTGTTTCCATAGGAACAGTGCTCTGTAGTCGATACCGGTCGTCTAGGCAACGGTGAGCTGGGAAGGACATTCTGTGTCTAAAAACATTCGATCAGCTTTTGCCGCCATTTTCATCACTTTCAACTCTTCAATGCTCCTGCAGTGTACGGTTTGTTGTTGGTCTCTAAATCCCCTTCTAAGGTGTCTTCTTGAAACTTCCTCCCTCAGGTTTTTGTCATGAACCATTTGAATCTTAATGTATCTCTCTCACTCTGCTTATTGCCTGCTCACTCTCAAACACACACCAGTAAACAGCAGTTTCTGAAGGTTCAAATCTCGGTCCTGTGCACACACTTTATTGTCTGTTAAGATGCACGGGGGGCGAATGTGTCCGTTTCCAACAGCAACACTGCAATCAGGTACATAATAACAATAATTACCAATACTGTGTGTGTTTGTTCAAAGTGTGTTATTCATCAAGTGTGTATTAATGCATGTAAAGTGTGCATTAAAGCATGTAGTACCATGAATTACATTTACTCTATGACTCATGGTAAACAGTTTTATCTGACAGGCTCTCTGCGTGTGGACAGTCTCTTAAACTTGAAGTCTTTGTGTGTGAGTGAGCGTGAGGGGGGGGGGGAGGGTGTGTCTGGCTCTGAGAGCTTCCCTATTCACAGCTGGGACAAACCATAACGCTGGATTAACAAAAATATCCACATATAAAAAAAGGGAGCAGTAGGTGGAAAGTGCAGAGATTGCATTGGATTAACTGGGAGAGAGGACATGAGGGAAACTGTAGAACATGTGTACAAAAGGAATGTATTTATTGAATGTAATGACTTGCAATAAATATATCTAATGATCATCATACCCCAAGTGCGTTTGTACTCAAATACACTTTTACCTCAATACCAATTAATTAATTTACGAGGAAAAAGAAAACAACATATTCATAAACCATTGTGCAATGTTATTTTCAGGTGCTACTAAAAAGACATAATGTGGTATTAAATGTATAGGATAAACCCTTACTATGGCGAATCATTTTACAGTGCATGTTTGTGTTGTTTTAAAGAAGCCAGTTTTTGTTTGTTTGTGTGTGTGGGAAACGCTTTCAGCCAATGAGGGTTGAGAATGTTTGACGGAGCACGTGCAGAGAATCTTCCCTGAGCTGTGTGAAAATCTCTGGAGGGGTGTGAAGCCTGGGCTTACTCGTCCATTCGCTGATCCTCACACATACAATTTAAATATACACACAAATCCTGCATAAAGACACGTGTAAATGCAGAACTATATTTATGCATGCACACACACACACACACTTTGAAAGCTCATTCACAAGCGCATGTAAATACTGCTAATGTTATTATACTTTTCTTAAAATAGTTTTCAATCTGTGTTTTTAATGTTTGTTTTACTTTTATGTATGCACCACAACACCAAGTCAAATTCCTCGTACGTGTCAACCTACCTGGTAATAAACCCGTTTCTGAATCTGATATTGATCTAAAGACAAGCACCACAAGAAGCAAACATGTTGCATGCAAATATTCAAATTGAACAGACACCGTCTTTGATCCCATCCTCACTTTACACATGCGCAAACAGAAATGCAATCACCCCCGCTCCCTCTCCTCACATCCACTGCTCTACTTTCCTCTGCTGAAGCTGCAGAGGACAGGGCTCATTGGGCACACACACACACACACACACACACACACACACACACACACACACACACACACACACACACACACACACACACACACACACACACACACACACACACACACACACACACACACACACACACACACACACACACACACACACACACACACACACACACACACACACACACACACACACACACACACACACACACACACACACACACACACACACACACACACACACACACACACACACACACACACACACACACACACACACACACACACACGAGAAAAAGGGGCTCACAAGGCTGGTTTATAAACACAAACACCACAACTAGTGATGCAAAATATATACTTCAGCTACAAACACTCTTTATATCTCAAGAACTTGCCTGAGAATGATTTTTTTAAGTGTTCAGTGACAGCCGTCTGTACATCGATGGGCACAATGCAGGAACAGATAATGGCTGGGCTTACTTTTAATGGTGCTAAAGAGTCAAACTTTGAAAAGCCCTGCACCAAGAGCTGAGTTCCTAGACGTACTGTACACCATGCAGTATGGTCATTATTTCTCAATTTAAATTATCACAAATACAATAGTATACAATGTATTTTTATTTAGTGTAAAAGTGTGTTTCTTTATAGGTAAAACACATATAAATTGTTGCACCTGAGCTGCTAAGATAACAAATTAAGTTAGCCACATTTAGCACATGTTTTCTGTTACGGTATTTGCTAAACTGTTTTCAAATATATCACCCTACGTTTCACTTAAAACTATTTCAGTGACAATGCTTACACTACAAAGTTGTGACTGCTATAGCAGAAACTCCTATTTCAAGATTGTTTGAAATCTGTGTTAATATTAAGAGTAAAGTTAATTTTAGGAGAAGCCTAGAAAGACAAACACAAAGTGATATTTGAGCCTCACAAGAACATATTTGTCAAACTGAAAAATAAGACTGCAGCTAATTTGTGTGTGCATGACTGTATGGTATGTGTGTGTGTGTGTGTGTGTGTGTGTGTGTGTGTGTGTGTGTGTGTGTGTGTGTGTGTTAATAAGAATGTTCCCCAGGGACTGTGTTCCCAGCAGGCGTCCTAGTTTCCCGGTAATGGAGGAAGAGAGAACTCTCCAGGCAGGGTTCAGGGACAACCAATCAATGTCAGAGAACGTCTTCCACTCTGCATCAAACCAACGCGCGATGATGTCACGACAGGAGCCTCCCCCGTCATGTGTGGGTGGGAATTCAGTTTTTTCCAATAATTTAGCCCTGTGGAGATGGGGATTCCTTGGGATTGTGGGAAGGCATGATTTATCTCCAACTTCCTGCACACTTTAATTGGTACCACTTTACAATAAGACTACCCTTATAAAAGGTTTACCAATAGTTTGTAATTCATTTATTAATTAGGTTGTGAACACTTTATAAATCATGAATAAGCTTTTTATAAGACATGAGATAAACAGGGCAACTGTGACCGGTTGCTTGCCAAATAGTGAGCCCACATTTATCTGTACTGCTAAGCCTTATATTGGCTACCTAGCTTACTTCGTCTTCTTCACCAGCCAGCATCCTTGGTATCTGTTGCTCACTGAGTTGATTCTCGCTAAGTAGCCAATATAAGGCTTAGTCATCTTGCCAAATAGTGAGCCTGTGTTGACGTATGAAAACTATGTTATAACTGGTTTATAAATGGTTCTTAATGATTAATAAAGTGTTTACAACCTAATTCATAACCTAATTATAAACCCTTTATGAATCCTTTATAAGGGTAGCCTTATTGTAAAGTGGTACCCTTTAATTAAGCTAAATGAAAATATATGTTTGGATAAAATGTGCCTAAATTCAAGTCAAACATGTGGATTTAATCACTAAATATTAAATACATTCTCACACATTTTTTTCTTTTTGAACTGAAAAACCTAAAAATGCAGGAAAAATGCTAGGCTCTTGGATGACACCTTTCTTTGAATGTTTAAAATGTAATACCATCAGGTGGTTCTCAGCCTAATTCTATTCCATACTTTTAAAACTGGTGACTAGGGATTTTGCATTACGCAAAGATTGGCCCAAAAAGTCATACTTTATTTGAAAATTGCCAGATTTAGGTATGAATTCCTACATGTAGTAATATAAAAAAGGCCATATATATTTTTATATATATCAATAGACTTCTCTACTGGGAAGTTTTTCATATAAAAACACAGATGCCACTCAAACAAACTCAGTCATCATTAATGTTAGTATGTTAAGTATGTCATTTTACTTCTATAACAAATAGCAGGTGTAATAAGGTTTATGTGCACCACACACTTTGGTTGGCGGACTTTTACCAGCAGCAGAAATGAGGTCAGGACAAATGAGTCTGAATTGATCCATCAGAGCAGGCCACAGTATTTTGAAGTGTAGGATTCACATTTCCTGCCACCAAACTGACCATTTTGGGCCAATTAAACCCATCAAACATCAATAACAGTGTCCGGAACACAACAAGAACATGTGATATTAGTTCTGGAAAACTGTGGTCTGCACAAAACTCAAAACACTTCACAAAGTCTTACAGTTTTACCTCATCTGTTGCACACCAGACACATTCTCTCACTAAATACCTGAAATTGCAGAGTCACCCAATTGTAAACTTATATTTTAGACCTTGTATTTTCAACCGTCTCTACCTCAGTGACCTTGAGCCAAAAATAATAATCAGACACCAGGGACAGTCCTTCAGTCTGCCCTTTGACCGCCTCGCAAAGCCAAATCTCTACGAAAATGTTCCCTTTGATTGAGCCCATGTCTTTACCTCTTTAAACAGGACTATGGTTGGCAATTCAAAGTATTAGTCTGAGATGATAACTAACAAAAGAGTTTCCATAGCAACGGTAAAAGTGATTCACAGAGCATGTCAGGCTGTGAAATAAATGTCACACCTCAGTGCACCACGGCCGCTGTTGTGAGATTTTACAAAAACAAAACAGTGATTGTAGCATGCTTCTATTTACAGCGTGTGTCCTTGATAGGCTCCAGTGATGACCGTGTGCTGCATTCACTCAATGGATGTTTGCTCAAACCACAACATACATGGTTTGTTAACAGGCTGTGAAATAAGATATTTGGATGTGAAGTGGTAGCAATTGTTGTTTTGATACATGGTTGTTTTTGAACACTGAGAGCACTCTTTTCCCTCACTCTTTCTTCCTCTCCTTTGCTACCTTCTTCCCATCAGTCTCACGCTGGTGCTCTGCTCATTAGTTTTCTGTCAGTCCTGGTTTTTGTCACCTTTTTCCCATTCTTTTACTTTGTATCCTGTGCTGCCATGCCGTTTCCCTTCTCTCCTACCTCTACTCTTTCTCCTTCGCCCTTCAATGCCCTCTTCCTTGTGTGAATTCAGCAACAATATTCTTCAGGGATCTCTTCCGTTTTTCATCACTCGGGCAGTTTTTCTTGCTTTTATTTATCACGCCTCGCAATCTGCAATCATTATGAACGTATGTTTTTTTTTTTTAAAGCAGGCTCTGAACCCACATTGCTGCAAAACATTAACTCTAATCGTGACTGCTGTACCCATACGAGTAAGTGAGGGAGCAAAAATAGACAACCGCAGAGAGCTATCGACTTCTCTGTGATGATCACACACACACACAGATGCTCAGAGTGCAGCAGAGAGAGAACATGAACACAATCACACATTACCGTCTCCTCACAGCCCTGAGCAAAGAGCAGGTGATAGAAAGAAAAGGGGAAATGAGGGTAAAACAGAGGGAGAGGCGGGAGTGAGAAGAAGAGATGGTGAGAGCTATGGTGACAGAGAAGGAACTTGAATCTTAAAGTGTAATGGCTTTCAAATAGGGCTGCTTCGTGACTTCAGCTTCACTTCCTTTGAAGGGAAGTCAAATCCTCCCATCTGTCCCCCAAACTCACTCACTGATCCTCATTTAATATGTCCTTCTGTTGGAGGAAAACACCCAGCACCAGTGTGAGGCTATTGTCTGTCCTTTCAAAATTGACCCATATACAGCACAGTATTTGCTTTTGTTTTCTCCTTGAGTCAAGCTTGTCCCTCTGGTTAAACTCACAGCATTAAGTCAGGGTGAGAAGAGCCGTTAAATACTTCCGTCTGAAAACATTTCTCAGGCCTAATCTGCTCCCAGGAATTACTGTTATATATGGCAGGCAATTCATCAGGTCAATCCCTTTATTTGAAAGAAACATCTATTTTATCCAGTGACAAAACAGTGTTTTGTCAATTCAGGTTGTCACCATTTAAAAAACGAAGCACTTATTATGGGCTGCAACACACTACAAATAATAAAAATAGCAACATTCTGGAATATTCAGCCACTTTAAGGGTTGAAATGACTCTACATTCAGGGAATACCGATTTCTACTCCCAGTTTAAGACAGTTAGAAAACAAAACAATCAGCAACGAAGGAAGGACACTGCTAACAGTAGAGTACTAGTGTAACATGCGATAAAACAATAAAGTTTGACTAATTACGTGCAATGCAGTCGTTGCTAGCTCCTGCAGTTTATGCTGACACCTTTTATTCACTCCCATCACCCTTTTGCGTCACCACACAAGTACATTTTGCTCGTGTGCTTATGCCGCATTAATGCTTTTTTAGTATGCGTTTCCTCACTAAAACTCACTATGAGTATTTTTTAGGCCTGACAAACTTGTTCATGAGTGATCTTCCTTATAAAACTTTTGTAAAGCTGAATCTTTATGGCGATAGATAACTAGTCCTTTTCCAAATTGTAATAATTGTCAGTTGACTTTATAATAAATATATAGACTGTTTTTCATCAGCATAACAAATTGTGGAAGCCAACTGATTGCTACATTTTCATTGGATTATTCACCGGAAAAGCTCCGTAATATTTATAATTTATGTGTTCTTTGAAAACATCAGTTCAAATGTGCATTAACATTAGTTGCACTTAGTCCTCTGCCTGCTTTCATTCAAATGATTAACAAAACCTGACCTTTCACACCGTTGCATTTACTGTAATTATATTCCATCTGTGTATTGAGCGTAAACTATACCTGTAATAACAAACTAAACTTTGAATAACAACCCATTTAGCAGGTGCTCTGAATGCGGCAGTGAGTGCATAATGAGTCATTATTTTCAATTCAGAGCTCGGGAGTCACCTACTCTAGTTTGATAGCAGCGTTCTCTTGTCTTACGGAGTCAAGGTCAAGCATGGCTAATGGCCAAAACATTGTCATTGTCACATTGACACAGTGGTGGTTAGCGCTGCAGCCAGCCGCTGAATAGCACTCCACGTCATGGAAGTCAACTGAGGGCTGTGGAGATGGAGTGGAAATGTAAAGTGCCACTATTACTGATTCCACTGTCAGAGAAGTCATTCAGAGATTACGCTCACTGTAGCAGTGCATTCAAATCATCGCAGGCATGCAAAGACTCCAGTAGCTTGAATAATACTGGCCAGAAGAGCTTTGTTTTGTGCTTCACTGCAGACAAAGGCCAGTCTTCTAGAATAAAAACATCTTCCAACTCTTGTAGTATAGAAGTTGGAAACAAAGTCTTGTACGTTTCATTAGCTTCCAATTTATTGAGGAAAACCCAAATATATTGTACTTTGTGCTTCATCCAAGTGCACATGTCAATTAAGTGACAAAGTGAACTCTAAAAGGTACCCCTCACAGCATTGAACCCCATTGAAAGACTGCTGCAGCTGAAAAGTTGTTATTTCATTACCATACTGATGACATTTTGAGGTTGGACTTTAGTATTTAGATATGACAGGTGAAGTTTTTCATCTGTGTCTCAGTACGCAAACACACAGACATCGCACACAATATGGAGGCTTTTTGAGTCAAATTCAGATCCGTATTCTCTGTGCACTACTGGACATCACTTGAAGGATCTGCTCTTCGGCCAGTTAAAGCAAAAAGGAAAAAAACTGCACATAGAGCCATCACATAATCACACCTGAATTGTCAATAAAGGGTTTTCTTTCAACCAAATTGTCTTTCTGTGAGTTTGAGGATGCTCCCCTACTCAAACACATCTCCCAAAAGAAACTGGGGGAAAGGCACACAAACCTCTTCGCAAATATATAAGCAAGCGCAGATGTAAAAGAGACAAACTTAAAAAATGTTTTAGTTACAAAATGCATGACCCCTCCCTAGAACACAACAGGATATGAAACGCAACTGCACATCCGCTTAAAATCCCAGCGTATGTTTTGCCAAAAATCAATACATTTTGGCAAGGATGTTTGACCTTAGTCTCATCTTAGTTCAAGAAACATTTAACCCTCATCAGTTTTGAATTGTACCTCTGTGAGTGCTTGGTGAATGAAACAGGCGGTGTCAGGAGACACCTCCCAAGGTGACTTTTCTTCCACCATGATGGCGTCCAGCGTGGCCTTCTCAAGGATGACATCAAAGGACGCTTCAGGAAAGGAGAGTTGGCGCACGTCCATCTGTTGCCAGGTCATTCCCGGGCAGTGGCTGTACCTGGCACCCATTGTACTGATGCACACAGAGGAGTAGTCTATGTTGGTGATGGAGCGGTAACCGGCACTGTACATGTCTCCACTCATACTGCTGTTTCCACAACCTGAAGGGAGAGCAAAGGGAATCATGTTGGGAGATAAGAGAAGGTCGTAGAGAAAGATGAGCATGATAGGTGAAGAAGAATAGAAAGAGGGAGAGAGACTGAAACCAATATGTCTCTGATGACTCAACTCCCTAATCTGTTTTCCAGTATGAGTTTATGATTGTGTTATCAATATGGCAACAAAATATTACTGAGGAGTAACTTCCTATCATGGAAACAAAGGCTGTTATGACGGGGATCGCCACCACACACACAGTCTTTCTTTGATCAAGCTGCCATTCAATCATGATGGAAACCACACACTCCAGACGACCATATGGGCGCTCGTGTAAAGTGTTTTCAGAGGGGAGCCGTCTAACATAACCTCAGACTGCACAAGATCTGTCACAAGCAACAAGCTTTCAACTTGTAGACTGTCACCGAGTGACGGATGGATGAAAGCCAGGGAGGGAAATGAAAGGGGACAAAAGAAAAAAGTGAAGATTGCCTTTAATGTAGCACGTCAAGATGAAAATAATCTACTGAATGCTGCATCTCACCTTTTGGATCAGATGACTCATAGATCGTGTAGATGTGAAGAGGAGGAGGAGGAGGTGTGGGTGGAGAAGACATGCAGAAGAAAAAGGGAAAGGTGCAGTAGGCGGAGGACGTGGGGGGGACATATACACTATCTGATGCACAGAAACAGTGTCAGTAAAGGTGAAGTTCATGAGTGTTAGCCGTGGAGATGATCATATAATCTTGCATTTATACAAGTCTGTGTGTCGGTGCCTCTGGGGGGAGGGGGGCGGGGGGGGGGGGGGGGGGGGGAAGAGGGTGTGAGAGGTGGGGCTGTGACTTCCACTGCAAACGTGTGGCTGCCGCTTGTTATCACCTTTATGCTTCAAACTAATTACCAGCCTCCAAATGCTGTGTAAGTGTGTGTGTGAACATGTGCACTAGATTGTAGGATCTATTCAGATAGCAGCCTCACACACTTAGCAACACATTCAGGTGTGTGTGTCTTTTGTAGAAACCTCTCATGTGTGTTGTACTCTTATAATGACTTAGTCTTGACGGGCATATACATACCTGGATACTGTGAAATGTTAATAGAGCGATAGCAATGCTGTGTGTGTGTGTGTGTGTGTGTGTGTGTGTGTGTGTGTGTGTGTGTGTGTGTGTGTGTGTGTGTCTTGATGGCTATCCCTGTGACGTTGGCTTCACATATAAGGAGGAAATATGTCAGCATTGCTTGTCACAGGGACATCATTGAATGCTTTCTTTATGGATGTCTGGAAGAAGACAGCATGTTTCAGGGTTGAATTACACAGGCTCAACAGGTTATTTTAGATTTGTCTATTTTAGAACATTACTTTAGGTGTGCCAAAAGCAAGCAACAGCTTTGGAAAACCCATGTTGCATGTAGAGAGGCTAGCATTCAAATGTTGAAGAATATTTCTAATAAAGAATCTGAGATATTATAAGAAATGATGGCATTACTCAATCCGTCCACAAATAATATTTAGTTAAAGGTTAAATTAAAAAGGTCTGTGGCCTTGTTTCATGCCCAGGTTTGGTGCTCTCCAGAGTGGGTTAAATCCCTGCTGCACTCCCCTCTCAAATCCCCAAGCATGCCAGACATTGTTTCCACAGGGTTTCCCCCCGCTGACACAGCTTTGTGTGTGTGTGTGTGTGTGTGTGTGTGTTTTCTTTTTCCATGCACTCGCTTCTGAAGAAGGGGTGTCACATGACAGGTCATTCCTAGGGGTTGTCACGACAATTATAGTCGCCAAACTGTCATCAAGGACACTATTCTTATTTTAGATTTGTGACATCAGCTGGTGCCCCCCGCAACCTCTGACCCACACACACAAACACACAAACGCTTACCAACTTTACCTGCACACACACACACACACACACACACACACACACACACACACACACACACACACACACACACCACACACACACACACACACACACACACACACACACACACACACACACACACACACACACACACACACACACACACACACACACACACACACACACACACACACACACACACACACACACACACACACACACACACACACACACACACACACACACACACACACACACACACGGAAGACGTGGTTTGATATTACATTACATTTAGCTGACGCTTTTATCCAAAGCGACTTACAATAAGTGCATTCGACCAAGAAGATACAAACTTGAAGAAAACAGATAATCATAATCATATAAGTACATTATGTTTCATAGAGCCACACCATTTCAAGTGATACTCAACAGGCTTTAGATAAGCCAGTCCTTTGTTAGTATATAAGTGCTTTGTTAGTATCTAAGTGCGATATGTAGTTATATGCGCATGTAAGGGCAGATCCTCCAGTGTATGTATCACGTGCGTTTATGTGACAAAGGTTTATTCAGGATACCATGCCAGTCTGGAGCCTGGAGTCTGTTGTTCCTCCAGCTGGAAGCCAGGAAGCTAAAAGCTCCTGATAACTCATCCTAACTGGATTATCCAGAGCGACACAGAGGCAGACTATAGTTAGAGCAGTCATATCACCTCGTTCTGCTGGCTGTGTGAGTGTGCATGTGATGGAAAATGTGAGTCCTGTTCCTATAAAGCATCCTACCCCTCATAACAAATCTGCAAAAATAAATTGTGGTGAACACCCCGTCATCTGCTTGTGACGTGTAAACTGCATTTGTTATTCATGTCTCTGTGTCTGTTTATACAGGGAATGATGCACATGCCACGTTGTTGTTATTTCTTTTTAAATCAGTCACTTGTGCAGAGAGGAATGTTGTCCAAACATGGAGGTTCCTTCCTGCAGACTTGGTGATGCTCAGCCCAACAATGGTATCCTGTTGCATGACTGACCTGAGAAACCCTTTGATATTCAAGAAAAACACTTGACACGTGAGTCTCACAGGAAAGAAAAGCTCAGAGTTAATCCACTGGAATAATGCGCCGTTTCTTTGCTGCTCCTACACGGTCGTCTTACCGTCTTATTAAAAATAAAAATATGAGCAGAATGTAGTTTCCTAAATTATACTGCTAAATTACAATTTCCCCACGAAAGGTTTATGTAGTTCAATCAATCAATCCATGAAATACATGTCATAAGAGAAGAAAACAGACATGATTTTATTGTAAACAGCAGAACTAATTCGATAAAAACCTGAGTTTCACAAGTGCGACTGTCATCTGCCGGTATTTTTGGACTTTTCCCACTAGGAAAACCTCGTCCAACACGTTGTTAAGCTAAATAATCAAGATAGCTGCCTACGTGGGTGCTCACATCATTTATAGCACAAGCATACAGGATAGTGTTTCAGCAGAGTGTCTATTGGTAAATGTAAACTCATAGCTACGCTTTGAAGATTACATCAAATATTTACATGAGTTTGTTTTCCATGTAGCGGTGCTGCTCATCAGAATGTCTAAATTATTTTGACGAAAGAAATTGTCCAAAACTACACAATCACATCTTAATTTGGGATGCAACCCCAGCCCCTCCTCACACCACAAATGTCAGCCAAGATTTAAGGTTCCTTTGCAGTAATTTTACTAGTTTAAAGTCACACTACTTGACTCTTACACAACCTAAACTGTTGGAGATCTGACCTTTGGGCGATCAGATGACCTCCGTCCACATAAACAGCAACTCTACAGAGTCCATCTATGGTCAGGAGGGGTGGTGGGTGGGGAACCCCTGCGATGGAGCCAGCGGTATGAAATATCAAAGCTGCTATCTGCGCAGCAGTGGAAACTCCATGATGTCAGAGGCATTCAGGGTACTCAGTCTTATCCGAGACTGGTGTAGACACATTAAGGATGAGGACTGGGGCCAGTGGTGATGAAAGCTGATGGTTGCATGTGCTCTAGCAACAACACGGAGGCCCACCACCCCCGCTCACTGAGTGTGGGCTAGCCCGAGGTAAACTGATGCCGCGGTGACCCTTCACAGGGTTCAGCTGCAAGTACTGTAAATGTCAACATGTGAAAAAAGAATAGTGAAGTGTTTGTGTTTGTGTGTGCATGCACATTAATCACAAGGCTACATGTAAGTGTATGTGCCTACGGTTGTATGAGTGGATGTTTGGACATGTCACTCAATAACATTTTACGAAAAAACATTACTTATATAACATATTCCAGTATTTTTTATTTCACATGTGTGTAGCAAGTCTTGGTGTGTGTGATTTTGACTGTGACTGGTCATGTCAGGTCATTGGGGGCCTGCACATGTGCCTGTGTTTGAGTGTGTACACTGTGACAATGATGAAAGTAGACACACTGGGTCTTTTTTTAACCAATTACCTCAGGTTATTTTCTCCCTTAGTAAGGGACCACTGTTTTTTGATTAATTAGTAATAAGAATTATTATGACAGGCATTTATTGACATTTACATGCAATTACAGACACACAACGAACGCACAGACTCGTCTTACATGTACAGTTGAGGCCTAAATTATTAGCCTCCCAGGAGTTATGGAACATTTTCCTAAAATTCTTCCCAATGTTTCCAGCATTGATAAAACTTGATATAATCAAACATTCACCAGTGCTATTTAGTAGCTTTTGGTACATTTTGGAACATAAAATAAGTTTTTAGGCTTGCTTTATATCAAATATAGTGAAAAATGGGTTGGTCAAAAATATTAGCCCCCAGGCCATTAATAGTCAATAGTGTACCCTTTCTGAGCCACAACTGACAACAACCTCTTATGGCGCATTTCCACCATGGCGCGGAGCGCGGTTTAAGCGTGCCGTGTCGTGCCGGGCCCGTTTTTGGTTGCGTTTCCACTATGCCTAGTTCCGGCCCGGGGCTACTTTTTCACCTTTTTTCTGGCCCGACAAAATCGTGGTTCTATCGGGGCCAACAAACAGGGCTGAGTCGGGCTGAGTTTGCTAAACTAGAGAGAGAATCGCTGGCAAGGGGGCTACAACTACAACAAGATGAACATATTTGACCGTGATTTAACTGTAATACACGTTTCAAAATGATGCCGAAGTAACAACATACTGATACCGGTTAGTAAAAACCATGAATTAATGCTTTGACAAGTCTGCAGACAGACGGCAGGCGAAAAACCTTTTAAAATGCGCGTTGTCTAAATGGAGATCGGCTAAGCTAACGCAATATATGCTCCGACCATCCACACTCACAACAACGGCCTATACAGACACAAATAAACCAGCGACTGTACTCGCCATGACACAGACAGTCTGTGGTTTGTACTTGTTTAACTTTTGTCTAGTTTCTGAACAGATATGAGGAGCTGTGAGCTTGAGTGCTAACAGCTAACGGCTGATGTTGTTTTTCTGGGGTGCTCATTGAAGATGACGTCACGGCTCCGCCTACATTGCGTTACTATAGATACTACCCCAGTTCCTAAACTGTAATGGAAGCGCAGCATTAAAGTGAGCTGGGCCTAACAAGGCCTAACAAAACCGTACTAAGTCGAGCGAGGCCTGCGGTGGAAATGCGCCATTAGACTAAGAGCAGATCTTTTCATATTATCCCTCAAAATGTCAACATAATTTTTATTTTTCATGATGCCTTGCACCCGAACAAGGCTCCCTGTGCCTGAGACTGCAAAACAGCCCCACAGCATGATGTGTTCTTAGGGTTGAAGGCCTCTCCCTTTCTTCGCCAAACATAAGCAACATCCATGTGCCCAAACAGTTCCAGTTTAGTCTCATCAGACCAAGGCCCCGCTCACACGGGAACGTTTGCGTTTATGCACAGTATGCGTATTCAAAAAAGTCTTCCGTTCACATGCATTCGTTTCATTTAACGTGTCTGTTCAAACGAGGCCGCTGGAAACGCTGTAGTACATATGCCGGGACTGTAAGTGGCGCTGTAACTTCCGCCAAAATACACCAAAAGCAGCGAAGAAGGGCAGCCCAGCAGCCCCGCCGCAATGTTGCCATGGCTACCCTTCTGTTCATGCCCCGCGGTGTATTTAGCAACATGTAGTTCATGTAATTCTCCATGTCCACTTGTTGCTGATGGTTGTGGTAGAGGAGCTGTAGATTTTGCACTAATATCTGTAGCATGGTCAGTAGCAGTAGCACTAGCAGTAGCTACTGACAGGAGGAAGTGTGTGTGGCGATTGCTGGTATTCAGCGGGATATAGTAATTTCCTCAGCATATGGATAAATGCAACGGGGAAGTTAACTGAAAGAAACCGAATCTGTGGATATTGCATCGACCGACCAAGAAGCACGTCTCCGTGGAGAGGACCCGCTCAGAAAGAGAGATATTCTCTACAAACACCGGGTGAGATGCACCTTTGTCAATATAATGGATCAATGCATAAAATCTGACTCTGTTTATTTTGTTTAAGGAGTATATTGGGCGTTAACAATTCTGGTTTGCCTTTTATAATATTATTTCATTCAAGAACCCCTTGTGCGTTTAATTAACACAGCTATTTTTGATAGTTGCTACAGCAGTGAGCAGGAGAGGTGGGGAGAGGCGGGGCTATCGTTATTTTTTCAGGAAATATTCGTATAGAGGTGATTACACGGACTCGGTTGACCCCCCAGAGCGTTTAGTTTGCAAATCTATCCACCTTGGGACCCGTTATCGTTTGTGGGGTCAGTTTCTATCGGCCTCGTGTAAATAATAGGGCGAAACTATGCAGATACAAGCCGTTTTCTCCTCGTGTAAACGGCGCCCAAAGCACAGACTTCCAAAACGCATCTTTACCTTTCAAATGTTCACGGGCAAACCTCAGTCTGGCTCTGATGTGCCACTCTTTGAGTAAAGGGGTTCTTCTGGGACGATGGCCCTGAAGCCCACCACGATGAAGAGCCCTCACAACTGTGTTCCTTGAAACATCAACTCCAGAAGAGGCCAGGTCAGCAACAATCATCTTGGCAGATGTCCGGGGATTCTTGCTGACATCTCTGACTATTTTCCTCTCCAGAGTTCTTGAAATCTTGCACTTTTGACCACGCCCAGGTTTGTTTCTTACAGAATGTGTCTCCTTGTACTTCGCAATGATGCAACGTACAGCAGTTCTAGACACTGTGAAGCGCTTGGAAATAGCAGTATAGCCTTCCCCCTTATCATGAGCCTCCACTATCTTCTTTCTGAGCTCAAGACTGATGTCCTTTGTCTTTGGCATGGTGAGTAGGAGTAGTAGTATAGTCCCTCTCAATAAGGTATTCAAGTGCCTGTTTCTTGGAGTCCTTTTATGCTGATTGAATGCTCAGGTGTGGCTTGAAAGCTGATTGGTTGATTAGGTGTGGTTTGAAAGCAAAAATTCACATGGGGGCTAATATCTTTGACCAACCCATTTGTCACTATATTTGATATAAAGCAACTTATTTTATTTTCCAAAATGTACCAAAAGCTACTACATAGCACTGGTGAATGTTTGATTATATCAAGTTTTATCAATGCTGGAAACATTGGGAAGAATTTTAGGTTAAATGTTCCATAACTCCTGGGGGGCTAATCATTTAGGCCTCAACTGTATGTTACTTATATGGACTCTTAAGGCATGTTGAACTACATGAAATCAAACCACCAGGCAAAGGTAAATAAAGCTAATTATATGTGTTACTGCTCCAAAGGACCTCACTTGAAGGCAGGGTTTTACAGAAAGAGGATTAGAGATAACTTTCTGACAGTTTCACCTTGAAGGCATTCATGGTGTTGAACTTCAGCTGAGTTTCTGATTAAAAATGCACAGCTTTCCAAGAGTAGTGCTGACTGAAACAGCATCACAGCTTGTTCGGCCTCACACTGGAGACAGGGGACACAAAGAGTCATACAAATTAAACAAACAGAGGGTGTGAAAGAAAAGTCATGGAAGGGGAGAGGGAAAGCAAAAGAGGTCAAAATTAATTGTTAGGAAAAGAAGGACATGTCCTGTCAATGACAAAACATGACATAAAAAATAATAAAGCTAGAGTTGATAAACTACTAAAGCAAGACAAGGGCGAAATGAGAGGTGAGGGAGAAGAGGAGAGGAAAGAGATAAGACTGTCATTATATTACATTGTGCACATACATCAACAGCTATCATCTATTTGTGTTAAAGGGATATTTAAATACACAAAACGCTGTATGTGTGAGTATGTACAAGCTAATCTGAACACAGCCTCTCCTTTGCATCTTCGCCAGATATAGAAATTCTTTATTTCCATGTGTTATAAAGCAGTTTCAGATGCTCCGGAGAAGTTGCATCAGCATGTGGCCAGATGAAATGTTCTCAAATCAAACGCTCGGCTCTTCCGGCAAGTTCTCCTTACAAGTCTCTTCTTCCCCTTCTCTCACAAAAGCAACCTCAGTTACGTAACCGGGTACACGAGATAATTAGTGACTGAATAATTAAGCGTGCGCCCGTGATAGTGTGACTGTTTGATGGAGTGTGTGTGTGTGCGTGTGCGTGTGCGTGTGTGTGTGTGTGTGTGTGTGTGTGTTTGATGGAGGACTTTTGGAAGGACTCCATTATATGAATTAGCCTCTCTGCTGTGGCACAGAGCCCACAGCTTCTCTCAGATCCAAAAACACCAACAGTCACCAGGAACAGGGGCTTCGTAAGGGCAATGAGAGGAGAGACACATCTTTTCTATCTTTTTAGCCAGAATTAAGTTATTGAAAGCCTCCTACCCCCCTCTTTATGATACTATGTATGCCTTGTTACCTTCCCTACCAGAATTCTTACAATACCACTAGGTCAAGCTTTTGCTGTACACATGTGCAACACTACTGTCATTTATAATTTTTTCTGTATTAGTATTGTTTTTATTTGTTAATTGTCTATGTGTTTGGTTTGTGAAGCCTTTTGAGATACCTTTGTGTATGAAAAGTGCCATATAAATAAAGGTTGATTTGATACTGTCGACAACAGCCGAAAAAATCTGCGCTGCAGTTTAAGTCTGGTGATCAAGAACAATGGATAGAGCGCTCACATGACAGCTGTGCAGCTGCCAGACAAAGTCGGGGAGATGAGAGCAGCGGGGGTGACTGAGAGTGGGAGTGGAAGAGAGACAGAGGGACAGACAGAGAGGGACAGACAGAGAGGGACAGAGTGAGAGACAGAGGGACAGACAGAGGGACAGACAGAGAGGGACAGACAGAGAGGGACAGACAGAGAGGGACAGACAGAGAGGGACAGAGAGGGACAGACAGAGAGAGACAGAGGGACAGACAGAGAGGGACAGACAGAGAGGGACAGACAGAGAGGGACAGAGGGACAGACAGAGAGGGACAGACAGAGAGGGACAGAGTGAGAGACAGAGGGACAGACAGAGAGGGACAGACAGAGAGAGACAGACAGAGAGAGACAGAGGGACAGACAGAGAGGGACAGACAGAGAGGGACAGAGGGACAGACAGAGAGGGACAGACAGAGAGAGACAGAGGGACAGACAGAGAGGGACAGACAGAGAGGGACAGACAGAGAGGGACAGACAGAGAGAGACAGAGGGACAGACAGAGAGGGACAGACAGAGAGGGACAGACAGAGAGGGACAGACAGAGAGGGACAGACAGAGAGAGACAGAGGGACAGACAGAGAGGGACAGACAGAGAGGGACAGAGTGAGAGACTGAGGTGGGAAGCCCAAATGATGCAATTGGATCTTTCTGTGTAACTGAATAACTACTTTCAGCACGAACACACAGCATGAGTCAGGTGTGTCACTGAAGGTCAGGTCCTTGTAAAGCATCATGTTGTGACCTGTTTTTACTTCCAGAAACAACAACAACAACAAATCCTCCCTTCAAATGAAACATACAGTCCCAAAACAGAGAGAGTATTATTGTGTCCATCTCTATTTCTCACAGTTTCCATCCCACTGAAGTGTCTCTACAAAACTCAGATCAACGGTATATTGCTGATTATGACATCCTTCATCCCAATTGATGAAATTACACTAGAAAAATGAACACCATCTGTAGGTCTCTGGTGGTGGATGATGGTCACTTCAAATGTATATTCCATAGAGTTAGTTGACTTTATTTGGATGATTTACTAACTCATTTAACATTTAAGTCACCCAGGAGAAGCCACATATAAAAGTATTTTGGGCTACTGCTAAACAAATTTAAATTGTAAATGTTATGCCACAGTTCAGTCTTTGGGTCCAAACTGAAATATTACAACAACCAGTGGATGCATTGCCATCAAACTGTATACAGACATATGGTCCCCTCAGGATGAATTAGAATAACATGGCTATAAACCCTTGTTCCTTTAATACCATAAATGTTTCTCAACATAGGGACACCGGGCTCTTTGAGAATGTTTTAATGTGTCTTATGTTATGGTAACTTTTATCATTTTGGTTTCAATCAAAACATGGTGCCATAGTTGCCAAATTCATCTAAAATGTACCCAGAATCTGAGAGTGAATTCAGCTGCAGATTGAATAGGTTGTTTGTTTTTTTGTGTAATCTTTAGGCTTGTGGCTTTTGCTTTTATCAAAGAAACCAGATATATTCTAACACAGTCGCTCATCACTTGTACTAATCATTCAGGAAAGTGCATCAGCTACAATTAACATTATTTACTGGGAAAATGAATGGTACACTTTGCAGCTCTACTCCCTGTATGGGAGCATCTGCATTCAATATTCTTCTCCATTAATTCATTCCGGTTTTTGCTCTAATTTGTCCCATACGGCTTAATTAGTCTCTTTCAAACAGTCTGGCTGAGCGCCAAACCTCCGGCACATTAACACGGTAAGTGACACCTTTCCCTGTTCCACCGCGTCGTATGGAAAATCACCAACACCTTGCTCATCACACCACAGCAGTCACAATAGCACTCATTATTATTTATCAAACACTTGGCAGGATTCACATTATGAAATTAAAACCGATATTTTAGCAATAACATCTCTCTCGGTATTTTCAATTCACCAAAGTGTGCTGTTTTCCTTCTCCCTCCCCTTGATGTTCATTAAAGCCACGCTGAGTCAGTCGCAGAGGCACCAATATTTATTTTTCCGTCAGCCTATTCTAGCAAGAAAGTATGTGTGTGTGTCTCGTGCACCGTTTGTTCTCTTCTTGTTTTAATCTGTCATGTTGCAGCAGAGAGGAACGTTATGATTCAGCAAAACAATGTGTGAGTATTTAGGTTTACAGGAATCATTTCTCTGTTCCCTTTAATCTGCGACAAATCCAACTCACCTACCGTGACACACACACACACACACACACACCACACACACACACCACACACCACACACACCCAACACACACACACACACACACACACACACACACACACACACACACACACACAACACACACACACACACACACACAACACCACACATCACACACACACACACACACACAACACACACACAACACACACACACACACACACACACACACACACACACACACACACACACACACACACACACACACACACACACACACACACACACACACACACACACACACAACTTTATGAGGCAAAACAGACACTTCACTGTCACTGTCAGGTACTTTGTTCTAACTGCTTGCAATGAGGTTTCAAAGAAGAAGATTTCATGCCAAGTTAGCAAAGGTTAGATTTTACGGCAACAATTATATTGTCTTATTCCAGCGTTTTATTTCAGTGTGAAATTATATGTAAATGAGGCCAAAACTAAGACAAATCTCAGAGTTCCAGAGAGTGCAATGTTTGTGGAGAGTCTGACACATGCTGGGAACAAGAACACAAATACACAAACAGATACACGAGTGTAGCCACACACACACACACACATTATTGTGTAGAGGAGGAAGAGAGGGTAAAACAGCAGTACAGGCTTTTTCAATTAGCCACCTACCAAGACCACGTCTGTGAGAAAATGAAATGGCCGAGAAAGCACAGGTATTCTCAGGTCTTTAAAACACATACACACTAAATATGAGCAGTCCTTTCTTGGCCCTCACACACACACAGAATCTCAAACTTGACGGGTTAATTTTCTGCCTGGTTGGCAGGTGAGTTTGTCAGTTCAAGGTGCCTGCGTCTGTATGTAAATGGCTCTGCTGCCTGACCTTGCTGTGATTATGCATATGGATCGGGTTTTTCAGATGAGAGCCGGCGCTGTGTGGGAGCTTTATGGCTGACCAAGCATTTTGATCCCTGCAGGAGGAAATAGCATGTCTCTCTGCAGTGTCATTGTGTCAGAGTCTAATCTAAGTCGGAGGTCTGAAACAGCCGAGAGAAATTCTGGGCCCCATGACAAAAGCTCACTCTGGGCCCTAAAACACTTGGAGCTCCCTAACTCACTCAGTGTCATTTATTGTGTTTCGACAATGTAATCATTTGTTGCAGCCTCAAATTTAAATGTGTCTTTTAGCAAAATGTCGAAATGTCCTTTCAGACATGGGTCACACTGCGGAGTTATACCTTACTTCCACTGAGAGCTCCGTCAATGAGCACACTTCAGAAACACTTTTTGTTATATTCCATGGAATGCTCTTAACATCCCGATAGCAATGAATACATTAAATGCTTTGACAATAAATCCATAAAAAAATGTCATCTGTGGAAGCCGTGGTACTGTAAAAAGCACGACCAATTATTTTCACCGACCTGGCTAAAATAACTGGATGGCCTACCTGCCTGTCAGCCTTCCATCTCGTGCACAAACTTATCTCGTGCCCTCATTGGTCATGTGCGCGTTCGTGTGTGTTGGAGGAGGGGCTCTGTAAGGAAGTCTGAAGGAAGGGGCAGATTTTTTTCTATTGCGTACTTTCAAATTCTAGCTTACTCAAGCTGGTTTCTCCGTTCTTACCTACCCTACCTTTAAGCTGTTGAAAGCATTTTATGATAAACTTTTAACTGCCGACTCCATTAAACACCATCTTTCTTGTTTATATAGTGCAGCAGTTCATAAACTGAGTCATTAAGTGACACTCATTAACTTCTGTTACAGCTAGCTAAATGGCTAAATCTGCCGTCTGCCTCCAATGGTGCAGGTGTTGACAAATATAATGATAAAACAGAAAGACCCGTAATAATGACTGACTGTTTGAATTCATCCCGTGGAACTAGAACCTCAGAATTCAATGGTTCTGGCTGTACTTCCAACAGGTGATCACAAAACATGAGTGTAGTTTGTACCAACACGTTAGCATGGTGTGCCGTCTGCTTACAGGCCACCAGTGAGCAGCTGACAGCATGAAGATGCTAATGAAGAGTGAGTCAGCCTCTGAGACAGGCTGCTGGATGAAGATGGTGATTAATGCTGCATGCTTCATCCCCTCCTCTGATGTGCTGCTACATGCAATATGCCAAAGCCTCATCTTTATTCTTCACTGCTTCCTGACAGACACACACACACTCTCTGATGTTCCAGCTGCTTGTCTGATACTTCACAAGGAAACTGTTATTTTTCATTGATTCACTTCTGTCTTCATTAAGTCAATTGTATAATCACACAAGAGTGCGAGTCAAGAAAGGTCGCACGGCATCCACTGCCCGACTGCCTGAGAACTGGACCATACTGGAGAACATGAGATACACACACGAGAACACACCCATGATAGTCTGTTCTCGCTGAATCATGAACACTTCCTGTTTGGCAGGAGCTTGGTGTTCTTGGTCCATGAGACAGGCAAGAAACAAGAAGAGGAGGAGGTGAGAAGGAGGACATGAGGAGAAGTCAGTGTGTGTGTGTGTGTGTGTGTGTGTGTGTGTGTGTGTCACGGTAGGTGAGTTGGATTTGTCGCAGATTAAAGGGAACAGAGAAATGATTCCTGTAAACCCAAATGCTCACACTCACACATTGTTTTGCTGAATCATAACGTTCCTCTCTGCTGCAACATGACAGATTAAAACAAGAAGAGAACAAACAGTGCACGAGACACACACACACATACTTTCTTGCTAGAATAGGCTGACGGAAAAATAAATATTGGTGCCTCTGCGACTGACTCAGCGTGGCTTTATTGTTAAGTAATTTGTCATGCATGAAAGTCACAACATCGTTTTAAGCCTAAAATATAACGATTTTCAGCTTTTTCTAGTTTATATCAATTTTAAAGAAATATATGTTTGTTTTGGACTGACAAAAAAAGACCAAACAAATAAATGTATATGGGAAATAATTGGCAGATTCATTGCTAATAAAAATAAACGTTATAGATTCAACCTTTATATAAAATCCACTCACATCCACCTGTCTGTGACATGAAGACTGGTGCTCCCTGCAACCGCTCATGTAAAACCAACACTGTGATGTCACTCACTCAGCCAGGAGGAAGTACTTATATGGTCATGGCAACCGGAACTGCAAGAGAGCGGTGGAAGGGGACTGTAGTAATATGCAGTACGTGCTGCGAGGCTACCTGCAGTGTGGAGAGGGATGCTGGAACTCTCCACAGGCTGCAGGGGATTGACACAGAGGATGAATGACTCTCCATTGGGTTGAAACTGGATGAGAATGGCTGGGAGCATGAATGAGGATAAGAGCGGAGGAATTTAGTGGGTGGGGTATGAAGTGAAAGGGAAGAGATGCGGAAGAAGAGCAGGCTGAGATAGGCGAATGTGAAAAGGACTAATTGGCAAGTGCGACGATGAAGAGGAGAGCAGAGAGGCTGGAAGTGAACGGGTGGTATGACGTATTTAGAGACTTCTCCAACTCTCTCTTCTCTCTGCTGTTTTCTCTATTAAGCATCTCTGCTGCAGCGTGGACTCCAACTGCATACTTGATGAGAGAGCCAGCAAAGTCCCAACCCTCAACACACACACACACACATATACACACTCTGTTTGATGATGCAGTGCCAGGCTAGCGCCGAGTCTGGCACCAATCCTGAACGCAATGATACCATTGCATGTCTCTCACACACACACACACACACGCGCGTGCACACACACACACACGCGCGCACACACACACACACACACACACACACTCACATCAGGTCACAAGAGTGGTTCCACTGTTTGTTTTGACCTCTGTTTTCCATCTGAAAATGTGTTCAGAGGAGATGCATTTCAGAAGAGCAACGCAACATACTGACCAAAAAGAAAGGGAAATCGCCACTTCAATGTTGTGTTGTCATTAAAACATACATATACACACCCACCAGAGTTCCCGTTAGAATATTTTTTTGCCGGTCAACATGTCCGTTAAAGTTGAAATCTTCCGGACAAAATTAGATAAGTGCCGGTTAAAAGGTCTTCTTTGTTATTTATTGAGCTTTAAAACAAATTGATATGATTCGACATTAAACAAACTAATTATAGTAGATTAACTACATTATTCAAAAGTGTACAGTAATTTACAAAAACGCGGGAATAATAAACGGAGCGCTCTCTCCTTCTCCTGACAGCCCGTCAGTATCATGCAGCTCGCGGATCCAGTAATGAGTGACCCGACAGTAAAACTAAACATATCTATAACTAGTTTAGGTAGTTTGAGAGGTAATTAAAATAGCTACGTGTGATTTTCTAACCTGAAGTGTGTTTTGCTCTGCTCGCCGCTGCAGGGGATCATGCAGAGCTGCGTGTCGACTCGTCAGCAGCAGCCGATCTCTCTCTCCTGTCAGATTAGACTTTACTCGCATTTATGTCCATATCGATCAGATCTAGCTAGTTCTAGCTAATGATATGACTACCTGCTTGTTAAAAGACACCTAAACAATAAGCGTCGCTATGCAACCGGATGAGGCCACAAAGTATAGCGCAGCATTATGCATTTGTTTACATGCCCACCGGAACCCCGAGGCATTACCAACAGATCAACGCACAATCAACCCATACAGGACATCTCTTTCTCCACATTAAGTGTTAGACATTAGAATTGACAATTTTTGTCTGTCACATACTCTTTTGTCTGTCACATACTATTCTTGTCTGTCACATAAGTGGCGCAACTGATGCGGTATTGCGCTAAGGGAAAATTATTTTGACCGGACATTTTGACCGGAGAGATTTAGATTTGCCGGACTTCAGCATATTTTACCGGTCATTGTCCGGTAATTACCGGCTAACGGGAACTCTGACACCCACACATACATAGCAGGCCTGAAGCAGACAATAACGTTTAGTTTGAGACCTGTAGTCTTATGTATGGCATCATACACCACCTACTGTATAGGCGAGAAAGATAATTATCCGATTCATATACACAGCAGCTTGTAAATGATGCTATATTATTAAAACTAGTTCATTCATATTCTTAAAATCTTCATTTTCAGCCGATGGAGGCTACTTTCAAATGATTAAAGATTTCTGCTAATGAGCTGTTCATATAACATGGCTAACAGCATTGTTTGCAATGTTTCTAGTTTACTGTAACTGGTGCTTTGGCACTGAGGGATTGATACCAAATGTAATAGCAAAGATACTAACTAGCCAGCTACCCTAATGAAACAAATATATTCATTTTGGTAACACATTACACACCATTGCCACACAACAGTTATGTGTGAGGTTGTGGCTAATAATAAGACGGCATGTCCAAAATGAAGGTGCTAACTTGCTGATGTTTGGCAGGTAAAACGTTTACCATCGTCACATCTGGGACATTAAAATATGTTTTCTTTTTACATAGAGTACTTTTCACATAATAAAAAAAAACGGCCCTGAAACAACGCAACAAATTCAAACAAGATTTCTCATTTCTCTGTAAACGACTTTATATAAACCAGTTATTTAAAAAAAAAAAACAGCCCCTCCCCTCATGACCCTACCCGCCCCTAAGACACACAAACTATAAATACACACGCATCAGCATGGGCAAAATCTATTACTAGAAGCAGATTCAAGTCAGTTTTTAGTGGATCAACAGCTGAACAGCCTTGACAGACAATTTTCTCTCTGCAGATAAGCAGTCATTCATAAATATGTGTACAGACGATGATTCGCCACGACCAAGGGCTGTCCATGAGGAATTGGACAATCAGATCCAAATAGTTAACTGTGTGATGAGTGAATGAGTTCATACGGCTGCGTCGAGCATTTACAGACAAAAGTCTTTGGGTAGAGGCGTTTTCTGTTCATATTAGTCAAATAAATGTAGAGATTTGTATGGCTTTATTGCAAAACAGCCCAAAGAAATGAATTCAAGCTACAATATATCACAATCTTATCATACCCACAAGGAGACATTTTAAATACATCCTTATAGTACAAAATAACTCAAAGTCTGAATTCACATTCATTTGTCTAAGATGGGTGACTGCCACAAAAACACTTAAGCTTGCTTATAAGATATCAAAGAGGGAACATAGGAGCCTCATTTGGCTTGTTTCACCCCAAACCAGTAAATAGGAAGTGATTCATCAGTGCTGCTGAGTTTCAGTTGCCACATAATCACATAAACGTGGAGTTTTAAGAGCTGTTATATCTGTCAGTCCGCTTACAAGAAACTGTGCAGATGTTTTGGTCCTATACAATGTTTTTATGAATGTAACTATGTAGGAAATGACGTGTAGCCTCTACTGATTGGTCAGTTGTTTCTCTCACAGAGGGAATCCGTCATCACAGACCTATTTGAAATAGTCAAATCTGAGATGCTTGTGGTCCGGAAGCAGCTAGAAACATGTAGCATGAAAAATGACAGAGTTTTTCTAAATATAACTGAGAAAATGATGGTTGGAAAGAAATGGCCGAAGAGGTGCCATTAACCCTTACCCTTTTAAACATTACTTTACAGGATCAACATCTACGTCTTCCAGAGCTTCTCCTCTCTCTTTTTTGTATTTGTGTGTGGTCATACAACCGGAGGACCAAATCATCTGGAAACAAATTGTCTCTCCCTGTCAATCTCAATCACACTAGCCCTCAACCCCCTTCAGCGATTACTTGGAAATGCATCCTGAACAAGATTAAGACCTTAAAAAAAGGGAAGGGGTGGAAGGCAGCGACGAGAGGAGGCGGTTCAGGAAGATGGGAACAATCTAATGCTTGGGCGAGGGTGAAGTCTGCTGCCAAAACGTAGTTACATCATCGTAGGTCAGCGCAGCAAAGTGTAATCATGGTAGAGATGAGATGATGAAGGGATGAGAGAGGGAGGAGGAAAGAGAGGAAGAAGAGGATGACCGAACAGATGTCAGATGAAATGAGCTAGACTGGATGTAGATGTGAAAACATGCCTAATTGGGGTGGGGGGGGTGGGGGGGTGGTGTCAGTTAGCACTTTTTGCACGAAAGTTAAATAAATAGTATGTAATCTCAGTGCATATATACTCATCCATGCAACTTAGGCGAAAAAGACTCCGAATGTGCCGTGTCAAGCATCAATAACTCTGACGCTTCTCAGCATAGCACCAATCCAATCCACTTCATTTCTATAGCGCATTTAAAAACAACAGAGTTGAGTACATGTGCTGTACATCAACAACTGTATAACAACATAGCATAAATACATACAAAACAGACAGGACATGAAACAAATGTAAAACACGAGACAATGAAACCAGATCAGAAGCCACAGACTGAAAAACTCTCATGACGTAAAAACAATACAAAACACTAATAAGATAAAAACCCAAATTTAACAGCACAAGTTTCACCTGGTCTGTAAATGCCAGGGAAAAGAAGTGTTTTTTTTAAACGGGATTTAAAAACAGGCAGAGTTGGAGCAAGTCTAACCTGGAGGGGCAATTCGTTCCATAATTTTGGAGCTGCAACAGAAAAGGCTCCGTCTCCTCGCTGCTTTAACTTTGATTTTGGGACTACCAGAAGTAATCTGTCAGCAGACCTCAGTGACCGTGTGGGTGTGTATGGTTTCAAAAGATCTGCCAGGTACGGTGGGGCTAAACCGTTTAGGGCTTTGTATGCAAACAGTAACATTTTAAATTGTATTCTAAAATTGACTGGTAGTGGCGAGTACAGGCGTAATATGTTCACGCCTGCCTGTCCTTGTAAGGAGGCGTGCAGCAGCATTCTGGACCAGCTGTAGGCGTGACAGGGAAGCCTTGCTTACTCCAATGTACAGAGCGTTGCAGTAATCCAGTTTAGTGGATATAAAACAATGTATTACTCTCTCAAAGTCATTAAAAGAAAGGAAAGGCTTGACTTTTGCTAAAATTCTTAGCTGAAAAAAGATGGATTTTACCACAGAATTGATCTGTTTGTCTAGTTTAAAATCACGGGCATTGGGACCACCACTGGGTCCAAATATTATCACCTCTGTCTTTTTTCAGGGTTCTTACACCTTTTCCAAAGTCAAATTCAAGCACTTTTCAAGCATTTTCAAGGTGCATTTTTAAGCTTTTCAAGCATCTTACAGCTGTTGTAAATTACATATTTATATACACATACTTATACTCAAATGATTATTTCCCTACCTCACATTAAATCTGATGTTCTTTATGCTATAAACAACCAAATGTGTGTTTCATAATAGCATTCTACATGAGGATGAACAATTTAAATTTTTAGAAAAGAAAACTAAGTTTAATATTTCAAAATGAGTGACCCATCTGTACGTAGACTGGGCATCCCATATAACCTGGCTGAGCCAATATAAAACAATCAGCCAAATAACTTTTCAATACATTATTGATTACTATTTTTGAGGTACTTTTAGGTTGGCAGTAAACACAAGTCAGAGGTAAATGGTTTACTTTTACTCCACTACATGTATTTAATACCTTTAGTTACTTTACAGATGTGGATGAATGATGTGAAATATAATCAAGTGTTAAATCAGACTTTAGTTCCACCTGGAGTAAATTCACAAGCTACTCTGTAGTATACAAAGTCATTCAAACTAGCTGCACCTTTACCAGCTTTGATAACACTTTAATGATCAATCATTATAAAACATATCATATACAATTATTAGGGATGCTCCGATCGCCAATTTTGGGGCCGATCGCCGGAATCAGCTTGTTCCAGAGGTAGATCAAACAGCTAAGTGTGTTAGGTAGGGCTGTGCGATTATGGCAAAAATCATAATCACGATTATTTTGGTCAATAATTGATATCACGATTATTAAAAACGATTATCCATTTACTTTGAAAACATCCATTTATTGAAAAATAAAATTGGAACAGTATGTTTTTAACAGTTGATTACCCTGAACTTAAAGTATAATTCAACTGAAAAACCAATAAAAAAAAATATTAAAAAAAATAATAATCACATTTTTTAAATTTTTTTGATAAAAATAATAATCGTTTTATTTTGATTACGTTGTTTTCGTAATCGTTGCAAGCCAAAATCGTAATCGAGATTAAAATACGATTAATTGCACAGCCCTAGTGTTAGGTCTAACGGACCGTCTACACAGCAGGGTTACAAAAATCTTGAAACGCTTCTGCCCATTCACTTTGAATGGGGTGACGTCACTTTCCCTCACTTTTCGCCGAACTGCATTGTGGGCAGGCGAGCGGAGATTTTCAGGATTTTCAGGATTCAAAGTTGAACAATGTTCAACTTTTGAGGCTGAGGTGGAAGCGTCAGCCAATCAAATCCCGTGTATGCAAATCTGACAGTTCAAGCTCTAGCCAATCAAACGGCGTGTATGCTGGGAGAGACATACCGCAGGTCATTTCCTCATATTCCAAAAAATGGAGGAGAAATTAGCGGTAGGGAATCACCCGGTGTATTATGACCAGTCCCTATTTACCTACCGGGATATAAACCGGAGAAGCCAGGCATGGAGGGAGGTGGCAGAGACAGTGGTATGTTTTCGCCTGTTTGGGGAGTTTATATCCAGTTTACTTCAAACTTTTTTGCTTCGTATGTCGCGGGCGGGAGATTCATGTGATTGGTTGTTCGCAAAAAATCCCCAAGCTTCAGATACGCCCACCTCCAAGATTTTTTTAACGCTGCTGTGTAGACGGTCCGTAACTCTTAATGTGTGTTCTGCTCCGCTCACCGGTCCGTCACAGCGGGTGGAGCTGCAGGATTTCTGCTTCACACACACTTTGCATACCGCTATTTTATTGTCATTTTCGGACATTTAAAATACTGCCAGACTAGTGAAGCCATTTTGGCGAGCTTGTTTTGCCGCGCACAGAGAAAAGTGTCATGTATTTTACATGCAACGATAGCCTAATCTAAAATGCTCTCCTATGGCGTACCTTTCGTGTGGTGTGTGGCACGTCAGCGCAGACTCTTGCATCGTTATTGTTGCACACTTTGCAGGAGGCTACTCTTGGGCTTCGCTTGACCCTCGTCTTAGCCATGGCTTGTATTTGTCTTCTGCTAGCCAACGCTCGTTGACACGGCAACCTCCTGGCATACTGTCATCTATCACTCTCATCAGAATGCCCAGGTCACACACGTAACAAAAACACTTGCCGGTCACGCGCATTGCGCGGGAAGGTCGGAGCGGAGCTGTTTTATGTAAAAGCGAAGCAATTAAGCGCGCTCCGACTTCTTTATTTTCTTTTAATCTAAAAAGCGAAGTAAAGCATTTACAATTTCAAGCACTTTATCCCAAATTCAAGCACCATTCCCAAAATTCAAGCACTTTTCAAACCTTGAAAACACCTCGTACAATTTCAAGCATTTTCAAGGATTTCCAGCACCCGTACGCACCCTGTTTTTTTCATTGAATTTTAAAAAGTTCAAGGCCATCCAGGCTCTGATGTCCTGCAGACAATCAGACAGACGTTGCAGAGGGTTTGGGTCATTTCTTTTCAGGGGCATGTAGATTTGCGAGTCATCTGCATAAAAATGAAATGAGACGCCATATTTATTAATGATAGCGCCCAGGGGGAGCAGGTACAGGGAAAATAAAATCAGCATACGGGAGAGGAGCAGAGGAGGAAGTAAAATCATTAAGATTTACATTAAAACTTCTTTCAGACAGATACGACTGAAACCAGTCTAGAGCAGTACCACTGATTCCCACAGAATGCTGCAGGCGAGAAATGAGAATGCTGTGATCTACAGTGTCAAAGGCAGCTGTAAGGTCTAATGCCGCGTTTCCACTACACGGCCTCGCTCGGCCCCGCTCGATATGGCTGGCCTCCGTTAGGACTGGCTCACTTTATGGCGCATTTCCATTACAGTTTAGGAACTGGGGCAGTATCTATAGTAACGCAGTGTAGGCGGAGCCGTGACGTGATCTTCAGAGGACCCCAGAAAAACAACACAGCCGTTAGCTGTTAGCACTCAGAGCTCACAGCTCCTCATATCTGTTCAGAAACTAGACAAAAGTTAAACAAGTACAAACCACAGACTGCCTGTGTCATGGTGAATACAGTCGCTGCTTTATTTATGTCTGTATAGGCCGTTGTTGTGAGTGTGGACGGTCGGAGGATATACTGCGTTAGCTTAGCCAATCTCCATTTAGAAAACAAGCATTTTAAAAGGTTTTTCCCCTGCCATCTGTCTGCAGACTTGACAAAGCATTAATTCATGGTTTTTACTAACCGGTATCAGTATGTTGTTACTTCGGCATCATTTTGAAACGTGTATTACAATTAAATCACGGTCAAATATGTCCATCTTGTTGTAGTTGTTGCCCCCTTGCCAGCGGACGCTCTCTCTAGTTTAGCATACTCAGCCCGACTCAGCCTCGTTGTCTCTGGCCCTGGACCCACGATTTTATGAGGCCAGAAAAAACTGTGAATTAGGACCCGCCGGCCGGTACTAGGCCAAGTGGAAACGCAACCAAAGACGGGCCGCTGACGTCACAGCCCTCTTAAACCGGGCTGCGGGCTGTAGTGGAAACGCGCCATAAAAGTATAAGAACAGCACTGTTCCCAGAGTCAGTAGCTAAAAACAGGTCCTTCAAAACGTTAAAAGAGCAGATTCAGTGCTGTGGAGGGGTTTAAACCCAGACTGGAATACCTCAAGAATGCCATGCACATTTAAGAAAGACTGCAACTGCTTCAGTACCACTTTTTCTAAGATTTTGGACATAAAAGGAAGTTTAGAGATAGGTCGAAAATTGTCACCAGGGCACCTTACTTAAAGCATTCCTCCCTCCACCTAATTCTAATGTACATTATATAACCTGAGCTGCGGATCCCGGAGGAGAAGAGGTTGAAAGGGATAAAAAGCAAAAAGTCAGTGTGCCAGAAAGACAGATACATGTAGTCAGGCGTAGACACAGAGCAGAACACAGGGCATGCACAGAGAGAGACAGAGAGGTGAGGTATGAGAGCAGTTACCATGAGTCGTGAGGAGCATCTTAAAAAAAGAAAAAAGGGAGGCAACAGCAGAGAACGAAAAGGAGAAACAGGCCGAGTCGAAGGACTGAGTGAAACAGCAGTTTAAGGAGAAGACCTGGGAGGGAGCAGAGGTGTCGGGAAATATTTTACGAACACTTGGTGAATACAATTATTCAAAGTAAACCCTCAGGATAGGAGAAATAATGAGAGGCGGGCAAGGATAATGAGAGGAATATGAAACATTAAAAAAAATAGATGACATGGTGGATGCGTTAATGCATTTAAAATGTAAATGTGAACAGTATAAAACCAGAGAGACTCCTATCATCGAACAGTCGAGGGCTGAGCACTTTCACACAGCTTTATAAGAGGCATTGCCTACTGTGAAGGGAACCGCATTTACTGCACAGCACAGCAGGAAAATGGGACCTGGGCTCTCTGAACTAAGAGCCATGTTTTGTTACAGGGACTGTGGAAAGCTCTTCAGCTGGGAAACAAATGTGGACATCTAGAGAGTCTGTGGTGTGGACACAGTGCTGAAAGAGAGTGAGACATCATGCGTCGTAACACAGCAGTCACAGCCTGCTTTGGGTTTATGTGGACAGCAAGTTAATTTAAATGTGTGTATTCTGTGTGTATGTGTATGTGTATGTGTATGTGTATGTGTATGTGTGTGTGTGTGTGTGTGTGTGTGTGTGTGTGTGTGTGTGTGTGTGTGTGTGTGTGCGCGTGCGTGCGTGCGAGCGTGCGTGCGAGTGATTTAATCTGCATGGGAACACGGGGTCTGGAAAGACTCCCAGTAGTGGGATTTGGGAAAATCTGCAGCTCAACTCTCTCTTTATCTTTCTTTCTTCCCTCCTTCCACTTATTTTTTCATAAAACACAATTACAGGTTCAATGACTGTTCACTAAAAATGGATCCTGGATGCCACCAGGGTTAAGGGGAACATTAGCATCTGTGTCCTGGACTTTATTGTGTTTGGTCAAATCAACCCTAAGTCAGTAATACCTCAGGAAAGGTAATGTTGAACATGAGATTCTTGTTTTAAAATGGGTTGGCAGGAAACATTGGAAGTGCAAATAGTCACAGCAACACATAACACTTGCTTAATAAACTAGCTATAGTGGATCAAATCTGCTAGCAACAACGTTCAGGGGAGAAAGTAAACAGTTACTAACTACTGCCACTATTTTCATTGTAAACCGCATATGTGCAATGCCAGAGGGGTGGGCTGACAGGCATAGCAACAGTAACTAAGGCGGATGGAGCTTAACGAGTGGTCACTTGCATGCCGATGCTTTACAAAGTCCTTCATCTCTCAGTGGGATCAGCAAGATGCTCACACAGCACACAGCATATGATACGGCCCTGGTGAACGGAGGCTCTCCCACTCATTAGCCTCACACTGAGAAACAACAGCCCCACCTCCTTATTACAGCCCCACAGTCCAGTTAATGCATAACAATGTGTTTTCAAGTAAATATCGTCTTGGGGAGTAGGTAGCCATGGCAACAGGCAGAGAAACTGACTCTGCAATGGTGCTTTGGGTTTGTCTCTCGTTACTCTCATAGACTCTTTTGATTTTATACTGTAGGGAACAAAGGGATTGTGTTTATTAAGTGTTGCATTAAACTGAACACTGGATTTAAACCTGGTGGGTTCGTCTCACTTGACTAACCAGAGCTTTCGTACAATCCAACTCTTTTTCTTTCTTCATTAGTGTGTTGAAGGATGGCAGGGGGTATGCAAGGCCCCTGTTCTCAGGTTAAGTGAACAGAGCATTACAAACCATGGCAGACCATCTGCTCTCCGATTCCCTGTACAGGCTAATATAGGCCAAGCAAACACAGTTGTTTGCTATGCTCTAATGGCGCTAGCTAATCCTAGCACCACTGGATGAGATAATCCTCCGTCCAAATGTAAAACTTCCCCTTAAAATACCTTTTCACTCAACCATGCATCACTATCCCTAATTATCATCTTCCTTCAATTCGGCCACACAAACTCTTTAAAAGGTGTCAGCAGAGAGCACACCAGTTTCTTCTGGCAGTAAACTCTTTTGAGAGACAGCTGAAATGAAAGAGGAAATAAAAGAGAGGGTCCAATGAAATGGGATCATGACAAGCAGTGGAGCCTGTGGGCATCATTCCCTGACTTCTTCGATTATTATGTCCGCTCTAAAAAGGGAAATGTCAATACATCTAGCTCCAGTTCCTAACTTTTGTTTATGTGTCGTCTGTCTCTCTCTGGTATCCTGTTACACATGTGAGTCATAAAGAAACATGTACATGACATTGGAGTGTGATTAATCATTGCATAGTAACAAAACAGACACATGATTCCCAAAGCTGAACGGATATATTTAAACAACTTTGTTCAACTAACAGTCTTAAACCCGAAGAGCTTATAATCATATGGGACAAAGGAAACTAGCAAATATTCATATTGAAGAGACAAGAGCTGGTGAGTTTTAAGAATTGGTGCTGGAAAAATGACCTAAAAAGATTATTAAATGTTCTGGAAATTGGTTAATTATCCAAGTCTTTGTTCTGGGAAATCCATTAGAACACCGTTTATTCATTAGACACATATACCAAATAGGAATGAGCAATTATGATTAATGTACAATTTTAAATGTTACTATATTTTTGGGTCCTAACACCTCAATATAACGTGAAATAAAATAGTTCATATTTTACGTTTTTGGATAATAATAATAATAATGGTCTGGTCTTGGCACCGTGCCCCCGGCAGCACAGAGAGGAGGTCCAGGCCGTCAGAGTCAGTGATGTGCGCTGATGAAACTGAAGGGACAGGTGGCTCTCAGCGAGCCAGAGTCAGCACTGAGTGGTTTCCACTATTAATCAATTCAATCTCTCTCACACATATACCTCATCTACGCCTCCCGTACTCTCTAACGTGTCTCACTGAAAGGCTTCATTTTCTTTCTGGTCAGTTCATCCAACCACTGATACCCACAGTAATATATACGGACAATGCATAGAAGGAGCACTGACAGCAATTGTCCTCGATAGAAAAGCATCAGAGGGATCTGTATTAGTTTCATTTGTACTTGTTCATGAATCCTTGTCAAGCATGGACTGCTGCATAGCGCTTTCTATTCTGCTAATAAGAAGGGCTCCATTATTACATAAGGACTGACGTAAAATTATAACCTGGGTCATTTTGACGAGAATTCATTCTTTTATATATTGATTAATAATATATTCAATCTTTAAACCTACATGCTGCTTCTTATTAGGGCTGCAACATTTATTTTTGTATGGATCATGATGTCAACATGTGGGATAAACATATTGTAATAGCCATATTGCACTTAAAGATCATTTTAGTTAGTTTAAAACACTAGAAAAACGGCCCTATAAAATGTAGATAGCATCTTTTGAGGCAAAACTGAGTACAGTTCAATATCTGTCATAACAAGTTATATTGTTATCTTGATATTCAACAATGTTTCCATATACTATCCTCCTATCATGCCACCCTACTTCTCATTACCTTGCTTTTTGTTGTACTTTTACCATGCCAACTGATCAACAAGTTATGAGTCTAACCTCCTGTGTAATAACTACAGGAGTAATATAACAGTTTCATCAATAGAGAAAACAGCAAGGTATCAAAAACAATGCCAAGTACCTGACAGAGCACAATTATCATCATCATCAATCAAGTGTCAGGGAAATGAAAACATGACCTCAGTCATTACGTATGTCCATTAGATCAGGTCAGCTCATCAGACGGTGCCAGGCTTGCATCACTATAGCAGCAATACAAACTGTTGCACACAACATAGCCGAGCCATTCATAAGTTGGTCAAGGACAGGACGCTTTTGATTCAGCAGGTCCTCTCTGACTCTCCATATCACTATGGAGATGGTAGGGTGAATGTTCAGATGTGTTTATAGTGTATTTACATTTTGATACGTTATCTCGCAGCCAGGCAATTATGATTTCTACCTTAATGCAATATCATCCAGCCTTATCTGAATTAGCAGGGGACATCTGTTTCGAGTGATCAAACTTCCTATCATCAAATTACAACAGTGCAGAGGTGGCAGACATAAAAACAGGACACATCTAAAAAGACAGTAGACAAACACAGCGAGGGACGCCTCAGAGGATCAACAAAGTCAGGAACAAAATGAGACGATCAGAAGAAAACACAGCTATTAAAACTAGATGAGAAAGTGTTTCAATACTGTACAGCCTCAGACTTTTTTAGTACACAACCACCTGAAGAATGAACAAATTGTACAATATGAAGAGCTGTGAAGATCACAAATAAATGCCAGGAAATAGCAGCCGTCAACCCACACAAACATTGGAGAAATTGGAACCTTTAAAAGTGAATCACAACATCCGACAAATCCTCCAAGAAGAGTTAAGGAAGTTTATTCAAAACTTCTTTCCCTCAAAATGCTAAAAGGAATCAGTAATCTTCTTTCTAAGTGGAGGAACCTTCTCTTTTTATCTAGAATCGTCTATCCCTTGTGTCTGCGTCTGTATGTCTTGCAAACAAGGGAGTGTGCAAAAGGCAAGCGTTACATAAGAATATCACCACGAGACCAACTAACTCTGTTATGCAGAAGTGAAAGATATAGAGGGAAGATGGAGAGGCAGACAGGAAATAAAGCAAAGATGAAGACAGAGAATTTGAAACAGACAAAGAGACGCTCAGGCAGTAAATCTCGCAGTTAAGACCAAAATAAAAACGTGGCAACACAGTAGTTAGGGTAGATAGCCAAGCACATAGGACGTAGTGACAAACAAACAGACAGACACAAAGGCCGACATGACAATGCAGAGGTGGATGTGCAAGTCTGTTAGTCAGTGCCTGCAGCATTACATGCAGCATTATGTAAGAGTGCTGGGGACCGCCTCACAAAGCCGGCGCTCTACCAAAAAGCCGATTGGACACACACACAGAAAAAGGAAAAAGACCCTGGTGTATTAAGCGACTTAGCTGCAGTAATGGTCTTACAGGGGAGGATGACGAGGGGATTTGGAGACATATGTGGAAGATATTGCAATACCAGGTTCTGGTAAAAGATAACTGTAGAGGTGGGAGGAAGGAGACAGATGGCAAAGGAGTATTATCATGTACAATGATTGTTGTAGTTACTCTTCAAATCCATCTCCAATGTGACGTAATGTACTCATTCTGATGGGGGTTGACTTGGCTTGACTCTGGTATAACATACTATATTATTAACAACATCTGTATTCCCTGCTATGTGATGTCAAAATGCTATGAATGACAATACCAGATTACATATTAAACATGCAGCAAGTGATTCTTTTGGCTGAGGAATCAAGCTGTAATCAGTCACAACACCTGTCAAAAGATATAATGAACGGTTGCTAGCAAACAGTGGCTTATTTACACATCAAGCAGATGCTAAGTGACACTTGATGAATGTGAGACCAGTATTCCCTCACTATTAAGCCACATTTTGTTCTCCACCATACCCCCATTAAAAGATCTGCCTTTTTTTTTAGCAGCTTTATGCTCTCCAAAGTGCTAATTGTGTCTGTTAGTGTTGGGAAGGTAGCATAAGGGTTTAAGACCTTTTCTGAAAACAACAGCCTGCATCTGTTTTTATGTCTCTCTGACAGTGGACTTAAAGCAGTCCCTACAGCAACAAACATAAGCAACCCTGAGTTTGCTTCTGTATATCCTCACTCTATTAAAGATTTCATTTAAAAAAAGACATAACAAAAATGATTATCTGGTCAAGGAAACACACACACGTACACACAGGTGACTGAACTGTACAGTTGCCACGGCTGGCTTGCAGCAACAGTGCGTCACTGCAGAGTGCTAAATGCATTCGAGAGAACAATGACGCACTCACAGAGCTATTACCAGGCTGACAGGGCTTTCCCTGCTCACAGCTATGTGATGATAGGCTAATGACGCCATTCAGACTCTGAACACAGTGCATAGCTGTCTCTATGACGAACAACTGCATCAAGCGCTCCCAATTTATTTTTCTTTGACAAACAAGCACAAAGACCTTTAGGTAATGGTGCAGTATCTCTACAGTTTTACTCTCTTTCAACAAACAGTATAGTGTGTGTGTGTGTGTGTGTGTGTGTGTGTGTGTGTGTGTGTGTGTGTGTTGTCTACAGAAATTAGTAAAGGCTTAAGCACGACAAAATGTGCTCCAATGTCCCTTTATCAAACACATCTGTATTGTTTATTTTGTCATGTGTTTAGCCATATGCAGGATATGATGAGCACAATGACATCAGGTCTTTCTCTAAAAGCTTTATGAGTCTTTATGCTAGATGCTTTCTTACGTGGTGTAAAACAACATCAGGTGTACAAGGTCACAGAGAAGTGACTTTTTGTGCTGCGACATATGGTGATCGTCACTCAAACGGAAGCTTGTCTCTTGGTATTCATGACAAAGCGACTCTGAATACAGAGATGACCGCTCTTTGAGGGTGAGAAATGCACAGCGAGCTCCAGGATGACACTTCAGCTCCAGAGAGGAGACTTTGGCTGCAGATGCACCCTCTTAGCAGCCTCTCTTCCTTCCTACTCTCCCTTCCAACTCCTCCTCTCTGGCCGGGAGGGGGAGTAGATAGGGGACAGGGAGGAAGGGAAGAGAGAGGTGAGAGAGAGGGGAGGGAGGCAGTAAGGGTAATGTGATGTAGCAGTGTGCAGTGCAGACAGAGGAGCTGTGTGAATGCCAATAACCAATATATTCCCCAGCCTCAACAGACACTCGCACAGTTTTGTAAGAACATGGTGCTCGTAACATAAAACCAATGAATTTCCTGCAGACTATTTCCTCAGAGTGCCATGAAAGCTTACACTGAAATAATTCACTGAGAAATACGGTACTAATAAAATGTGACTGTTTTAGGTGGACTGGTTACGCAGAAAGATGCTGTGAACTGTACTGTGTACTGGGGTCTTAGAATAAAGACCATTTAAAAAGCTCCAGTTTAGTCAAAGTACAAATACACAATAATTTCACACTAACCTCTTGTGGTGTCATGAAATCATCTACCTCCACCCAAATTGGGTTCACCTTGAGGTGACCAGATTTCATTGGAATGACTTTTCACTGTTCAAAATGTCCCAATGAACACTCCTGACAGTGCCTCTGGTGGATTATCCAGCTTCTTGGGGACATTGTTTCCGGAGAGAGATGTTGCTGATGAAATTTGAAATGTGATGCTTCAACACTGCAAGCAACACAATCTAAATTCCAATCACCGCCTTAGTATTATTAGGGTGGAGGCAGATATCTCGGAGATACACGTCTCAAACCCCTGTGCACATTAAAAAAAATGGCATGGTTGTTGTTTTTGGGGAATTTGGGTAACCTGCCCCTTAATAGAGTCCTTTTTAAGTCATCAGATAATGTGGTAATCAACTCATCTCCTCATGTACAAAAAGAACATACTGTAAACAATTATCTCTAATTAAAATAATACTTTGTCCGTACAGTAAGTGTCTCCACTTATTTAACCATTATCTCCAATATGTGAAGTTATATGTTAGAGTATGGATCCCAGTCTTACTTATATCTCTGTTAAGCGTTATCACTTTACCCATCCCCATGTCTTTTACTTCTCTGTCCTTCATCCTCATCCAAACTCTCTTTCAACATGCAAACTAACCCTCACTACTACAGCACTTACAAATGTACATTACAAATGTAATCAAACTAGGTAGCCCGGTTGACTCATTATTGAGTGCCTCTATCTCACCAATGGCCATATTATTATTGTGAGTGAATGAGTCAGGAGTGTGTGTGTGTGTGTGTGTGTGTGTGTGTGTGTGTGGTCACTCACACAGTGCGCCTGCACAAGCCCTCTCACCAAGGGCGTTCAGTGTCACTGAGAACAGAGCCATTCTCTGATAAATAAAAAAATCCTTCAGATCCACACACACAGCAACCTCTACTGACGCTAACAGTTACACACACGCATGGAACCTGTGAGCATGTTTCTCTGTGTGCAGTCTACTGTATGACACACACACACACACACACACACACACACACACACACACACACACACACACACACACACACACACACACACACACACACACACACACACACACACACACACACACACACAACACACACACACACACACACACACACACACACACACACACACACACACACACACACACACACACACACCACACACACACACACACACACACACACACACACACACACACACTACACACACACACACACACACACACACACACACACACACACACACACACACACACACACACACACACACACACACACACACACACACACACACACACACACACACACACACACACACACACACACACACACACACACAGTAATAGATTTGATAATAAGATACCTTGTAATTGTCCCAGAACAAAGAAACTCCCACTGCGACACCACAAATACACATACACAGTACACTCACATGCACACAAGCGCACTCCCTCTGTGCTCTGTTTATCAGGGCCAGGCCCATCAATCATCTTAGCCTGGTTGCCCGGGTAACCCCGTTATTATTCAACACACGGAGCAACAGCTTGCAGAGAAATGTGTGTTTGTGTGTGTAGGTTCCCATTGGATAATAGGCAAAGCAGCCACTGATCCAGGCATCCTCCCTGTTCTGCATACCTGTGAGGGTGGACACACACACACACACACACACACACACACACACACACACACACACACACACACACACACACACACACACACACACACACACACACACACACACACACCACACACACACACACACACACACACACCACACACCACCACACACACACACACACACACATCACACACACAACACACACACACACACACACACAACACACACACACACACACACACACACACACACACACACACACACACACACACACACACACACACACACCAATTGGAGCATTGCTATCGCTCTATTAACATTTCACATTCTTCTCATGCCTATCACCCACACCGCCTCCTCCGCTCACATCCCACACTTGTGATTTTCATTCAACATTCTTCCGCCATTTTTGTATTCCCTGCTTTGCTGCATTTCATTCAGCTATCACCCCTATCTGCTAGCTCCCCCTCTTATTTTTCATTCACATTCTGCGGCTCTGAGGCTCATTCATATACAGCACCACTCCTTACAGCGGCAAAAAGTAGAAAGGAGGGGAGGGGGGGGGGGGGCGGGGATGGAGGCAGGGTTGCCCCTACTGACTTACTGACTGCTGCATACTGAGGGCTCCCTGAAAACAGCCAATCGTGATGCTGAGAAGAGGGGAGGGGGGATAGGAGAAAGAGAGAGAGGAGGGGATGGGGGGGTAAAAATCCCTCTGCTTCAAACGACCCTCTCTTCTTCCTCGTCTTTCATTCATTCATTTATTTACTCATTCATTTATCCAATCCTCCATTCACACAAAACACCTCATCTGCTGCAGTTCTGTATCTGCTGCAGATGTTACACCTAGGTAAATACAGACAGTGCGGGTGATACAGATGTTGTGTCATAGACAGTATATGTGGTGTGTGTGTGTGTGTGTGTGTGTGTGTGTGTGTGTGTTTGTGTGTGCACACGTAACTTACCTCTGGTTGAAGCCAGAGGACACTGCAGATTTCACAACCTCTACTCCCTTTTATATTCAGCTCAATTCATTTGCATTTGCTTGCTTACTATTCCATCGAAAACTAATACAACCTCATTGCTGTTCGTAATTACTCAACCAGACATGCCAATTCTCCTGTTCCATTAAGCAAGACCACGTCATCAGTCTGATCATCATGTAAATGTGTCAGAGCCTCTCAGACCTCGCAATCACTTCACAATTAGTTCATTGTTAATTATATAAAGCTGATATATTCGTTGAACACCGCTGTAAATAAGCTGGATGGAAACTGCCGGCACAAACTGGGGCAGTGACAGGGGGGGCAGGGTGATACAAGACTATCTGATCAGACGTGCCCCAGCCAGCGGGAAATGTCCGAGGCCTGTCTGCTGGTTCTATTATTCCCCTGAAAGCTGCCCGCTCTTCCCAGCCTCACTGCTGTTTTTATTCCAAGTGTTAGGAGAAGGTGTGTGCATGCCTGTGCAGACAGTGAGACATGGATGAAGCACCATATGGAATTAGAGGGGAGGATGAGTGAAAATGGATGGAGGAAAAGGACAGAATACAGGTGAGAGGTGAGGGAAAGAATATGTGAGGGATACCAGTGAGGGGAGAAAAGGTGGGGAAGGTCACATGGAAAAATGTAGGAACTCAGGTTGAGAAATGAGGGATTAACTTCCCGTGTGCAACAGCATATCTGATATCAGCTGGATCTTCTGACAGCTGCTGAGACATGACTCCTGACTTCAAATCTCTCTCACTCCACCCCCATGCTCTCTGTGTTGCCAGTGACTTTCCATCCCATCAGCATTTGGTGTGTGTGTGTGTGTGTGTGTGTGTGTGTGTGTGTGTGTGTGTGTGTATTTCTAACACTGCAGAAAAAGGGAAGTGAGGACTGTCACCTAAGATCTCCCTATTAACGCTGAAATAAAATCCTCCTGCACCGCCTTTATGTTCCTCCTGTGCCATGTGTGCTGCAGGTTTACAAACAAACAGTAAACTCTTACATGCGCGGCATAGTATCTTCACAGTGCACGTAGTGATATGGGCACACAAGTACACAAACATATGTAAGACACGTCAAATCATTGGAGATTTACTCAAGAGCGCAACTCTCAATATTGATACTGTTTATTACGTATTAAACACATTAAAGGGCCCATGTCATGCTTTTCCGGTTATTACCCGTCCCCTTGTGTATTATGAAGGTTTTTATGCATGTAAACGGTCTGCAGAGTCAAAAACCCTCAAAGTACACCCTGTAGGGAGTAAAACTCTAAAGACCTCCCCAAAATGCCTCGTTGGAGATTTCTCATTTTCCATTGTTTACTTCCTGGGTACTGTGACGTGTGAATACCTGGGCCAGAGGCCACACCCTCTGCCAGCATTTCACGAAACAAAGCTTCACAAACCTTTCAGCGATTCATGCCGGATATGTAGGCCTACAGCGTAGGGCACTGAAGAACGATGCTGTTCCTACTATGTTTGGACCAGCGGGAGATTCGGGTACACAACCTGTAAGTATTAATTGTTGTTTGTGTATTTATGATGTTTAAAACAAACAAGGTATCTACCACGACTGTTTAAATGGGTAAACGTTTTTCGGGCTACTAATTTGGGATCGCGGAGAAATGCTCTCCGCAGACCCATTCTCACAGCGTTATAAACCTTTTTCTTACTCAATATCAAGCCACACTTATTGTTTTTACTTCGGCTGTGAGTGTTTGTGTGTGCTCAGGATGAGTTTCGCTTGTTCTCGCTGTATCGCCGAGAGGCTCGTTGCTGCGATCTGCTGCGAGGAGCGGACAGGCTTCCGCTCCTCGCAGCAGATCGCAGCAACGAGCCTCTCAACGTCCCGACCAATCAGAGCACGCTGGGCTCACAGGGAGGGGGGGTCAGGAGCTCCAACAAGCCGTTTAGGACAGAGAGTGAATACCGGTGAATACACATACTTTACAGAGATGCTGTATGAGAAACCAATGTGAGTTTGAAAATTGCACAGTATAAATCTATTTTAGTAGACCTCAACAATGGAATTATGATCAGTAGAAATGGCCATGACATGGGACCTTTAAATACTGGGAAAAAACAATATATATCAGCCAGCAGCAGTGGCTGATAGATACTCAATAGATGTGCAAGTCTCTCCTGCCAATTTCTGAATGAGCCGTAGCTCAACATAATAGCCCATCAAGAGTTAGTTGGACTCCTGTGAAAAGTGTAGCTCCCACAGATCTCTACACAGTAAACACCTCCTCTCCATCTATATATAGATGGACTGATTCCTGACACACCGGTGGACATCTTTGATACCAAATACTGACAAGAAGTTAGAGGGGAGGGCAGTGGAGGCATAAGTGAGGCAATGGTCGAGGAAAAAGAGAGGGGAGACATCGAGGATGAAATAGAGGGAGTGAGAGAGCATCAGGAGGTGATGGAAGGCCGTGAGGGAGGGGCAGGGGGGGAGAAGGGCAGGGTGTGAGGAATGAATGAGCAAGATGGTGCGTGCAAGAGGCAGAAAGGGTCAGTGACGGAGGAGAGACTTTAAATTGTTGCTAGCATGCGGTAATGTTCCTTATAAAAAGGCATAATGTCATTGTTGTCAAGGCACTGGGCCATACATAGTTACACAACAGCTGACTGACCAGTCACACTCATGGTGTTTCACTATTCCTCTGCCAATAAACACCGTTAACATCACCCCCAGGAGCTGGAGGAGCCCAAAGGGACTGGGCACTGATGTGAGTGGGTGAGCTAAATAGAAGCAGCAGTGCAGGATATTTAGGGAGGGTAAAACACACCCTATAAGTCTATTACATGCACAGTGGGGCGGCACTCAAAAGGATTTTCATTATCAATTTATACTCTCTGTTAATCGTTTGTCTTAAATATAAAAAGAATAGAGGACTATGTAAATTAAAAGATGTCAAGAACAAAATATGGATAAATTCATGCACGCAGTTCGAAAATCGCTACCAAAACTACTGAATAATACCCAGCGGGCAGCACAGGCTATAAGCCTCTCCTATGCAACAAACCAATGACTTCAACTTGCATTAAGAAAACATACAGATGAAGCCATCAGTGGTTAAATATTAAATACATTTTTTAAATACAGACTGTACAGAACATTTTGTGCATGTGTCTGCATGAGTTTTGTTCTGAGAAAGCCTCATTTGCTATCCTTCTGAATTACTTATTTGACATGACCAAGCACTTCAGAAAAAAAATCTGATTCTGAAATGTGTGCACTGATGGCAAGACACACCAAAAACATGTTTTAGAAGTGCTTTGGTCCACAGAAAACACATGTTCTTGGTGTGCCTGTGGAGATTTTGCAACATGCCCTCTAAACCTGGTGCACTGATGTAAACATGGAAGGAACATGGTATGCAGTACGGTACTCCCAGGAAACCAGCACACACACACATACTTACACACACTCACACACCTCAGCTCCACTCAGTGCAGAAGAACAGAGCAATTACATCATCACCCCTCGCCTTAGGGAGCGAGGCATGAGCGCTGACCACTGAGAGACATGGGGTCATTACATCACTGGCAGCAGCCTGAAGCAAGCCATAAAAGAACGAGGAAGAAAGAGCGGTGGCTGTGTGTCAGGCGGGAACTAGACGGTGTGTGTGAGGTGATCATCACTAATGCTCCGTAATGTTGCCCACAGGTTACGTGGAGGGTCAGGCAGTGCTTGACGCAATGCAGTGACACACATCCCCCCCGGGCCTTTAGTCCGTACCGAGCATTGTTATGTCACATTATAATGCCATATGTGACACATGAAGTGATTTTATAATAACGTTCCATTATCATCAATACTGGAGTTTACATTCCAACTCAAAACTGGAATGTGCAGGTGGTGTTTTGTTGCACAAACACGTGTCTTATAACTGTGGGCCTATTGATAACCCCTCCTACTTCCATATTTCTGTACATTTACATGCACTTTTACCCTTGGTTCTTCATATTACTATGCCAATAAATGATACTGCCCTCTAAATAAGCAACTCTAAATCATTTTAAAGGCAGAGACAACACTGACCTCATGCCATTGTGGAAAAGTGGGAGTCTGAGTGGGCAGTGCAGCTTCGACACTGGATGTGCTATTATGAATGATTTTACCACCTCTTAGTCATAAGGGACTAGCAGATCAATACTGTATGTACTCAAAAAACACAGTTAGCGTTTTTTTTCCAGTGCTTTTGTAAAAGCAGGTATATAAAAAAAAACATATTATTTTAACAAGTGTTCTGTCTAACACATGAGGACAAGATAGAGTGAACATGAGAACTGTATCTGTAGATACAAACTGAAAACATAAAACAGGTCCTAAATAGATACTTATGATGCCCAAATGTATGATCATGAAGAAACATGAGATCACGTACTATTGGGTGGCTCAATTACCGGATTTTGAACAAAAAGGAATATATCTATATCAGGCTTTGAATAAACCAAGAATAATTATAAATCATAGTCAAGTAGAATTATTATGATCCTAATGCCAACATCAAGTTGGTCAGTGACCAAAATGGATTCAGTAGTGCCACAATCTCTATTGATCCAAACATAAAACCGAAGAGATCCCACTAATGTTTAATCATGCATGCTCGGATAATGAAAGTCACTTTATTTAGTTTTATTTCAGATTATCACAACTCCATACATACAGAGACAGCACAATCAATCCTAACTTCAAGACTATAACCAGATAATCCTGAGAGCTCATGACAATGACAGAGGCTTACAGAGAGGCAGAAGAGGGTCCCTGAATGCTGACTGTCTTGAGAAAAAGCAGGTGTAAATAAGGCGGGGGACGAGGACAGAACAGGTAAAAGCAGGTTTTTGACAATATACATGCATGAAACTGAAAGAAACATTTATGGCAAATACAGGTATAAACCGAGGAAGGAGAAAGACATCAAAATGGTCATCATCATGCAGGGCTCCAGCTGTCCTCATCTAAGCCCTCCTCCCTCCCTTATATCTTCCTATCAGTGCTGTACAGATTGTCTTAATGGAAATGACCTCCATCTGAGACAGTTGAGTGGCCCAAACCTGATTAGTTATTTACCTCACTTCCATCTCTCCTTTCTAGGCACTGTGGCGCCTCAATTCTTCCTTTACGTCTTCCCTCCTCTCTGCCAAATTGTGCCTCGGTCCTGCTATAGTGATGGTAATTTATTGTGTCATTTTAAACGAGAAAATAGTCCCTCTGGATTTACCGATTTGACAAGTGAGGGTAGCAGGGAAACGTGCGCAACCGTGGCAAGCCTTTAATCAAACGTGGTGATATCTAAGTTATTTTAAGAGCTCCTCATGCCTTTACTACACGTGAGGATTTACACATCTTCACAGTGGGCTCCCTGATGTAACTGCCTATCTGTGCATGTGTCCTCCAAGTCCTCCAGGAGGGGTGCGATATATTGGCTTATAATTGGTTTATATCAGTGTGCAGAAAGCGGTGTGCACTGGTGTTGCCTGCTGCAGTGCAACGCAGGAGAGAGGCAAGAGAAGATATTTTATATATCAGACTCCAGAGTGTCTGAGCCCACTCACGCCTGTGCTGTAGGTGTGACGCACACTGAAAAAGTGAGGCTGCATACTTTCTCTGTCCGTCTGTCTGTATGTCAATGCTCCTCACATTGTTTTGACAAGCGTGGCTCCAGACCATCATCATCTACATTTTAAAAAAAGATCTCCAGCTATAATTAAGTTGTCTGTATACCGGCACTGTAGTTTTAAACAGGAATTACATAGCAAAACACTGAGGTTTTGATGAGTAAAGATCTCAAAACACACACATTTCTGACACACACAAACTCACGTGCCAACAAGGCTCACATTGGGAGAACAAAATAGACCACCAAATCCCTCTATATTTCTGTTCAGGTATTACAGTTACAACAAAATCTGTGTATAACTCATCCTGATGATGAACAAAAAAACATGTTACTGAAAAATATTTATTTGAAACATCCAGAATCTGTATTTCATATTGAGAGCTTGTGTTCTTTTGATCACGAAATAATAAATAAAACAAATCACTGTAATGAACAGCTCAAAGCAGCACACTCTTTAGAATCATCACTGGGCAAATCAATATTTAATATAGAAATGATGAAGAGATAAATTCGTACTCTGGCTTTGAATAAATATCTAAATCAATCCACCAGATTTTAGCTGTTAAGCCAATTGCTTTAGATTTAGCTCAAATTACATACAGTTCTACTCTATGTTTAGCAGTCACAACATCGTGTTCCTGCTTCACATGTTTTACTGAGCAGCAGGGTCTTTTGGAATCAGGTACTGCAGGTAATGCTTGGTGCTCCAGAACTGATTCTATTTGTAAGGGATTGATGACACCTTGTGGACAAGTTGGGAAATTTCACTCCAAAGCCCAACTTTCTTGAGCAATAAATTGTCGCTTTGCTAAAAAATGATGGCAAACTAAGCTCATCTTCCCTTTACAGAGAGAATACAGAATATGTTGTATGATTATATACCACAAAGCTAATAGGATTTTCTTTCAATGCATCTTGTACATCAGTTAAGAAACCAGAATCTAGTTTAATATGTCTCAAAAGATAAAGAGTAGGGACGAGTATTGATCTTTACTATTTTCTTCGGTATCGACTGAACTGTGTCTTTTTTAAAGACTACAAACATCTGTCCATTTCCCAAAAATGTAAAGATAGTAAGATAACATTGGCATGTAAAAAGTGTAGCTACTTTGTCAAACGAAATGTGTTTAACACATAAACAAGTTTTCATGTCACAGGCAACATATCTAACAAACAATTATTACGATTATGGCTCATAATAAATCTGGTGAGGCATTGCCAACAGAAATTCGTATTTTTACCACATACAGTACAGGTGTCAAATCAGTAAATACTTTATAGAAATAAAAGTACTACGGCCTTTTCTACTACACCAACCAGAAGGAAGAGTCTATAACAATGGCTGCCTAGGAGTTTTTTTTTTTAAGTATAGTGATGCTAATGACAGCATTGACAGCCATACTAAATTAATTCAACTCTCATGACAGACGGTCACGGACACTTTCTCCTTTGACACCAGAACCAAGAGAGATGACAGGAAGAGGGCTCAGAGCAACAACAGTTATTAGCTTGACTCTAACAGGGAAACCCCAAAATGGAGACAGTAGTCCAGAAGGATTTAGAGTGATGTATACACTTTGTACCTCATACAATCAGTATAACAATAACAAACTCACCAAGTATTAGTATAGAGTCTTCTTGCTTGACGTGTTTTGCCAGAAGGTGCTTGAATTTGGAAAAGCAGCCCAACCAGTCAAAACTCTGCTCCGTCTTGTATCTTTCATCCCAGTAGTCAATGTCTTTGTACCTGGAGTTATCATCCGGCAGGTAGTCCATATTCTCTGTGATGTAACAATGAAAACAAAGACATCAGAATAGAATCCATTTCAGAAAAAGAAGAACTGCTTTTACTGTGTACATCTACCTGTTTCAATGCCAGGCTGTCAATTTTCCTTTGCTTAGTTTATATCAGGTAAAATGTGAAGATACCGCCCAAATGCCAAGAGGTCTATAACATAACCAAATAACAATTCAGTTTGTGATTCAACTCAATTCCAAACACTTTATTCTTAGAGGCTAGATAAGACATGTGTCTGTAGCCTACATGGTATATCCCATTATTCAAAGAACTACTGATCTATGCAAGATGAAATTTGAAGCCAGAAGCAGAGTAGTACAGTAACATAATAAACAAACAAAAACATATATTATAACATTTCTTTTTTTAAAGGAGCTGTACAGAGTGTACCATTGACAATTATATAAGAAGATAATATTAGTCCAAAATGTAAGCTGTAAATATTTAGACCATAATAATGATCTATCCTCTATTATTTGGTTGTTTATAATTTGGATAGGTCGATTTATTTTGTGTTCATTTCATAGTTAATCTGATGCTCCCTTACAGGCCTCACTGTTCTTACCACTTTCTTATCTGCAGGTTTTTTTTAAGCAAGACGTTATAGTGATTGAGAATTACTTATTGACAGTGCTTACTCACAGTAGTTTAAGTTGTATTCTATGTGAATGGTTTATGTAGCGTAACGTCTGTGATGGTTGTTTATTTTAGCTGCCTGCAAAAGTTATGGCTATCCTTTTCCTAAATACTTCAGTTTGTGATATTTTTGGGCTATTATTACTCGCGTATGACTGTAGGAAGCTGCATTGCTTACTACACACACGCTACAAATGCAGCTAACCTTTTCTACAACCACCTTTTATTCATAGTGGTAGCAGTAGATCATATTTTACCTGACATAAACACATAATTGTTTCTCTGTAAGGTTCACTGAGAGTTAAAACTCTCTCCGGTGGCTTCGTAAAGTTTCACCATTCAACTAATTAGCTTTATGTCTACTAGTGAGGTCTGAAATGAAATGGGTCTTTAAGCCGCGGTGCTAAAGTAAGTGTAGTGAGATAAGATAGTGAAACGAGCACAAACGTTATCAATTTAAGCATGCGTTAACACAATAAATAGAAACTTTAGGGTTGTGTTGTCGTTTTGAACTCCCTCGCTGTACACTATCCGGTGCATGGCACTGCGCATGCGTACTTTGTATCGCAGGCAGTTCAATTCAAATGGTTTCTCTATACAGTTGATTTAAAACTGTAACACATCCTAGAAATAATTTTCTTTGGATTGCATAGTATTATTTGGCTACTTACGAGTTCCTCGTTTCCACCAGTGACTCTTGAATCAGTAAAAACGCCGGGGCGCGTAACTGTGCCAAAATCCACGTGTTGTAGTTTCCCAGCCTTAAAGCTACAGTGCTGCAGACAGTGAGGGTGCGCAGTTACTAATGCAATAATCTATAGACAATGTTTTACTAGATAGATAATAGATCATAATGATATTTATAACTGATCTGATTACATCTACGACTGGTGCATTAGATTTGAAGGTAGGTATAGGTCATTTCGGAGAAACCAGCTCGAGTGCGCTAGAATTTGAAAATATACAGCCGGAAGAAATCTGCTACTTCCTTACAGAGCCCCTCCTCCAACACACACGAACGCGCACATGACCAATGAGGGCACGAGATAAGTTTGTGCACAGATGGAAGGCTGACAGGCAGGTAGGCCATCCAGTTATTTTAGCCGGGCCGGCTAAAATGATTGGTCGTGCTTTTTACAGTACTACGGCTACATACTGATATACAGTACACCTGAACATCAGCAGGAGAGGACTCTTTAAAGTAGAGACACTACATACTGAAATACACCTAAACATCAGCAGGAGAGGACTCTTTAAAGTAGAGACACTACATACTGATATACTGTACACTACACCTGGACATCAGCAGAAATGTAAAAAAAAATCTACTTTTGCTGGTGCTGTTGCATTTAAAATCAAATAGTTGACTAAAACAAACTTGAAAGAAATCAAATACATAGTGTTGTTTTTTCATTTGTTTATATTTATTATGATAATTGTTGAATGCAAACTTTGTCAACAAGGTAATAAAGTAAGTACTGAAGTAGCTTTAAGTCAGTGTATTGATCAGGGCAGAGCCAGGTGAGCTAAAGTCACTCAATACAAAGGTAACTAGACAAAAACAGGAGGAACAAACGAGAAAGAATTCTAGTGTTATTTTGAATTTGAATGTCTTTGTATTGATTGTTATTATTAGTTGAATTCTTAGACTAAATCTCTGGTGACTTGAAATTAAAAGCAAGAAGCTAAACTTAGACAGGAGAAACAAACGTGAAATAAATCAAACGTGTCAGTATTGTTATCATTATCATTATTATTTTTATATTGATTGACAAGACTTTAACTTAACAAGAAAACAATGGACTAAACATAAATATAGAAATGTACTATTAAGTAAATATGAAAAATATAAGATACATATAAAAATTGACTATTAACTAAACATGATAAATATAACATAAATATAAAAATGAACTCAATGTCAATGTCAATTAATTGAGTCGACAATGTATTGCCTTTAAAAACCAATGTTCTCAAATCAATGCAAAACTGTTGATGTTTTTGGTGGAAAACTTCTTGAGTGTTTTCAATTGCTTCCATATCATTTTCTAAATGACTCCTAATCAATGCAGCATTGTCTAACATTGTCCACCTTATATTTTATATGTTTATGTTTCCAATAGCTTCCAAACCATGTGGTATTTCATAACAATAACCAAACAATGGTCTTTCTATTTTATCTAATATTAAAGAGTGGACGCAGCTAAATGTATTGGCTCACATTGGCAATCACAAACCTGTACCCCCATCCTCCCATCCTCCACAGCTTTTACATCTGCAACATGGAGATGCCTTACTATTTGGTTCTGTATTGGTATTGGGGCTCCCAGAGACCCACAAGGCCAAACGGTGGAAGGTGATCCCCCTTGGTCAAACCCTCCAGTCAAGATATTATTGTAGTTTCCTCCTTGTGACTGTAGATGGCAGAAAAGACCAGGGAGTGTGTCCACAGGGTTACTAACATATGGTGGAATTTAGCCTGTAGAGTGGCATACAGAGAAATCCCCAACCAACTGCACCAGAGAAGAGATACCTAAATCTTGTTTCAAACAAGACTTTAAAGTTGTGTGGCTCTCTCAATAGCTCTTCTCTCCTTATGATGGCCAAGTAACTGAGGCCCTGATCCTCGAATGCCCTCTTCTTTTGAAAAAATGTCTGTCACATCAAATACAGCTTTCAGACTCCATCTGCTGTGCTTAACTTTAACACAATGATCATTTATCATGATGATAACTACTACTTTACTGCAAAGGCATCTGAAGGATGTCGTATTTTGTGTGCTTTAGCAAGGTGGGGCATCGTGCTATTTTCATAAAACCATGCTTTTAGTTAGTTATTTTTAACAAATATGGAATCGCTTATGACAAAAACAACAATCGACACTTACACGATTAGACAGGCCCAAGATTGGAAGAAGTGTAATTTGAAAGTTATATCAACAACTTTGAAAACATTTTACATGACTACAAGAAAATAACACACTTTCCGTTGTAAAGATGAGACTGCAACTCTATTGAATATTGGGGGAACATAAATGCCAGCAATAAACAAATATAGGCAATGTATTGTAAAAGCTTTAAAGCTTGCAGTATAAGAACAATCTGAAATATCAGATGTAGAGCTGTCTGCATTCTTTGAATATAATGGTAATGATCATTGAAAGGCACTCGTCTTCTGGTGCTCTAAAAGCCAAAAAAAACACAACAACAATGTATCTTTCCAGAAATAATGACCCAGCTACTCAAGAAGAGACAAACACCTTGTTGTGAACAGCTTCATGTTGGAACTTTCTTTCTCTCTTCCACCAACCATATCAAGAAAAGAAAAAAAGAAAGAAAAAGACACAAAAAGACACAGTTTTTTTTACATGAAATAAACAAAGGTTTATTTTGCAGGAAAGTAACGTCATGAATCCCCCTGTATAGATGGTAGTATCACACTGCTGTTTTTAAGGGATCACATTTTTTGGATATTGCTCATTAGTGCTGTAAGAAATTCCCTGATAACTCAACAATGTTCATTCTATTTTATTATCTGACATTAAAAAGTTGTCTGCAGCCAAAGTTATTGGCTCACATTGACAATCACACTAGAAAACCTGTTCCATCTATTACTAGAAAGTACAGTGGTGTGGAGATAAAATGCAATGCATCTTCATCAATGACAGTTGCTTTTTCTGTGTCAAAGCAACCCAAATGGCTCATAAATGGCTGCGCTGCCTCCCCTGAGAGAAGTGAATCCTGCATTCTTCTAACAGCTCACAGAGGGAAGTTATTCTGTGTGCCAAACTGAAAAACGTTATGCATATCCCTCCATTTCACCCTCACTGAACTGTAATAAACCGTAATTCTCTAAACTTATATAGCGGTGTGCAGTCGTTTTTTGCTAATCCACTATGGAGGAGAGTCAGTTATCTCGGTAGAATCAAAGCACTTCACATTTCCTTCATCCTTTTCTAATACCATATGAAAGGCAGACTACACTTGTTTATAAAAAAAATAGGCATAATGTTGAGGATAATTTGGTGGCTCAATGAAACTAAATATGCTAATAGTGTCAAGCTTTAGAGTCCACATTTCTTTGTTATGTTCTAAAAATGCTTTTACCTAAACAGTAAAATACTGTAGGTCATTCCCCATGCCTTCGAAAACAATCCACACGAGCGACTGAACTGCCACCGCTATGGTTATATTTCTCACATCTCATTTCATCACATCTCCTATCATTCAAACAATCCCTCAAAACTTAACTCTTGCCTTCAACTCCTAATCCTCTAACGGTGCCCCTCGCCCTTATTCCACCTAGCACTTTTGTTGTTATTTTTTTGTTCTTCTTTACTTGCTTGTAAAGCGCTTTGAGCACCAGGATAAGCGCTATATACATTTAATGTATTATTATTATTATTATTATTATTATTTACTTTCAGGCAAATAAGCGAAAAAATAATTTATTCTAACAAGAAATGGTGTTGCAATAAAGTTACAGTCCTCTCTACACTACACTACTTTTTTGAAAAAATGTGTAGTCACGGCATAAAGAAAATGTAAATCTCAGGAACCTACATGGGGGTCCAAAAGGCAATAGTGCTCTGAGCCCTACATGAGCTAACCTGCAATGGATTATTGGGTAATGTCATGATGGGCAATTCAAGCATTTTGTGGGTGTAACTACATTAACAACATTATGTACATACATAGTTGTTGATGTACAGCACTTTGTTCAACTCTGTTGTTTTTAAATGTGCTATAGAAATAAAATGGATTGGATTGGATTAACAATGTACTGTATCTGTTCTAGCCAAGTGATCCAGTTAGCCATGACAGTGAGACAGTGAGACTGAATGAAAAAATAAAACTGAGGTAGTTTATGGAATTCAACCTTCATTTATTTCATTATTACATCTCTCAAAATGTCTTCTCTTTGCCTATTGTTGTTCTTTTTCAAGATAATCTACTGTTCTAAATTGCAGTAGGCTGTCATGTGTACATAGTGCACTGCAGTCTGATTCACAGCTTAAAGCAGGCAATTGCATACATTTTTGTAAAAAAAAAAAAAAAAAAACCTTCTAAATACTTGAAGCATCAGACTGAAGCCAATGACCTCCATAGGTGTACTGTAGCAGGTTGATGCAACAAATGGCAAAGAGTGACTTGAGAAATGTTTGAAGCATTTCAAAAAATATTCTCCACACACTCTCCTGCTGGGTTCATCAGGTTTGCTGAGTGTGTTTGAATTGAAGTCTACCAACCCATACTGTAAACTGTAGGTTTGCCGCTGCATCATAATTATGTAACCTTCATGCTGGCACCAGTCAGAGTAATACCAGTGATTAAAAGTGGAGCAGCAATAAAACATATCCCTGAACCATTTTAATTGCACAATAGCCTGGAGGGGGAAAAAAGCAAAAATAATAATAATTTCAATCCGATGTTTGGGCTACACTCTGGACCCGATTGGAGATACAGGGAATCATTTGCCACAAATTCCTCTGCATAGTGGAGGCACTATCACAGACCACGTGAGAGGAATATTCAATGACGGTCCCCGGCAGACCGGTTCATCTCCTGGCACTCCTCTGCTGCTGACATGGACTGCTGGACACTGTATTCTCTCAGCTCCCCACTAACGGACGCGGAGGGAGGGCGATACTCTTTCTGCATGTAATCTTTGTCGTTTTTTCCTCTTCTTTTTCTGTTCTTTTTCTTTGATTTCTTCTACAAGTCGCACAGTTAGGGGAGGGGATGGCTTGGCCGTGCATCAGCAGAGTGTGCTGCCTGGCTCGTTTCTGGAACCAGTTCGACAAATCGGACCTCTCCGTCCCGCTCACCATCCAGAACTACTCGGACATCCCGGATCATGAGGTGCGCTCCATCACCAAACAGGTCTCCGCCTCGGAGCGCGCACCCGGGAATAAGTACGCGACCCCGGACCCGCGTGGCCCCCCTCATGCGCCCAGAGATGGCCCGGGGACCCGAGGATCCTTCACGGCACGGAAGGAGCAAAGTTACAAGCCCCGGGAGGAGTATCACCCACCCGGAGTGCCTTTCAACAGTGTGACCCAGTACAAGCAGGATTTCAAACCTTGGCCCATTCCCAGGAAGGAGAATTTCCCTTGGATTAGTAACGGGGGCAGCAGGGCAGACAGTGCTCCGGACAGCCCGGAGAACGGGTACCACAGCCAGGCACACCCGGGGGAGGGCGAGGAGCGGGGCAGGGGGCAGAAGGGGGCAGACCCCCAGGGGGTGGAGGAGAGCAAAACCAGCTCCTACAGGTAGGACATGTCCGCCTCTGGTTTCAGCACTTGTCGCTGTCCTCTGTGTGAATGCTGGTGCTTGCTTTGGTGCTTAATTAGATTTGTGTGTTTTAAAATTCATTGACTTCCATGGTCGATCCAGCAAGCTGTGGAGGTCATCAATTATTCTCTTTGGTTGGATGTTGCAATTTATTTCAGGTTATAGTAGACATCTCCTTTCCTATCAATTACAACTAGTTCAATCAAAGAATGTTAGCTTTATGTTTACTAAGGGTTTTAGCCTTTTTAGATAACAAAATAAGTACAACTGTGCAGTATACTTCACAATAAAAAAATATTTTTGAAAATGTTGGATTATTGTATTGTTGATCATCTTGCAATCACTCAGTTTTTGTACAATCCCTTGGTTGGTCCAGACCCCTAGGTAGAGTTATATAAATAACCCATAGTAGGCCTACCAACATTTTCAATATGACCATGTGTTATAGAAACACATTTAATTATCACACATACTATACATGCACACATCGCACACAGTGAAATTTGACCTCTGCATTTAACCCAAGTAGTAGGAGCAGTGGTATTTCACTGCTTTCAAGCATCAAATACATTGAGTCTTACACTTCAAACAATGCAAATTGATCTCACTGCCTGGTTGATGTAATTTAAACCTAGACTTTAGGAAGCTCTTGCACCAAGCTTTAGGAGACTTTACAAGACAACTTTTTTCACATGATATGCACTCCCCATGACAAATAAACGTATCTTTAGGTATGAAGCTGGTATGATCCCCCTTTAAGTTACTCTCAGACAAACTTTTGCCTCTTCCTCCAGGCAAGAGTACAGGCAGTGGACCGGGGTGAGACCAGCCAAAAGTGCGAGGAAAAATCCTTCAACTCAGTACTCCAGCCCGGGGACAGAGGCCACTAACGTCCCACGTGAGACTAGCTACCAGGCTGCCTACAGTGGGGACGTCCCGTCTATAGGGCTGCATCATAAGGAGCAAAATATCACATCTGCTGCCCCCAACGTGCACCCTGCTGGTGGCCCCCAGCACATCCCCACTGCCCTGCCAGCTGGTGGTTCACCCGCCCCCTCCAGCCTCCACCCGAGCGAGGCAGAGGTAAGCAAAGACAGAAATGTTAGTAAAATGGTGTGTTTTCACGATATATTAAAGCAAAAGCTGCCGCCAGCTTGCGTGGAGGAGCCATGCAATGTACAAAGGGCCCATTGGAGGAGCTACAGGTTTGAATTGCAGCATGCTCCTCCCTAAATTCAGCTTCTCCCGTCTCCCTGGTGGCCTGTTGCTGATGGGGCGCTTCAGAAAAGTGATACAGCATCCTGTCCTAAAGCAGCTCAAAGTGACCCAGCAGTTTAAACAGGCCATGTGCTCTGTTAGGTAACAGACTGCTGGTGCTACACACATTACTTTGACCTGAATAGAAAAGGCTTGATTAGAGCAAAACGTTAATGGCTAATAGTTCTAATTTTGTTACACTACAAAGAAAACCTGTAGACAAGTGTAAAGACATTGGTCTAAATGGAGTCGGGCAATGTTTTTTTGGACCTGCAGCGATACTAAAATATAGTAAAAATACACATAATGTTGAAGAAATGTAACTGAGTTATTTTGAAAAAGTGTCCTTAATATGGCCAGGGGCAGAATGACAAAGGTTAAAGAATCGACCAAATATTCACACGATTTCACATTTTGCCCCAGTTCTTTTGCTCTCAGAAAAGGCAGGAGGTCTGGGACAGAAAGAAGCAAATGTCGGACAGAAGCATAACTCAACAGGGCAAGAGGATTTGCTCAGGATGCTGAATATTCATCAGTTCAGTCAGGTTGTTTCAGATTATCGTAGGATAAACTGTCTGAGGGGACACGGCCCCCTTTCCTCCGTCCCCTCCCTGTGATGTTGCTCAGGTCAGCTGTTTTGCGTGACAGTAAGTGAGACAGATTTTGGGAATCTCCAGAGGTTTAGTGCCATCCCTCTTCCCGCCCACACATCACGGCGCCATCTGCCAGTGGGGATCTGGTCTGGGTCAGGTCTGTCTGGTCTCTCTGCTGCACACTGTGTAGCAATACATCTCACACTGAAGGGTTAGAACATGTGTTTGTGGGAAAAATCTATGTTTGGCGGGTCATAGCTACACTAAGGTCATGATGTCCTTGATATTTGGGAGTTATAGGAACCTGGGGAAGTTTACAGGCTACTTTAGAGGATGTTTTGAAGGCATGTTCCAACATTTTGAAGCCTCAATTAACATTTAGCTAAGAAATAATACAAATGTGATTATCTCCCAAACACATTTTTATTTTAGCAATGTGCAGAATACAAGCCTGTGAAATAAATCAATCTCAGAATTTGTGTTCCTAGACAGGCTACATAAACATAAAAAAACAATTGCATTATCTTAAAAAAATGCATTGTTTCAAAGCTTTAAACATGGCTGTTTTTCTTCGCAACTGACATTTTGGAAACCGTTTTATTAGGTCAGAGACATTCATTTGACTGATGATATAACTGAATAACTTAATTTAAATTAATACAAGAAATTAAAATAACAATTTTACACATTGGAGTTTTATCAAGGGGGAATTGGACTTCTGCAACTTCCTGAGGTTAGACAATAATGATGCAGAAGAGAGACAATTAAGTGGTTATTTGCATATTTCTTTTTGAAATAATGACTACTGCTGAGCGTTTTTGTCCCTCATTATGCTGTGTGATGGTGAAGAGTTCGAACTGAGAGATGTCAATTGTAGGACACAGACTCTATTAATAACACAGGCCCAGTTGGAGAGAGAGTTCATGGCACATTAAGAAGGGATGTGCTGCTGGCAGTGTGATCGGCTGTGCAAACTGCGGTCAATATTACACACACTAAACCCCAAGCACACACATACAGATACGGCATTGAAACATGTGCAGTTTCAGTGCCGTTTCATCAGCTGTACCACAATCTGCCAGTACACCAGCCTGGCAGCAAATCAAGTTGAACTTAGATAATCCACCCCGGTCACCACAGGCCCACACACTGCCGACTCATTATTGACTCAGCAGCCCCCCGCAGAGGTGTCTGACCAAGCATTACACATCCCACTCCAGTATGCATTACGCTGGGTCATGGCACTCTGCTGGTATTTGTCTCTGAGGGCATTCTCCCTTTGTGATGCCATTGTGTAAAATACATGACTAAACCCAACTGTGTTATCACCAGCAGGCGACGCTTCCCCATTTAGCGTGGAGCAGACGAATAGATACATTAGCGTGAATGTATCTATTCATTAAAAGATTTAATGGTTAAGTACCAAATAAGCTGCTGAAATCAGAATAAATCTGCTCTTAATGATAAAGGAGTTGGGCAGCCATGAAATTATCATTATTGCTCAAATCAATCTGTCAAATTGTTTGCTCCCCGACCTAAAACACATTCAAATCCATCTCCACGGATAAGAGCCATCTCTAATTTCATGACACGCAGCAGACAAATGAGTGATTAGGACACGCTGATGCTTTTCATGATGAGGGAGACACCTTTTCTTGCACTCATTGAACTCCCAAACCTAATTTGGTTAGGGAGTTCTCTCTCCCCCAGTGAGAGGTTGCTGCGATCACTCACATGAGAGAAGGAACGTCTGTTAAACCTGAATCTCGGCTGTCCCACTTGTCACGCTTAAACGAGTGCAGCCCTGAACTCTCTGCACAGAAGTGTGTTTTCGGAATCTGCTATACAAGGCAAACAGATTTGCAAGGATGGGCTTTTTAATCCGGTGTGTGTGTGTGTGTGTGTGTGTGTGTGTCAGGGATGAGCAAAACAAAACCGCTGAATGGTGAACACATTTAGCATGCAGAGAAGAAACTCTTGTTATTAAATACTTGGTTGTTGCATAGTCAGCTTATGGCAGCAGCCCCCCTAGATGTAAGTTTGTACTCTTAAAGCTCACTGGCTGCCCTGCTTAACTTCTGAATACAATGCATAGCAGTGCTGTGTTTTGTTTTGGTGAGGCAGTAACACAGTGCACAGATGAGATGGAAAGGCTGCTCACAATAGCTTTAAATCTCGAGCTATCCCCCAATCCGGGCTTTTTCGCTGTTTTCCCTCCCCTTGTCTTTCACTTGGACATTTTCCCTTTTCCCACGCTGCCTGGGACTACAGAGGGAGAGTCTGTTCCAAGCTGGCAGGGAGCAGAGAATTGTGTTAAGAGCTGAGGAAAGGCAAGAGAAGGTTGAGGGAAAAGAGATAAAGCTATGGGGGAAAAGGATGACGACAGAAGAACGATATGCAGCATGTGAAAGATAGGTGATGAGAGAACGGGAAAGGGAGGGGGGGGGGGGGGGGGGTGTAGCTGGAGAGCACAATTTGATGGATTATCTGTTAAAGTGCAATGTTGCACAGGGATGCAGGCACAAATCTAATTTAGGAGAGAGGCAGACCTGGCTACAAAGAGCAGAAAAGCCGGAGTGTGTGTGTGTGTGTATGTGTGTGTGTGTGTGTGTGTGTGTGTGTGTGTGTGTGAGAGAGAGAGAGAGAGGGGAGGAGGTGAATACACTCACACACCAAAGTGACTTGCCGAACAACATGAGCTGCCTTTCCTGCCACCCACTGAGCTGTGTAGTCACATTCAAAGTGCTGCCGGGACAGCAAGTCGTCAATCTCTCCGCGAAAAAAAAGAAGAGAAAAAGAAAGAACATATTTAAAGGCAACTTTTGGGCTAGGGTTTTAAAAGAGCTGCCATCAGCAGAACTGAGCAGCACTAAGCAGGAAACAGCAACACAGTCTGGACTGCTAGCACTCTGACAGCAGACCTGATTCATCTTGACAGCACAGTCAAAAGCAGTCTCCTCTAATTTCATGGGTCCAGTGAAGGCACCACAGCTGCTGCCCTCTCTGCTTTAATGTCTCTGATAACCTTAATAGCTGCTGTAATACCTGCATCTCTCTCTCTCTCTCTCTCTCTCTCTCGCCCATGTCTCAGGATCATCTGGTGAGGACCAAGTTCCCTCCAAACTCTTCAGCTCTCTTTCAAAGCGGGCCGAGGGTCTTCAACATCTGACAGCTGCTCCGATTTCCAACCGGTCCTCTTTGATCGTTTTAAGAAATCAAGGGGAATGATTTGAGTCCATTCCACAACACAAGAATCTATGCAAGGGAATGTATAATGTTGTGAATCCTGTGGAGCTGCAGCGCCACGACCCGAGTGGAGACAGACAGACCCTTTTACACTCCTACTGTTGCTATGAAAAAGAATATGCATGTTAGAAATCGTTTTTTGCGGTTATAGATGCACAAGAAACTGGCTGCTCTGTGTGTGTGTGTGTGTGTGTGTGCACCTGCTGATTTGTCCTTTAGTTGTACATAATGTCGGGCCTGCTACGGTAACGAATGACATCACTAAGGTCACTAAGTGTGTATGCTTACGAGTACTTTCTTGCCCTTTTGGTGTTCTGCTAGAAAACAAGTTATTTATTTCCCTAGTTAGTTTACTATTTTGAGAAAGTATTGTTCAGTCTATTATTTTGTAAATCTATTGTTAAAGAAAAAAAAATGTAAGTGAAATTACAATAAAATAATATAAGGTTATTAGCACTTTCTATGAGATGTCACTCGGCTCTTTTTTAGGCCCAGTTTAAATAAATAGTAGGGGTCTCTGCTCTGTCTCTCTTTCAGGTGAGGGGGTCTTTGGCCTGAAAAACATCATGGACCCCTTATTAAACGAAAAGTATGAATAGAGTTCTGATTGCAGTTAACCACTGTTATACCAAAGGTCAGGTAATGTGGGAGTGAAAGGGTTTTCGTGTGTCATACTTGAATAAAAAATGAAATGTTCTGTAAAGTTTAAGGAAAAAGCAATCTATCCTGATCCAAAGCAAACAAAAATGTTCAACACGAGTCGAGTTTTTCCTTTTTTATTACAAGAATATTGATTATATTTTTGGTTTTGCACTGAAACATGAAAATACAACGTTTGGTAACCTTCTACACTAATTTGGTTGCACAGGCATCACAACCACTCAGGCCAAACACTTCCACTCATCCAATCATCCTCACATTAACATAATGCAAAGCTCCACATCAAACAGATTTACCAACACTACATCAGCCCACAAAACACACACAGAGCACTCACCATCAAATTCATTCACTTTTGTGATGACTACATCCACTATACGCACATATTCATACACACACTCACTACTGTTAGGGCATTACTGTTCGCAGTTATTGTTATTGGATAAAAAAATAAAACAGGATTTGAAAACACCATCTATTTCAAATTGGTCATATATACTGTGTACATCACATGATTATGGTTGCCAACCAGAACACTTAAAAGCACTTTCAACTGAACCTATTTCTAAGGGGGAGTAGATAAATATTAAGATATGTATGACATGTTTTGTTCATTAGACTTTGTCTTGTTAAGAGTCAGACAAGTTTTTTTTTTTATAACCCTTCATAATACGCTGCAACTTAAATATAAGAAACATGAATCAGTTACCTCTTCTCGTGGACCCTTAAAAACAGCGGTATTGTAAGAGCCAGAATTCAGCTGGCAGGTGACACTGAAAATACAACAAAGGGTGTTCGCAGACAGTTGCTGTAGCAACGACACTTTTGGAATAAAATCCTTGTTTAGCCCACCAGACATTACTATCAACTTGATTGATAGAAACTCTAATACCCAGATGTTCATTAGTGTTTACAACCCGCTGTGAATCTGTGCTTCACCTCCGCTGTTAACTGAACCTGTGAACAGGGTGAAGAATCAAGAGGGGGGGGGGGCCGGGACAGCTGTCTGTTGAGGTTTTGTTTTTTTTGTAAGTCGCTCAGGCTTCATTTCCCCTGCTGACTAGGTGGCTGTCTAGTAGGAAACCCTTCATCATTAAAATAATCTTGTTATGAGGTAAGCTAGCGCACAACAGCCTCTCAAAATCAAATGACGCCGGTCCCACGACGCTGCTTCTGGGTACATTAGGACTAAAATGATACAATTTACCCAGTGTTAGAAATTGTTATTCGGCTGCTGTGAGGAGCAAGCTGAGCCCTTTTATAATTAAGTTAATGAATACAGTACATTAGTTATTACTGCGCAACCTGAGGCAACAGGACTACATCCAGATGTGAATGTTCTCGCACTTCAAAGAGTCTCTCTGTCATAAGCAGGAGGTCGAACAGTCCTCACATCCCTGTAGGGGTCGGTTACCAGTCAATGTCTTCTTGTTATGCCTCAATTGTCCTTGGACAGGTAACCCATGTGTGTGTTGGTGAGGAAGTCACAGGTGGGGACGCTACTGACCGCCTGGTGGATGTTCATGGCTGTGATCTCTCTCGGAGCCCTGCAAAACACCAAGTTCATTTAAACATGGCGCAACACACAGGAGACATGTTTTATCACTGGTTTATGACTGTTATATAATAAGATATGAATCAATACATTTTCAGGTCTCTTATTAGTAAAGTGCCCTGTTATCTGACGTCATGCACATGTCCCTGGTTCCTGTAGGTGAGCTGGTCATAAAAGTGGCAGATGTTTCCAGATTTACTACAGAGCATTAAACACAATCTGCTGTTTGGAAAATGCCAGAAATTAATTTAACCTTGAGCCGTTTGTTGCTTTTAGTACCTAGAATATCCCTAGCATAACTGAATAGTCAATATATAATTTCAGATCTCTTCAGTAGGCGATCTCATTCAGGCAAAAACAGCTACTCAATCTTTTTTACTTCAGTTTACATTACTTAATTTAGGTTTCTGTATATTCTGTTTTAAACAGTTATGATAAAATATCTATTCATGCAATACTATTTATAGATATTTCCTGGTATGGATACGTTTAGAATAAGTAGTAGCAAACTGGTTGCTTGGCCAAGCCCTGGATAAAACGAATGAATGTGAAAAACGGAGCATTAGGCAGGTTGCATTATAGAGACCGAGAGAAAAAAGAAATCGGCTGACCTGTTCTGAGGGGATTTGGCGTACGCCCCAGCCAGAGCTTCTCTCAGGATGTCACTGGCAAACTGTTCAGTAGCCTGCAGAGACACACACACACACACACACAAACACACACACATACATACCATTAGTCCCAAAGCGACCCACTCTCTCGTACAGTACAAGATCAAACAAGCAATAATGTGCAGGGGAACATCTCCTATATAGAGTATTCATTCTTCTAGTCAAGGGTATGTGAAGGTAACGTTATGCTGCTGGAAATGGCAACTTTGTTTCTCTGTTCTGGCCTGTATAGTGACTGACCTTCAGAATCATGGCTTCAACAACTGGAGCATACACATTCTTCTCCACCTCGACTGGCTGGAAGTTCACCCCAATCTGAGAGAGAGAGAGAGTGAGGAGACATTAGATACAAATGGAGACAGTTGTGCAGCTTCTTCTAACTGTAAAATCAGTGAATAGAAGCAACACAACAACAGGATGTTATTGGTTAAACCATCAAAGCATTTTCCCTTTCCAAAGAGAGCTTCCTGACCTGCTGTGCTGTGTCACTGACAAACTGAGCAGACATGCATGGCCCCAGGAAGAACTTGGGCTCAGCATCAGCCTCTTGCTCCTCTTCTTTGACCTTTAGTTTCTGGCATGGGGGGGTCACAGTGACGATGTCCACTATCCTGTCGTCTGCCTCCTCCGGTTCAGTCTTCAGCAGAGCCTGCATCTGCTCCAGCCGCAGCACCAGCTCCTCACAGCTGCTCAGGGTCGTCGGGCACTCTGCGGAGCGAGTCACATTCACATTTACATTTAACACACCAGTTCACAAACGGTAACAGCATTGGTGATTCACTTAGTGGCTTGCTGTGTGTTTAAAAGATACATATTAAAGGTGTCCTATTATAATATCTTCAGGCATATATTATAGGTCTCAGAAATATAAAAAACATGTCTATGAAGTGATTTGCTCAAAATACCTAACAGATCACCCATTCTAGTCATTGCCTCATACCTCTCTATTTCAGTCCCGCTAGAGAAGTGCTTATTCTGGGTTTGTAGCTTTAAAAAAAAAAAAGGAAAAAAAAGAAAAGAGAAAGAGAGAGCCGAGACGAGAGCTCAGCTAAACGTTGCTGCGATTAAACGCCATATTATGTTCCAAACCACATCAAGGATTATTTCTGAAACAGTATGAAGCTCAACTGCTTTTTCTCTCACGGGTTTACCACAAGGTGAGTCCCTTTTATATCCTGCTTTTGTTATACATACTCTCTCCAGTACAGCGTTAGCTCTGAGTGTTAGCGATGCTTGCTAATGTAAACAAAGACTAAATTACTTCCAAAACACGTCACGCATTGTTTCCGATATCAACGTTTCTGATAGTGCCGTGGGCGTAAAGCCAGTCCACATTTCCGATATTACGTAATATTGGCAGCGAATCTGGATCGGCTCCGTTGTACCCCCGTTTTTAGAGATTTCGGTACGGAGGAAAAGAGAGAGGGTTGTATTTTTCAGACACTTTGTGAGTTTCCTGACACACCAGGGACACATATTTATGTACAAAAGACATCAAAAAGTGCATTTTGCATGATAGGAGACCTTTAAGAGAACTTTTGTGCAATTTTGGCTCGTTGAACCGGTCAAACAATGCAATAATTAAAAATCAAGATATTTGTGCATGAAGGAGGACGAGGAAAACACTAACACAGATGATCATATTGTCTGGCTCAGGCGGTGTGACTCACTGAGCTAAGCAGTTTGTCTCTCACCCTTTACAGACAAAAGACAGAATTAATGAGAATTCTTTCTGAATAAAACAGGCCTGAAAAACCTGGCCTGAAAAACAGTGAGGCTGCACACCGCCCGCCCTCACACACTACTGGACTGCCAACACATTACTGGACCAAGTGGTATCTGCAGATAGAGCAGTACGCCCACACATGCAACACTGAAGGGAGAATATTGATCCACTTTGAGCTGATGGAAAACCGTGAAATCTATTCCCCAAAAACACACACAAACTCACCGGGCTCGTTGTCTATCTGCGTGAGGATGTCCTCGATGGACTCGTCGTCGTTCTTGCGTTGGGGCTCGAGGTCAGGCGGCGTGTAGCCCCTCTGCCGGCACCACTGCACCACCTCTCTGGTCTTTGGGGGGGTGAGGGCCTGCAGGCGGGGCGAGCGGTCCAACACATCCTGGACCAGCCGCTTTACTGCCACCGCCCGCTGAAGCTACACACACACACACACACACACACACATACCAATATCTATTAGGAAAAACTGTATGTAGGAGCCAATTAACACTGTGGGTATAAAGGTAGGAACCAATGTTTGTGGATTCAGGTTCCGCCGGAAACAGTTTTTGACCACACACGGAGAACACACACACGCAAACACGGGATTACAAACATTTGCTAAGGTATTGTGTGAACCGTAATATTGTGTATGGTAAATGGAAAAATGAAGCAAGTTAAATGGACACCAGTAAAAGGAAATACATGGACTGTATTTCACTGAAAACGTTGTATCGGACTTTTGTTCACCTGGCAAGCTATGTGTGCGTCAATAACGTCAAGTTAGCGGATCCTCAGAGGCTTGAAGCGTTGGCTTAGCCTCTATACTGTACATAAGGTAAAAAGCTGACACAATTCACAGTTTTACATTATTTAACTCTCTGTGACAGATCCTCCCCTGGCCTTGTCTTATGATTTGCTTCAAGTCCCCTGGCCCTTTAGTAAATTAGCGCCCCGTAGATATAAATATCCAGTCTGAGCCTTTTATAGTTGTAGAGAAAGAGAACAGACAGCTAACACATGGACTGGCCTGCATGAGCTATTGATGAACCCATTAGAAAGAGATGAAGGGACACAACAGGCAGAGATACACATCTGACCGGGTAGATAGGAAGCCATGAGGTAAGCACAAAGATTGCCGAGTCAGGGTCCCAGCACCAAGACAGATTACACAGAGAACAAATTTGCAAATAATGCAAATTAAGCCTGACATTATAGACACCCCCACCATGGAAACTGGAGAGCAACTGCTATTAAGTCGGTGCTCTGAGATATTAATGAGTCTAGGAAATACAGTCTATAAAATGCCAGAAAATAGTGAAAGGGAAAAAGGTAACCCCAACATGACAACAAATGTTTTATTTACTAATAATCGCAGCTGTAGTTTGCATGGTTTTTCAGTTTGACTCCACTGAGGCGTTATTCTAACTCAAAGTCACGGAAAACCTACAGCATCAATCATTCAAAAACGACAAGAGAAAGTCACCTCTGATGCTCTGCGCTTGCCAATAGTCCAGGAATAATACTGTTCTGTTGAGGAGGCACAGAATGGATGGGAGTCTTCGCCTAAACAAACAAACAAAGCATTACAAAGCTTGAAAAAACCCACAGGCTTTCAGTCTGATTTAATATATGGAGCTGGTTTTTAAGCAGACCAAACAGAAAGCAGGCTCACTTACTCTTATCGGGCACTATAAGAGGGAACTTCTTCACCACGGCTGTCAGCAGCTGCATCAGGGTCTCTATGTGCTCAGTGCTGAGAGAGAGAGCACAAGAGTCAGATATACAACCAGAAGGTATTCAGTGCAATGGAGAAATTGTTACACAAAAAAACACTTAAAGCAACATTGTGTCAATTTCGCCAGAACAGGAATCAGGTGAGTGGAAACTGGAGCGGGGTTCAGGGGTGTCCAAACTAAGGCCCATTTTTAAACGGCCCTCAGCTAATTCCAAAAGCATAATGAAATATGGCCCACAAAATGAAACTTGTCATATATTGTACTTCTTAAATATATATGTAAAAACATATAACACATGTGTTAAAAGGCCCACTTTTCAAATAAATTCAGTCAATTAAAGTTGGAAACATTTTCAAACAAATCTTAGTTGATACAAAAAAAGCCCAATAACTTGATTACATGACAACCTTGAAATCTACCCTTCATATTTCCTCTTTTCATAAGCAATCTGAGGCTTCAGTTTTAAGGAATGAGCTGTCAACACAATAAAGTAAACCCTCTGTGATGTAGGCTGTTGTGTTTCTTAAAGCATTTTCAAGTATCAAGCATAATTGACCTACATTTGATTGATTTTGCTGACTTATAACTTACCTTATGAGCCAATAAACCTCTAGTGAGTGGCCCAGCCTTTCCTATATTTTTCTGTATGTGGCCCTCAGTGAAAAACGTTTGGAAATCCCTGCTCTAAGGAATTGTGAGAAAAGTTAACTGGCTTATCTGATGTTGTTGCACTTGCTTGATGTTCTGCATTATTTTCAAAGTTGTCAACTCACTAGTATTTGTAAGTAGTTCAATGATAGCAAATGCAGGTGTAATGCTATACCCGTCCATATTTACGACAGCAGCGCAAGTGAATTGCACTCTGAATCTGTATCAGCGCTAAGTCGCAAAAATTCAGAATCTTACGTTGATGTTGCTTTAAGTGATGAAATACATTTATATATACGAGCACAGTTGCACTCGGATGACTCAGTGTGAGTTTGGGTGCTTAAATAAATGTGTTTCTTCACTCGCACCTTTCCTGTTAACAGAGCATAAATTATCAACGCCTCTGAGAATCAGCTCAGGCGCTGTAAGTCAGAGTTGCATCGTGACTCCTCGTGCACTCACTTGATGAGTTCGTGAGCAGAGGTATCCGCCCCTTGCTCCTGTTTGACTATCGTAGCTGCAGAGGTGGGGACAGGAGCGGTCGCCGGGGGAGACGGAGCAGCTGTGACAGCTGTGCCGGCGCCGGGCTCAGTCTTCACTGTGGAGGAAGAGAGACACAGCGGAAAAGCAAGTGTGAGACAGAGATTGAATTAAACAATTGCACACTTGTATATTTGAGGAGAGACATATATTTGGTTAAAGATTTGTTGTTGTTGTTGTTGTTGTAGAGAGTACTGGATGAACTCGTGTGGGGAGATGAAGCCGGGGGAGGAAGGTATCTCCCTGAATCCTGAACATTGGAACCAACTAAAAGACTATATTTGAGAAATGTATGAAGCCATTAAGAGAATATAAGCATTCCTTAAATGTAACTGTTTAACTTTTATTATGTGAGTTGGGTAGTCCTGTTTGTAGAAAGCCTGTTGATGTTTTCTAATGGGCTCCTTTAGATTGTAGTTTTGTAGATGAACTTGTGTGTGAGTGAACTTGTTTTATAGCAGCTGACGTAAAGGGTGTGTGGGAGATTAGGTGTGGGATCAATACAGTTGCTGGGAGTTAGTACAGCAATGTTTGACCTCTATCAATGTATTGATAAAAAAAAACGAGGCACTAGCTTAAAATTGTTCAATGTGTAAGTTCCTGTTCACAGTTTGAATATCATCTCCATATATTATATAAATGTGTTATTAGTACCAAAACTCGGTACTGTATTGTCTTTTCTTTCCAGTTTTTAGATAGAATGGTAGAAAATGGAGGTGGGAATAAAGGAGTGAGGGAGGGGAGTGGGGATGGACCCCTCTCACCTTGTGCCAGAGGCAGGGCAAGGGAGGGGGACGCCTGTCTGCCAGGACTTGGGGAGGCTCCAGCTGCTCCAGGGGTGGAGGAGGAGGAGGGAGTAGTGGAGACTGGGCCTTTAGACATTACTATACACAGAAGAAACACACACACACACACACACACACACAGGATGGATCAATGGCCCATTAGGTAAATGGGCTTAAGAGTTGGATGAAAAATGTGAGGAGAGGAAGATGGTTTACCGCAGAGAGAGAGAGAGGAGAATCTGCAGTGGATGTCTGAGCCTCTGTCTAAGATGAATGACACAATATAGATGTATACCATATAGAATGGAAACTGAATGAATCTTCTGCTGGCTACTTACACTCTCAGAATCCTTTGCTTTATTTCAATATTTGCTTTTCAGACACTTGTGATAAAATAAGTGGCACAACAACAAAGAAATCAATGTCAATGCTGCTTCATGTTTTATTCAAATGCCATCGCTACTGCCTTTTATCCCCTTGAAGAACAGATTCAGAGTAAACAGAGTTCTACCCTTCAATGCAATCTTTGGTAATAAGAAAATGTCGGTCTAAGCTACAGTAGTGATGAGGCAGACTGTTGTGTTGTGCTTGCTAAACAAATGTTTTAAACGGCTGTGTCAGGCGTACCTTTCCCAACAGGCATGAGTATGGTCTGCACCCCTCCAGAGCCGCCGCCCCCCCCCAGCTGCTTCAGCTGGTTGGCAGGGATGGACAAGACTGTCTGCTGAGAGCTGGAGCCTCCTGAGTGGATCTTCAGCATGCCTGGACAGAGCACAGTACATTCAACAGGAGGAGCAATGCGGCTGGACCCAAAATATGTTTGTTTAAATAATTTAACAGATGAGAAAAACAGTATTTATATAAAGTTAGAACAGATCTGATCCTATATTGGAATTCCAGGTACCAATCCAGATTCATCCATGGCCAAAATGTTTTGATTAATTTGTAATAAAGTGGTTTTTACTAACTATCATGTAGGCCTCATATCTTTTTGTCTCCCAGAGTTAGATGTACAAGCGGGGTTTAAACTTTAAAATCAATTGTAAATGCAATATTCTGCAACTAAGTGAGCTAGTAACAGTTGGCTAACTCAAACAGACTTTTTTTTAGAACCAAAACAAAAGAAAGGACAGCAACTTATAACGTCTGTTCAGCCAAAATTCCAATTAATAAAAGTTGTGCTGAACTACACTAATTAAAAAAATAAAATATCTGTTTCAGTAAATGTAAGTATAGAATCGGATTGTGACCTAAAAGAGACTGGAAAGTTCATCTCTAAATGCATACCTGAGAGAGTAGCACCCGTCTTTCCTCCTGCTGCTGCCATTCCGGTGACCAGCGAGGCGGCATTGACCAATGACTTGCCGCTGCTCTTGGGCACACCCCCCACAGTCCCCGCCCCTGCACCCTTGGACATGCTGACCACAGGCATGTTGGTAATGCCTTTGGCCACAGTAACTAAAGCTCCAGTTGAGCCTGCAGCACTTTTCGTCATGGTGGCAGAGTTTCCGGCTCCCTTGACCAGCGAGGCCACGGCCGCCTTGGATAGGCTGCCTCCAGCGGCCGCAGCTGCTGCAGCACTGGCGCTCTTAGCTGCATTGATCACTGCCGCTTGATTGGCTGCCACCAGGAGCGAGTGATGCTGAGAGGCAGGTTTCCCGCCATCGGCAGCCTGCACACACAGAAACACAGCTGTCAGCCCGGAAGTAAACACAAACACTTGTTTTCTGTCATTTTGACCTTTATCGATGTGTGTGTGAGTTAAGCTAACCCTGAGGGAAGCTACGTTTGAAAAGACAGTCATGGAGTTTTAACTTAATGATACAGAGGTAAATTAAAATGATTTATTATACAAAATAAAATAAAAACGTTATTTTGGAGACACATTTCATTTAAAATCACTTGCTTTAGGCATTGAATAAACACTTTATGGGGTGACACGTCTTATCGCTTCTGCAGTTACATCACAGAGAATGTGTATGTGATATGGTAGTTGTTATTGTGTGAACAGTTTAAAAATACACATTGTTTTTTTAGAAGGGCAGATGAGACGTGCTGGGAAACGTATTTCACTGTGGCAGGACTTTGGGTACAGTGCAGCTCTCCGAGTGAGATGTGCCGATCAGGTCACTGGTTTTATGGTATTCGCAGAGACAAAAGAGTCAATTTCTCTGACGAAGAATCCTCATGATTCAATTAACAGTCCTGAAAGGGCAGTTTTTCCAAAACAGGAACAGCAGTGATGTATCCCTCTTTTGTATTTGCGTCAACATCTTCTGGGCATTTAGTGTTTTTCTCTGTATCATACTGTTACATATTTTATTTTGCTTGTTGGAGCCTCTAAGAAGTATTTTTGTGTCTTTCCATTCCCCGAGTTAATGAGGCCTGGCCACAGACTCTGAAGTCATAATCACCCAAACACACCAATGCTGATGTACCGTGCAGGGCTCTTCACACATCTCAACTAACTGACAAATACACAACACTCACCTTTCTACTGCACTCACAATGTGTCACTCCTGTTATCCATCTATTTAAACTGCAGTGGAAAACCACTAGAACATGTATCTCTCACTTGTGTAAAAGCATAAAAACGACATTGTATGAACTCGGACTAGTCATCTGCAATAGCATCCTTCATCACAATGAAATAAATTCCCTGTTCACCGAAAAAAAACATTCATAACGATTATTTTTGTGGGAAATATTAAATAATTTTTTTTAAATCAAACTGGATTTGGTGGAAATGTACCAATATCTAAGTTATTGGAAACATAAACAACCAGTTTGCCAGCATAAACAAAAAAAACGTCTAACATTTTGAAGGTAACAGCCCTTTGGTTTGCAATGACTTTGAAAAAGAAACAACTGTCAGACAGAATAAAATGGAAGAATATGACGACTGGGGAACTAGCCTGTTGTTGACCGGCTGCTGCGGCGCTGACGGGGCCGGGGGTGGAGGAGGCGGCAGTGATGACTCCGCCTGTCATCCTCAGTGTGGTCGTCCCGGGCTTGGACAAGTGGCCTGCTGCTGCCGCGGTGACCGTCTTAACAGAGCCGTCGGACAACTTCACCTGGGCACCCTGGGAGCCGCCCACCACCTGTCAATCATTACAATCACAATGTTGAACAGGAGCTGCCATTCAATTACAATCCACAACAGTGGACATAATTAAATGGAGAGGAAGCAAGTAAAGTGGCAAAAGATGAATTAGCACAGTGGGAGTGCTACTTCAGATACCAATTCTGTAACAAGCCGTAGCATATTTTTACAAGGCAAAAAAGTAAGCTTTTAATGTAAAGTCATCCATAAAAGGGTCAGATAAAATGTGCATGTTAATATCCTACAGTGTGTGATAGGGTTAATGCACGTTTAAGACAATTCATAAAAAAGGCAATAAATTAACTCAAAATCATACAGAATAAAATGTTTTTTAAAATGTAATCAAATTATAATAGTCTTATTATAAGAATTGTGAATAAGTAGTGAGTACAGCAGCTTCCCTTAGGATCAGACATTGTGGAGGATCAGTGCTGCGCTCAGTTTCGTTAGCCTTACTGACCTGAGCCAGGATAGCAGCCTTCTGTCCGGCTGTCACCCGGATGGCCTGCTGGGTAACATTTGCTGGAGATGATGCTGCATGGCCTGCTGAACTGGAACCCCCCTGCTTCCCTGAACCCTGTGCTGGCTGGCCCACCAGAAACGTGCCCTGTGGATACGCAGAGTTAGGGAATGGGTAGAAATCCAACATCATATCACTTTGTATTCAAAGTCAAGGCATTGTCATGGTGTTAATGTGACCCACTCAGCACTAACACACTTTTAGTTAGTCCCTTTTATGAACCAGTCTTAAAGCTAAGATAAACATGTAACCCCATTTATACTGTGCAGTCAAAAAGGGTACATTTTCATAATGTGCAGGGTATGACGATTCTTAGCATTTAAAATGCATCTATGACATCAACTACCCTAAAAGCTTACAGAAAATTAAATTAGCCTTCCTAAAAATCAATTCATTATCCTCTTAGCTCTCAACTGGAGTGTGTGTGTGTGTGTTTGTGTGTATCTGAACACTTGTAGATATCACACCTAGAAAACACTCCTAACCCTGAAGATTGATCATTATTAGGAAACACAGTCCAGATTTGTTACTTTAAATGTAAGTGGAAACCTTTGCTGGCAACTTCATTTTATTCTGCTGGCTAAATGCACAGCCAGCAGTGTTCTAAAGCTGACTGCAGGATCAATGCTGCTATAATGAATGTCTCTAATTAGGAACACATCAGGCTCAACCTCCATACTAGAATACAAAAATCAGGATTCACCGAGGGAAAGAAAGCTCTCTGCAGACTGTGCATGCAAGTCCTGCCGTGCCATCAAATATAAGATCTGTGGTGATGAATACTGAATGTGCAAATCAACTTCAGTTTCCTTCAGATTTTAATGAAGCAGTTCACACTCTGCTCAAAACATGCACAGAACATAAATACAAAAAAAAACTATTAAGAATCCACAACAAAAGAAAAGACATCAAAATAGATGTTGTTTATGCCAGAGTAAGCATCTCTCTAAGGTTTGTTTCCACCCACCTGTGGGGTCTGTTTGAGGATGTAGGACGTGTAGGAGAGGTTGGAAGGCAGACTGCTGGATGATGAAGAGGAGGAGGAGGAGGTCTGAGAGCCCCCAGCGCCCGTCGATGAGCTGCTCTGGGACTGCTGACCTAAATTACATTCAGCCACATACACATCAGCCCAAAATCTGATGAACAATCCTGTTATTCTTCATCCTTAACTACAGCTCATTCTCTATTCAATCATTTGTGTTATTTCCAAAAAGTATTATTGTACCGGGACAGATGATTCTGAGCAGAGCTGTTTACTGTGACATTTTTTTTTTTTTAGAATGACATACAGGACGCTGCTTAATCTCTTTAATCTCATTGCGATTTGACAGAAAGTGTGCCGTGTGAGGGATTGTGGCTCGCAGAATGCATTCAACAAACAGCAGAGAGAAAAAGATGACTAGGGCTGACTCACTGTCCAGAAGGAAGTGTAGCAGCCACAATCTGTAACTGCCACCAGCATGCTTCACATCTTAGAGAAGTGGGTTTCTTACTTTTCCCAAAATGTATAATACAGGGTTCATACACTTTTTCACCAATGATTTTCAATGACTTTTCCATGACCAAAAAAATATGACTCTTTCTCAGCGGTACCACTGAAAATGGTTTTTTATAACATGGAACAGGAAAATAAGGTCTGCATATTAAACATGTTGTAAAACAAATAACTTACAGTATTTATTATTATTATAGTATTACTATTTCGGCGATTAGATAAAATATAAATTATATTTGATGCAACTTTAGTTACATTTTCATGACTTTTCCAAAACTTTGGGAAAAATATTGTTTTGCATAACTTTTCCAGGGCTTGGAATTAGCATTTTGAATTTCCATGACTTTTCCAGGTTTTTAATGACCGTATGAACCCTGATAATAACTGACACCAGTAACATTTTTATGACAGCTTTCTACAAATTAAGGCACAGAGGAAAAGTCAGGGCTTAAGTCATTTAGTCCGGATGTTAACCCCAGATACTAATTCAATAATAATTAATCCCAGAAAATTCCCAAAGCTACCAATTTCAAACTTCCATGTAAAAGACACAGAAGGAGAGCAATATATTATAAGTAATGAGTTGTGCAAAGCATCAGCTGAAATAGCAACTATGTTCAGGCTTTCTTAACTCACTTAGAAATTCCTTACTATATAACCTAAGCCCCAACTTTTTAAAGTGGAGGTGGAGGAGGTAGACATTCTACTAAAAGTGAAAGAGAATATTTCCCTGGTCCTGAACAACTCCCAAGAGCTGGACAGGAGTGTGTTAATAAGTAAGTGACTGAAAACTAGAATTAAGCAGCAGCAGAGGGCGTTGGTAAATAACTATTAACAGAGTTCTTTAGCCAATGTCTGCATTTCAAGGGTCATTATAGCATGTCTCACCTGCGCTGGAGGCTCGCAGGATGGCTCCCTGTGGGATGAGGAGCAGCTTCCCCTTCCCCGACGGGTTCTTACTGTTGGTGGTCAGGTAGAGCTTGGTGCCTGGAGGCAGGTTGGCCAGATTAGCCAGGTTGTTGGCTGGCAGCTGAAGAGTAGCCATCACTAAAGACAGCAGAGAAAAATAAAACAATATTGCACATATAAAAATATGAATAAAATGTCTTTGGCTAAACATAAATGTGACTTCTGTCCAAGTCAAAGTGTATGTTTACTACAGGCGCAGTAGCCTTGAGTAACAAATCATTTCACCTCATAATTCTTTCTTTTTTTAGTCTTTCAAATTTGACTTTTTGTTTGTTATTTCATCATATTTTTTATTTTATTTAGTTGTGTATGCCACGTAACAAGGTCATTTTCATAAAATCCCCCCAAAAATTGTAATTATAATTCGCTACGCAATAGTGACTTCATTTAAAACTTAATTAAATGTGTATATGCCATTTTCTTTTTATTGTTATGATAATTGTACATTAATTTTGCTTCTTAAGACCAACGTCTGAAAAGCAAAAGCCATTATCAGACTTGTTTTATTTCTTTATCTAAAGAGCAATCTATTCAGTCAGATAGAGATGTATTACTTATTACAGGGTTCATACACTTTTTCACCAATGATTTTCAATGACTTTTCCATGACCTTTACCTAATTTTCCATGACCAAAGAAATTACTCTTTCTCAGCGGTACCACTGAAAATGGTTTATTTTAACATGGAACAGGAAAATAAGGTCTGCATATGAAACATGTTGTGCCTATCTAAAACAAATCAAATAGGCTTACTAGCTTCTACAGGCTAAAGCAACTAAACTCTCTCACCAACAAAATACCTCGTCAGTTAAATGCCATTTTACGTTTTATTACTATACGATACAGTATTTATTATCATTATCGTATTACTATTTCGGCGATTAGATCAAATATAAATTATATTTGATGCAACTTTAGTTACATTTCCATGACTTTTCCAAAACTTTGGGAAAAATATTGTTTTCCATAACTTTTCCAGGGCCTGGAATTAGCATTTTGAATTTCCATGACTTTTCCAGGTTTTTAATGACCGTAAGAACCCTGTTATTATTAATGACTATTTCATGGACCTGCTCTGTGTGTGTGTGAACTCTGACCTCCACTCTTGCCACTTGACCCCCCGGTCGCCTTGGCAGCCGCCTGCTGTCCAGAGAGGCCACTGGCTCCGCTGACGATGGCTTTAGCGACGCCCTGAGCCAAAACCTGCTTCCCACCCATCACCTTGGATACAGAAGGGTTGCCCTTGGCGACCAGAATTTGTCCACTGCTGATAGCTACCTGTTTGACTGCAGACTGGAGCGTAGAGCTAACTGGGATGCCTAACATCTAGAAACAAAAGAAAAGTTTCGAAGAAAATGTTACTGTTGCATATCACTATTAATATAGAAATGATTGAAATGTGATCGTGTGTGCGTATATGCAAGGGTCCGACCTTGCCAGTTGTGGTCCCCGTGGTCCCTCCTGTCTGTTTCTGGGCCGACATGGAGATCATGTGACCTCCCTTCACTGCGACAAACTGGTGTGCTGCTGTAGCGGCAGGCTGCTGCTGGCTGGTTACTGTGGAAACCATCTGCTGCTGCTGTGTCGAAACTTCCCCTGGCTCCTGCTTAATAATAACCTGCAAAAACAGTGAGTGAACATGAAGCAAAGGAATAAAACAGCCCTAAAACCAAAACAAGTTATAGATGTAGTAGCTGTTATCTAACAAAAAAGGATCATTTAGTGATTAATGAAACCATTTGTAAAATCACGACCCCCTTATTCTTTTCCTAAAGGCAACAGACGCAGAGCAGTGAGGAGATATGTTTCCTAAAACATATTTTTGAAAATCAGCATCATCATTTATTCATCAAGAACATTTTTTTGTATTCTCTTTATTCTCCATCTGTTCCCATCTGCCCTGGCCTTTAGTACCACAGCAGGAGCCTATGACAGAGAGGAATGTAATTTCTGAGCAATCACTGTGATCAAACTGAATTTTTAAGTGAAATTATATTTAATTCTTTAAAGGTTGTGACGGGATAATGAGCATGTGGGAGTGGGAGGATTTTACAGCGGGGTATTGACAGCGAGTGAAACAGAACCAGGCAATTCTCCATGCAAAGCTCCCCACACCCCCTCCTATCTTTAGAGTGATGTCCCATTTAAATAGCTTGCCAAGGCACTCACATCTGCCGAAGATAGCTCTGTCCTACTATTAATACCTCCCTGCTTTGTTAAAGAAACAGATACCACAGGGACAGACCGGCACATTTTTTGGAACAGAGACGTTTTAGCTCAGATCTTGTTAAAGCGTGACATCATTGACCAACTCACCTTCACCCCTGATGAGAGGAAGGTGCCGGAGTGAAGTTTGGGGGCTGGAGAGCGAGCGCCTTGGGCCACAGACTGTTTGGCAGAGGGGCTTCCTGCAGAACACATTAACACACAGAATAAGTCATGGAGGAGATGAGTGTACAGGTGATGGTTCACTGCAGTTCCTGCCATCCTTTCCACAGATATCAAGGCCCTCGTGTGGCGAGGTGACAGTTCCCTGTCAGGGTTACTCAGCGGGGGTGTTGAAACCGACCAGCCAAGTTGTGTGTCATACCTACGGCATTAAATCTGTTTTCTCCCAGGATTGGTGAATCAGCCACAACACCCACATCATCCAGCTTGATAAAACATTTCTTATTGGCACTGTGCATTTGTGGAGGAGGAGTGGGATTGGCTGAGTGGGCGGGAAAGAGTGAGCAATCTGGGGTTAAGAGCTTCTAAGTAGCATATGAACGGAGTTTCTGATGAGAGGAAGTAAATGCAAAAGCCTTGAGGATGTAAGATGACTCCGTAATGGGGTGAAACATGAATATAGTGCGCAATGGCACTCATCGGACAAATTGCAGTTAATTGCACTTTGCATCTTGTTTATGCGGAAATACATATACACAAACAAATACTGAACTTGACGTGAGCGATGGGTCTCATCCTTAAAATCTGGCCATGAAACCCATCAGCCCAGTCGCCATGGTAACCTCTCATCCAGCAACCCTCCTGCTGGCTCACCGCACGTCATAGTTTGAGTGCAAAACGAGAACAAGAGAGAGAGAGACACAGAAAAAGAGAAAGACATAAAAAAAAACAGGAGAGAGAAAACATAAAGAGCTTTAAGAAGAAAGTACAACGGGGGAAAGAGGACAAGCAAGAAATAAAGAAATAGAGAGAGAAACAGACAAAGAGTAAGGGAGAGCCATGAGGGTATTGTTCTTCATGTGTTCTGCTCTAAAGTACATTTTGATATCCTGTGTGGGCGGCTCAGACACCGCTCCACTATTTCGCTGCAGTTCCACTTCCGATTTCAAGCGGCAGCGAGTGGGAGGTGTGTACCTGTGGAGGCGGCAGATGAGGAAGCCATGCCGATCACCTGGCCGGGCTTGTCAACAATGATGTAAGGGTTATTGAGGACTGATGAAGAGCCCTGCTTGCTGTGGACAGGGGTGGAGGTGGTGGGGGTGCGAGGCAGTGGGGAGTGGCTCGGGGTGGAGATGGGAGAACCTGTGGGGGAGAGAGTTCACAGGCTATGAGATGAATATTGGGATGTTAATAACAAATCAAATGAACATGGAAATGATGCCTATTCATTTCCTCTTGGTGACATGTGTGCCACTGGTGAGGATCCTTGCGTCACTGCTGGACGTTGACCCAATTCATTTTGTTAAATTTAAACTGGTTTAGATTTAAGGATACAGATTGAACAGCAAATGTGGAACTAGTGGAACTCATGAGAAGAGTCTCATTTTAAATAAATCCACCGAGTGAAGAATAAGCATCAATGCCAGGAGCAAATTGTGCGAAATACATGAGACGGATCAGTCGTGTGAATATGGTTAACAAAGCCTAATATCAAGAGCGTTTCCTGATGGTATTGGTATTTTCCCAGCATAAAAACTGAAATTAGGTTGTTATGCGACATGTTAGGCTGTACAAATATCTTAATTAACTTTGTCATATGGCCACTGGGTGGAGACATTTACCTGAAACTATTTTACAGCTCATGGTGATTGGTTGGAACGATTTCCCCGGAGACTCAGCAGGGCTTGGCGTCTGTCCTTGAGGGACAATCTTACAGCTGGCAGTGATGGGCTGGAAGGCAGAGTTGCCATGGGTACCCAGAGTGATCCTGTCTGCAACTTTGGGTCGGGTTGGGGTGCGTTCACCAGCGGTGAGGCCGGAGCTATGGCCGCCTGCAGACCTGCCCATCTCCGCTTTGATGAAACCTAGAAGAGAGTTTTTTTTTTAAATGTATAGTCCATTTCAATCACAACTGGAGTTAAGATATGCAACCTGTAGAGAGTGGGTGTAGAGAGTGTCTACAACAGTCCAATACCCACCAACAGGCAGATGGAGATGATAAAGTTAGTCTGTGGAGTTTGTAGATAACATTTGTTATGTTCACATTCAGTTTCTCACCAAATCGATTTGTGTGTATCCTTGAGGCTTAACAAACATGTTCAATAATGCATTAAAGATATTGCTCGTAAAACATTCGCAAAGCCGATTTAAAATCCAGCATTGCTTGAATCTAGATCTGCTAGCCAGCAGTCATGTTCTTAATGCCTTTACTTTTGCAAAGGTATGTACGGTGGCCCTGAAGTGCAAGACAAGCAGTCCAGAGGCCTGTACTACGAAGCCGGATTTTCGCTTAGCCGGCTGACTTCAGGGAAAACTCGGGCTTTCCGGTCCTACGACGCTGGTTCTCTTTTTAGCAGGCTAGATCTCCATGGTAACTTATGCTGAGTGGCTAACCTCCTCGGGAGGAGGTTAGGTTGCAGGTTAAGAGATCAACTCAGTGAAAGCACCGCCTGCTGACCAATCAGAGCTCCGTGTGCGGAGTTTAAAGCGATCAAGTCATATTACAGGATAGAGGAAATACAGAAAAACTGCCGTTGCAGGAAAGACGGCCGGCAAAAATCAACTGACTGTGTGAACGTGAAAATTAATAGAATATCCCCTCCTATCTTCAGAGCAATCTGACTATTATAATATTAGCGTTAAGAAAGCTTACTTAAATATCTGCCACAACATAAGTAACCGGATCAGAGTAACATTAAGTACAGTCCGCTGCACTGTGAGTGCAGACGTCGATGTGTCACATTATCATTCATATCATATCACATCATAATGTATCATATATTTCCTTATCTGAGTCAGCTTCTTGAGCCGTATCTGGCCGTGCAACACTCACAGTGTCACATACTGTATGCAGAAGTATTATTTTAAGCAACACATTAAGTTGACGAAACACTCGAGTCAAATGTAATTAAAGTCAGATCGTGTCTTGGACGGAGCAGTGATTTCATAAACCTGTTAATGTACGCATTCAAACACTTTTTCTTTTACCAGCTGTATTCACCTTGCAGGTGCAGCTATGTGGCTTTTATCCTGGATAAAGTGTTTAAGTCATGGATGTTTAAAGTTTAACTTCTTCATATTTGACTAATATTAAAGTTCACTTTTCATTCAGGAAGTATGACGCTGCGCTGTCAGTACGCTTGTCCGTGTTTGAGATTGGTCGAATGCTCCAAATACCACCCCTTTCATGTGAACGCGCACCTAACTAGATAGGACACGGCTGGCTTGAGCGATCCACTTGATAACCAGCGTCGTAGGACCGTTTAGCGAGAGCGCGTATGTTTTAGATTGGGCCAACCGGCTAACTCAAACATATCCAGGTTAGGTTGAACCAGCTTCGTAGTACAGGCCTCAGATGCTGCTTTGAAGCTGCTTTGTTGTGGTACAAAAAGAAACATACCTACGGTGGCCCTGAAGTGCAAGACACCACAGCATTTCACAAAACACAACAGCATTTCACAAAACACCACAGCATTTCACAAAACACCACAGCATTTCACAAAACACAACAGCATTTCAGAAAACACCACAGCATTTCACATTGGACGGAAAGGGTATTCCTTTAGGAGAACACTTCATGTTTGTGATTGGACAGAGCCAGCCAGAGAAGCACTGCTGTGATTGGTTGTTTTTGCTGCCAGTCAAGAAATGACGCTTCGTGATTGGTCACCACCCGACAGCGCAACATGTCCCAATCAACCGTTAGCTGTTAGCACACACTCAGAGCTCACAGCTCCTCATATCTGTTGAGAAACTAGACAAAAGTTAAACATATACAAACCACAGACTGTCTATGTCATGGCGAATACAGTCGCTGCTTTATTTATGTCTGTATGACGCTGTTGTGAGTGTGGACGGAGCAGCTACAGGTTAGTTTAGCCTGATCAATCCGCCCCCTCTCCAGCACGTCTTGTTTGAATGACAGGAGTAAACACAGACAGCCGCGGTGAAACTCGAGCGATTAGAGCGATGCGAAAAAAACATGAATTAATGCTTTATTAATTCATGGTTTTTAAGGGGCTTATCTCCATGTAAATACTATGGTAGACTACCCAATATTCGCATCGCTCTAATCGCTCGAGTTTCACCGCGGCTGTCAGCTGTGTTTGCTCCTGTCATTCAAACAAGACGCGCTGGAGAGGGGGCGGGGCGTATCTCCATGTAAATCCTATGGGAGATACCAACTACAACAAAATGAACATATTTGACCGTGATTTAATTGTAATACACGTTTCAAAGTGATGCCGAAGTAACTACATACTGATACCGGTTAGTAAAAACCATGAATTAATGCTTTGACAAGTCTGCAGACAAGACGGCAGGGGAAAAGCTTTTAAAATGCGTGTTTTCTGAATGGAATCGGATCCATCAGGCTAAACTAACCTGTAGCTGCTCCGTCCACACTCACAACAACGTCATACAGACATAAATAAAGCAGCGACTGTATTCGCCATGACATAGACAGTCTATGGTTTGTACATGTGTTTTTGTACTGGTGCTTTCTGAAATGCTGTTGTGTTTTCTGAAATGCTGTTGTGTTTTCTGAAATGCTGTAGTGTTTTCTGAGGCTCAGTCACTGGTACATTTTTATATACAAAGCCATGTTAGGGAAACTTCCATCCTACATCTGCTCCCTGATCTCACGGCGAATTGTAAGTGGCTACTGCCTGAGATCGCATGCTGTGGTTTTATTAAATGTGCCAACTGCTAGGACTGTCTTAGGGAAGATAGCATTTAGATGCGCAGCTCCACTGTCTTGGAATAGTCTGCAATTAAAATGGAAACTGAGCAATCTGGTGCCACTAAATGTTTTTAAAGCTCGGTTGGATGCTACGCAATCGGAAGCTGTTGGTACCTGTGCATGTGGATAGTTATGTAAACTGTAATCCCTGTAATGATGCTGTATGATGTCCTTTTGTTGTTCTGTTTATGTTTTTAATGTTTCATGTGGAACCTACTTGAGCAGGTCTCCCTTGAAAAAGAGATCAATGATCTCAATGGGATACAACCTGGATAAATAAAGGTTTGAAATGAAATGCTGCGCGTTTTCCTGAAATGCTGTGGTGTCTTGCACTTCAGGGCCACCGTAGGTATGTTTCTTTTTGTACCACAACAAAGCAGCTTCAAAGCAGCATCAGGACTGCTTGTCTATGTGGGTCTTCATGTGAGACAAAAACAAAATGGGACACACTTGTGAAATATTGCTCCCCAGTGTTACTAGGGGTCAAGAAGTCAAAAGGGCCCCTTCACTTTTCTTCAATGTTTCTGTGTGCGTACCTTTATCCACACTGGGATCGTGTGGGACTGGAGAACTGGAGCGTCCATAACTCTGGGGCAGGGAGGCGCCCATTGGGGGGCTGGCTGCTCTGTGAGTCACCTTGGAGGAAGAGGGCTGAGGGATGAAGTCCTCCCCAAGAGAGTTCCTATGGAGCTCCACATCAACCACCTGGAATAAATATAGCTCACTGTCAGAGGGAAGCTCAGAGAAAAGAAGTCACTGCAGGGAACAGAGTAAATATGAATAACTTACAGTCTCTGCTCCGAGTGTCTGCAGCCCAGTGTATGTTCTGTCCAGCTGCAGGAAATAGAAAAAGATTGTTGGAAGTACAAACTTTTATGGAGTTAAAGTGTAAAGTAGAGGTAGATACTTGATTAATGGAGTTTTAATCTCCATTTATAGCTGTAAAGTACAATACAATGAGGATGCTTGCTGATTATAATGACGTCAATCAAAGACTAAGAATCCCAAAGTTGTACGTCCCATAAAACATATCATACAAGTTCATGCCAAGTTCCATGTTCTGAGTCAGCACTAATAAAACAGGTCAAGAAGGCCACCTTGATTAAACATTGGTCACTAATAATCAACCAGGGAAGTATCTCAGTTGAAACTGCATGTGCATTAATACTGTGTCTCAGCCTGAAAAAGCGATGTGGTTCCTGATGTGGTCTGACCTTTAGCTGGTGGATGATGTCGATACGTTTGTTGCGCGGGTCATTGAAGTGGATCTGGATCCTCACAGGAAACTCCCCCCAGCCGCGACGTGTTAAATGAAAGGGAGCCTCACTGAGAACACAGTTGTAAAGTTGTAAAAATTCAACTTTGGAAGGGAAAAGAAATGTGAAGGATTCAGCCCAATGAGAACAAAAACTAAAAACAAGCTCCCATCATGGTTTCTGACTCTTAATAATCTCTTAAAATCAATGCCTTGAAGGTCTCTCATCTTCTCTCCTTTGAAGCTTGAGGTTTTCATCCCCGAACAGACTCTGATCTGACTGCCTGCATTAACAAGGGCATGTGTATGTGCATGCATATTGTTGTGTCTATTCAAGAATACACTATGGGGAATGCTTTTTTTTTTACTTTGATTCATCCCTTCATGTACACAGTATAGAGTCAGCAGAAGGCACAGGGCCTGTGTGGGGTTCAGTGTAAATGAAGACTTGAGTCAGTCAGGGGGGGTTTATGAGCGGCTGCCACGGCAACGTGATTGCCTTGTCAGCTGAAACAGCCAGGAGGCTACGGCTCAGGGTGAGGATTGCTGACTGATGAAAGAGACCATTATTTCAAAAGCCACAGGCAAACTTAAATCCTTTGCCACTTTTAGAGGATGAATACTTAAATGAGATAGCTTAACCAAAAAAAAGCTGTTCTTCTGTTCCTTTAAGATGAAGACTCAGATCACCTTTATTAATCCCTGAGGGGAAATTCCGTTTTTCTAGATGACTCCTAAATGAACTGTGCGTGCCACAACAATCTACACACCAAAGTGCTTTGGGCTAAAGTATACACCTTAACACGCATGTTGTTCTTACTAAATTGTGTAGGTGTGACCATTCTGAGTCATCTCAGTGTTGACTTCTAGTCTGACTCATGGTATGCTAAATAACGTAATCGACACCACCTAATGATGTGTGTATAATCTGCATGATTATTTATTTTCTGAGTTTGCATAAATACTAACCGCTGGCAATATTTAGCTGGAGTAAATATCACTCAAATACACAAACATTATGTTTTACTTCCGCTAGGATTGACAGGGACTAACCTGGCTACTTCATTACATTTCCACAAGGGGACGCTGTTTATCAAAGGATTCAAACCACAGTCTGTTTACTACTGAGTCTGAGTCACACACTGTGAATGAACAACAGTTGACTGTTTATGCACTCCTGTATTTAATTAAATGTTGCATCAAGGTGCTATTATTCAGAAGAGTTTCCTTTCTTAGTTCGCCAAAAGAGATGAGGAAAACTACAAACCTAAAATAATACTGTCTCTGTGGGACACAAAACACGTGAATCTTATTTAGAGAAACTTTGTTCCTATCTCTCTGACTTAAATTGTCTTTTGGCAACCACATGAAACAGCACCCAAGTGCTAATTTGTTTAACAACAGAGGAGCCCTGCCTTTATCAGAAAATGTGCACATGACTGAGGAGTGCTTACTCACTTTGTCTCAAATATGCGGAAAAACAAACACACACAAACCTGACTTCCACTAGGTCGTTGGGTTTGTAGCTGGGATGCAAGAAGAACCAGACTTTCTTTACAAAGTGGTCGATGCTGGGTTCCCTCCTGGAGCCTCTGACGTACACCATCCACTTGTGGGTCGACTGGTCATTTTCTTCCCGCTTATCTGGGGGAATGTACCTGAGAGTGAAAGACAACAATCAATTAATTGTGGAATCGAAGCGGATCCAAATAGAACCTGCCAGGGAATGAAATACATTAAATGATTAATAAGTTGACATTAGAGGTAAATTCAAGCGCATTTATTTGTTATTAACTGTCTTTAACAGGTTACATTTTTCTAACTTAACTATTCACTGTAACAGATTCAAATTCAACAAATAGACTAGGCTTTAAACGATACATGCCAATTATACAGGGGCAATTACTCATTTGAAATAACAACCCCTCTAGTGCACAGTTCACCTGTAGTCTGGTCAATTTTATGTAAAAATAGGTTCCTACCACCATTCCCACCACCATGCAGAGTTGCTTCCTGTGATTTTCCATTTTTTCCGTCACCCATTTACAAAAACAGTTATAGGTTGTACATTTGTTGTTGTCAAAGATAACTACCTGCTAAAATCTTAAGTCAATGTATGCCTTTTAAATTATTTATAGGTTTTACTTTACACATCCCTCCAAAAAGGCTAAGACAAACCACTTTGCTGACTACAGAAAAAAAGGCCATTTTAGCGTTATCTTTGACTCGGCTTTCTTTTTTTTATGGTTGACCCGTTTGACTCCGAGAGGATCTTGCATTCAACCTGGAATTGACTAGTTTACAAATGTGAGCATCCAGAACAGTTTTTTTGTTGCTTCTGTCTACTTTTGTATTTTAAGTGATATTAGTATATAAACTTTAAACACATAATTGTGATCAGTAGGTACATGTTTCTCCATTTATGATCTGAAAACTATTACCTTATTAAAGAAACAAAGGTTAGAGTTGAAGGATTTATCAATGTGTCTTTTCATCATATAAACAGTTTGACAACTTCCTGAGAAACTAAGTGAGTCAAACGTTTGCTTAGTTTAGTTACATACCTGGAAACATTCCCCACAACAATTGTCTTTTTTGCATACAGTCTTGAGGCTTCATTTCCGGTAGGGTGGTATGTAACCCTCTGCTCTGCTCCTGAAGACAATGGCACACCAAATGTGTCCTACAACAAAAAATGGAGAACATTAAGGATTTAGGAAAGATAATAAAAATGCTAGATTAATGCTGTTACAATTTTGTCTCTTTATCACATAACCAATAACACGGTCTGCTTGGTCGGTTGAACTCACCTTGCCGGTATTGCGCCCTGGTCTGCGGTCCTGCCTGCTGCCGTCCTCTCTCCATGCTCCCTCTCCTTCCCTCTCAGCTCCCTCTCCTTGATGTGAGAGGGACTCGGACTCTGACTGGGCCAGAGACTGAGTCTCAGAGCCCTGATTGAGAGGGGAAGAGGACCGGGATGGGGACTCTAGGAACCGGCGGATGGCTGGATGGTTCAGCATGGCAGGGTCACTCTTAGAAGCATGCTAGGACACAGAAGAAATGGTGGTTGCTGCCACTGTTCTATACCACTGGCTTAGAGCAGCTGTCAATATATGAACATATCTTAACTTACCTCTGGGTGCTTTATTATTCCAGCGCTGGCATAGTAATTGGCCACTATGCATGCCCTTAGCTTGTCCATCATCCTCCTGGCTTCATTGAGTCGCTGCAACATAGTGAAAAGCAAATAACCAAAATGCTCTTCTTTAAACTGTGAGTCCTCATCACTGATACAAACAAGTAAATTATAGTATAATGAAAATAATAAAAGATACTTTTCCAGTCATTCAGATACCTGGCTTATCACATCTATCTCATGCTCTTTGTTCTTCATCTCTAAAGAAAACTGCTCTCTGATGATGGTTTCAATCTTCTGTACCGCTGCTTCTCGGGCTGAAGGAGTAACACAAATTCAAGAGCCGGGATCAATAAGTACAGTAACTTGTAAGCTGTCACAACATGTACTGTGATAGGGTTCAGATCATGAACTTACCATTATGTTCAACTGCTTTGTTTCTCTTACTGTTTTGGAACAGCGAAATGTCATCATAATCTGGGTCATTGTCTTCTATTTTCCTTTTAATCCCTGACATTGCTGCCTGCAAAGAAGAAGATATTAGCAAACATGCATATATAAACAGCTAATGCAAGCTAGTCACATCAATATTATATCACAGCCAGTTGTGATGGTACTTTGTTTTTTGTCTTGTATATATGTAAAGTGCATTGTTTGAGGAACCAGTGACCCAAGACTTCCATTGCATAACTACACTGTAGCTGTGTATATGACAATACAATCTTTCAGATTGGGATTTGTGATGGTAGTTAGCATCGAATTAGCCGGCTAGCAGTGAGGCTAATGCACACAGCTAACATTAGCAGCGCAACCATAGCCTTCAATGAGCCAAGTTATCTTAACAAACATATTAAACGTTAGGCCACCAGTCTGTCTAACAAACTGTGTATTTGCATCAATCCGTGCCTGTCTTTCGTGTAGCCGGTAGCCCCGTTACGTTAAACAAACGCTATCTTTGTTTGCTAATTTAGCTAACGTTAGCACACATTTGTAGACACCGATTGAATCAATTTGAAATGCAAACTTACTCGAGCACCCTGTGTTGCAGAGCAACGTCTCTGTGTGAGGCGTGTGTTTTAATTCAGTGGGAACATATCCTTTGAGTTATTCTATATCAATTTCCACACTTGTGTTTAGTAAATTGCTAAATCTCGAGGTGGACAAGTAAGCTAACTAAGTGGTGGACAGTTAGCTTTGCACTTCATCAAAACAGCCACCAGGGACCAGTATTCTACAGAACAGATGACACTAAAGTCGGAGCACACTCAATGTAAACATTATGCATTGTAATCTCTCTTTAGTTTTTTCACTATATTATTATATATTAAAACATTTTTTAAATAATCCTAGCACTTCTGGATAGAAGTCTTAATTCACTCTTATATTGGCACTAGTGGTAGTAGTCTTACACCCCCATGAATATTTTAAAGCTTTTATCTGATAGTTTGTATGAGTCTTTTAACTATGCATAACTCCCTATTTATTAGGTGGTTGTGTTGTTTAGTTGAAAAAAATCGTTCAATATAATCATCTTTTTTACAAGATGTAACAATACATAATAAACTCTATAATTATTTAACTTCTCTATCGTAATTTTTTAATTTCATGATTGATTAAATGGAAAATACAAAAAGGAATCACATGACTATGGCCGAAATATGTCTACAAACATATACTTGCTTTTAAGCCAGGAGAGTAGGTAATGACTATTGACCCTATATGTATATTAAGACTGCACATTCTTACTAAATATAGGCCTTTACATGTTTAAGTGTGACTGCAATGTTAAACAGCATGCTATGAAAAACACCTGACAAGAACTGAAACAAGTTTCTGATGAGTACATTTAAGGGAATCAGTCACATGCAGTAGGGACATCATGTCCCTACTATCATTGCTTCAGGCCTCACTATCATTCCTTTAATCAAGTCCACAAGTGAACCTGTTATCCATACAGCTATGGGTTTCATTTGAGCCACACAATACATGAGTATTAGATGGTAAAAAACAATTAATATTCATCATTCTGACACATTTCAAAAAGCATGTATGTAAAGCAATGAGCACATTTTTTTTTTTTTTTGTAAATTGTAAAACATAAACCTCTCTTTCAGCAGTGTATATTTTAAAGATGAGTATGGATGTAACGGGGTAGCATGCTGCAATTACCATGTGAATTTAATAGATTAATGAACTGACACAAGTAAGAAATAGAGTGTTTTCCTATCTGTGAGTGTGTGTTAGTAGTCTCTACTGATGAACGCTAAATACTTTCCATATTGTTTAGTGTGATTTGAGAGACATAAGAATCTGTGAGAAGAATTTTTGTGGTTTTCATTGAACCAAACCATAATAAGGAGAACATAAATCAACACATAAGACCATTCACAAAGGCCTTTATGTAACACAAGTTGCTCAATCCTTGAAACAGTATGTCTGGTTTTATGTGCTGTTTTCTTGTTCAACACAATGGCTCATTAACAGATCACCAACATGATTGATTCATCCCTTGATGAAACAGGATGCATTAGCCATATGAAGCAGATTGCATACTGTAAAGTTTGATAAGACAGTATTGTATTGTAAGTATTGTATTTCTTGTTGGTGGTAAAAAATATTTGAAGTCTCTATTGAAATCTGCGGTGTAGTAAGTGGTGCAGTGGGTTCAAACCTTTAGTACAAATGCTTCATTTCTATCTCCCTCGTGTTTATGGTGTGAAGTTCAATATGCTGATACTAATTCAAATGGAAATGTTCAGTAAATGGTTGTGTCAACTTCATTCATTACATCCTGTTTTTCATCTCAATCTTCTGATTTCTTTCACAGAAAATCTATTATCAGGACATCCCTCTTAGCTTAATATTGAAAGCTGTCATGAAGATAATCTACATTACCATTATCATTTGACAACGCATTAAAATACAGAACAAAACTGGTCAGGACACAAGTAGCGATACGGAAAGAAAACACTTTATTGATGTTTCTCTTACACAAGTCAACCATTACATTTCAACATTATGCAGTTTACAAAAATTCAAAACTTTCTCGCAGTTGAACAAAGAGCGTCTGAGGAGTAAGTGGTGTTAAAATATCACATCATACATCAATAAGGACAATTTATACCCCACTCGTTTTAATTAAGGCACATCGGGCATTATTCAACAAACTCAAGCCCCCTACCTTGCATGCAAGCATTGTTTATCCATTGCCATTTTACAACAAAGTAACCTTTGTGCTTGAATCTAATCCACTTTGGTTTATAACTACATTCATATTAAAATACATCACTCAACTTTAACGGTCCGCTTTTGGGGGTTTGATTTGGCATGCCATTTTTGCATGTGGGAATCAAAATATTTCTGTTCTCCACAACAATCAAAATGAAAGAAACACAGATCAACTGATAAGAACAATGAACAATCTTATAAAAGTAAACAATGTTTAGAGGCCTCTACATAGAAAATAATGAAAATCAATAAATCAACATATAGTGTTGTTATGTGTGACGCACACACACTCAAATTCTTTCTCTCACTCACCATTTGTCTAACTCCTTCTGACTCTTTTGCGCTACCACATTCTTACCCCCAAATGTCCTCTTGTCTCCGGAGTCACCCTTCAGTACAGTTAAGTTACCTATGTTAAGGACTGTGGGCAGGCCTGAGAATGTTTCTTAACAACCTATATTTTTGTTGCGCTCATTAGAGATAACGCCTGGAGGATGGCTTTTGCCATTGTGACAGTTGGAAGAACACTCTCTGTATTGTGAGAAACAACCAACCTTTTAACCTCCAATGTAAAGCCAAAGATCTCTTATTGACTCTTGACATTGTTCTATTGTAGCAGTTATTGTGTTTTTTCATCAGGGATTTAGCAGGTAGTGGCTAACAAGAGGAGCTTAAAGGTTCCCTTCTGGTCTCTCACATACGTCACATGAAAGCAAAGAACATTTACTGATACAGTAAAACAAAAAGAAAATCATTGGCTTAAGGTTCTACATTTAAGTGCACTATTGGGGCCCTCAGTTACGAGAAAACGTAATATGCAACCAAAAAAGAGGCACATTTAAATACACAAAAAAAACATAATAAAGTTATATTCACAGCAATATCTCTTGTCTATTAACACCTACTATAGTAAAAGGTGACTTTTACTCACGTGAGCCACATCATTCAAAACACATCCCATTCAAAACTCTTAACCCCTTCCCTGTGTGGGGTGCAGCACTGCTACACACACCACCTAAGCTTACCAGTAAACACAAATACACACATACACACTTTGACATACCTACAGGTACCCCAAATTACATCTTTACATGTAAGTGCAGAGGTGAGAGGTGTGATCATCAGTGTTAAAACTTCTGTGAACAGAAGAACAGTCGTGTGTGATGCTTACACTAACATTGATATACTTTTTGGCTCCTACACATTTAGACTCAGTCGTAAAAGTCACATACACACACACATACCCAGCATGCAAACCACTTATTCAGAGCAGTCTTTGAGTTTGATCTACAAAGGCTTCTCACATCTAAAAAAACACCCATACACCAAGTACATCAATGAACAAACATTGATATGAAAAACACACCCTAAAGCTACTCATAATACAGTAAAAATCCAATTGTAAAAAAGACAAACAAGTATAACTTAAGATAATAAAAAAAATAAAACAGTCTGTAATGAATTTAACAATAATTAAAATAGAGCAAAAACAAAAAAGGAGATACCGAAGTTTGAGGTGATGACACAGCTGGAGGAGAAGGGAAATGCACACGGGAAGTGAACAAGGAAACAAGAGGGCAGAGCCAACAGTGGCTGTGTTCCACTATATTTGTACAGTGTCCACTTTTTATTTCTTCTCTTTACCCTATGACCACTGATACCGTGGAAGAGCAGCTGACTGACTGTTTACCACATTTTTATCAAGGTCATTTTAAGTATCAAGAAAGGAGTTAAAAAAAGGGAGTGCGGTACTTTTTAATGTTCTTTACTAGTACCATGCTGTACTGTTCTGAAGGATTGCATGGAGTGCATTGGGTACATGGTTATACAGTAGATCTGACCTGGCCAACTTAGTTAAAGGGCCCATGTCATGCTTTTCCGGTTATTACCCATCCCCTTGTGTGTTATGAAGGTTTTTATGCATGTAAACGGTCTGCAGAGTCAAAAACCCTCAAAGTACACCCTGTAGCGAGTAAAACTCTAACACAGAAAAGACCTGTCTATGCTGCCCCAGAACGCCTCGTTGGAGATTTCTAATTTTCCAATGTTTGCTTCCTGGGTTCTGTGGCGTGTGAACACCCAAATCAACAACAAATGACCGGATTGGCCCAAATGGACCAATACGCGGAGCACCTCACACACCAGGATCCCTTGACTAGCTAACAGGGAGTCCCCATTGACTTGCATAGAGCTCCCTGAACGCTGGTAATAGACGAGTTGGGATCGCGGAGAAATGCTCTCCGCAGACCCATTCTCACAGCGTTATAAACCTTTTTCTTACTCAATATCAATATCCGCTCCTTGCAGCAGCTCGCAGCAGCGGCGAGCAGCAACGAGCCTCGCAACGTCCCGACCAATCAGAGCACACTGGGCTCACAGGGAGGGAGGGGGGGGCAGGAGCTCCAACAAGCCGTTTAGGACAGAGAGTGAATACCTGGTGAATACACATACTATACAGAGATGCTGTATGAGAAACCAATGTGATTTTGGAAAATTGCCCAATTTAAATCTATTCTAGTATACCTCAACAATGGAAATATGATCAGTAGAAATGGCCATGACATGGGACCTTTAAAAATATTGAATGTTGCACTATTGGAGGAGCTTGAGACTCAAGATTGTCTTTGACAAAACTATGCTGCAGCTATTGTGCATATGACAAATAAAGCCTTTGATCTTTGATTTGTCAGTCAACAAATATTTGTTCTGCTGCAGGTAGATCATTCTTGGCTAATTTTTGTCAGGGCAATTTTCTTTTGCCTTAGGGGTTTTTGTTCATCAGCACAACCTGAGTTCAATTCAGCTCATCAGAAATCTCAGGATGAGGTTACTTTGCACAGTAATAAAAGCACAGGGTGGGGTAGATCAGTTTCAAACTGTCAACATACTTGTAACCACTATTGTAATTAAATTAATTATTATTAATTGACTGAATAATGTTATTATAAATTGTCGCCCATTAATTGAATCCACCAAAAATGCAATTATGGAAGCAAATAAGTGACTTTACTTTATTTCTTAAATAAGTGAGTTTAGAATTGTTTTACCACAGAAACACAATTCCTAGGATTAGAAATTAATCTCAAATTAAAATGTACTCACAACATTTTCAATCAAATATTTTTTTGCATTTCTATTTATTTTACATTTATGATAATCAAATCCCTTTACTTCTATAATTTATGATCTGTTACTTCCCAACAATGTGCAGTTACTCTTAATGCAAGGCACACCTGCCATGTTGATCTGACTCCACTTTAGCTCAGGTTATATACAACTCATCATCAACCCATGTTAATTTCTACAGATTGGATTTAACTTTGATACACAACTGCAAAAGATTCACAGCACCACCATGAGTAACCGGAAGTATTGCTACACGATGCTGTGGGAAAATAAATGTGTGGTAGCGGTAAAATGGACAAAGTGGGACTGTTATAAACAAGTATGTTATTGTGTGTTTGTGTGTGTGTTGTGCATAGAGTGAACTTGAAGGGTTTAAGTTCTTTAGTGTGTGTTTCTGTGTGCCTGTTCATGGTCAGGGCCTGCGGCACTTGTCATTGTAGCGGTGGATGGTGACACAGCCATGGTAGGAGATCGGCCGTGGCATGGCGGCCACTCCTGTGATGATGCCCGATGACGGGTCGTAACACAGGATGGTGTCGCTTGCCAGGCCATTTTCCCCTCTCCCACCAAGGATGAAGATCTTGCCGTTGCACACTGACATGCCACAGCTCTCCTGAAGCAAAAAGAGAGGCAGAAATGTAAGGTTGCAGCTCTTAAAGAATACTTTGAGCTTAGTATCTGCATTGAATCTGTTACCTGTTTGCTGAAGGTGTGAACCACATGGATCCAGTAGTCCTCTATGGGGTCGTAGCAGAAGATGGACTTGGTGAGACCCCCGCACACATAGATCATGTTGTTGAGGGACACTGCTGTGATACAACGCTTAGCGATGGGGATGTTGGCCCGCAGTAACCAAGAGTCTGCCTCTGGATCATAGCACTGAACCTGTGACATACAGTTAGTTACATGTAGTTAGGTGAGTTTTATTCTGGTAGAAGAAAGGGACACATAGAAATAACTGAAATATGTGAAGCTCTTTCTGTGGTTTTACTCTCTTTAGTTTGTTCTGTGGGCTGACATAAGTTTGGCTCTGTGTGATTTGCATACAATCCAAGCATTCTCTCACCCACATCACTTGAACATAGCCTACTTCCAAACAGCTTTGTGTTGGACTGCAGCAAACAACACACTTCAACAGACAAAGTACTGGATCGATGGGTATGACGCTGTTAGGAGACTCCAGAGATAAGTCGCTTTAGGGATTTTGAGTCAGCATAAACTCTAGTCCACGTGGAGCCAGGTACAAATAGTCAGCCATGTTAGGTCACTCTGGCGTGAAAATACAAGAACAAGTAGAACAGCTATTCCAAGGAATAAATAAATGACTCAGGAACCTTAACCTCAATAGAAGCAAATTCAACGTTCTTCCTGTTTATTACCAGCATCATGGCTGTCAATCAAAACATAATGAAACTATTTCAGTTAAGCCTGTCATTCCTGATTTTTACCTCAGAAAGGTTTAGTCATGACTGGTGACTCAGGATGCTTTATTTTATTAAGCATTTTCCTTTCAGGGATTGGCCTGTAAGGAAATAATGCTTATAATGTTTTGGCCCATCTGTAGCACTGCCCAGTTTAGTATATACCTCTCTTGACCAACATGTCATTCTAGTTCAGACTACTCACTGAAAAGTCCACATAACCTGCATCTCCAAGGTATAATAACTGAAAACTAGTAAATTGAGACAAAAACATATCTGTTTCGCACCTTGTCTGAACAGGTCTCGTCGTCAGGTCCTCCTCCTATGACAAACAGCTTGCCGGCACAGCTGGCCACGGCCGGAGAGCTGACCGCCTCTTTCATGGGAGCCACTTCAGTCCAGCGGTTAGAGAAGGAGTCGTAACACTCCACACTGCTCAGGCGGCTCTGCCCATCGTAGCCACCAACAGCATATACCTGAGGGCAGACACACATTCAGATTAGCGGAGTGGAAATGACTGCCTGGGAACCACACAGAGCATGATTATTAAAAGTTATGAGTTGTGTTTAGGTGTGATATATACTTTTGAACATACACCACATAAACACGTCACTTTCAGTATAAGAGAGTTTATATTATAGCTTACTAGTTCAACAGTATCAACAATAGCTTCTACGTCAGCACATTGAGAACCAGTCTATCCGGTGTAGATGGAAGAGCACCATTGTCTTATTTGCTCTTATAACTGTTAACACTGCAGGAAAAAGTGCATTTGCTAACCATGAACTGGCGTCAACATATTCTGTTAATTCCCATTATAATTTACAGTTCAAAATAATAACCCGTTGGAAAGTCAGTCTATAAACTAAATGTTCTAAGTTGGTTGATTAAATGTGTTCCAATTTCATTTACTGGATGATGAGATCTGAGCCTCTAACAAAAACACACATCTTAGTGGAAGTTAAAGCATCACAATCTGGAGAATTGTGTTGACGCAAGATATGCACTCATATATAACAAATGCCTTGTGGTAAAACATACTATCCCCTGGAGCGCAATGAATGGCAAACTGTGAACATGAGGCATGAAGGGAGGAACAAAACTGGAAGGAAAAGATTTATGTAAAACTTCTACTTCCTCAATGGCTGGAAGGAGATCATGTTTCAAGAGCAAATGCTCATCAACAGACACGTGTTGTGCAACAGAAAACCTTCAGGCTGTTCCTGTCTCCACAAAATCTGGAGCATAAACAAGTATAGAGGTGAGAAAGAGAGAGGTGGAGAGAGATGAGAGGAACAAAGACACAAAGAGAGATGGAGGAAAAAATAAGGAACAAAAAGATGGAAGTGGATGAGGGACATGGAATATTTGCATTCGACACCTGGGCTAACTGATCGAACTACCCCCTTTTTAAACTGTCAGTTGATACAGATTAAAACACCTTCATGAACGTTTCTGTGTTTCTACATTCACTGGACAAATTGAAATGGGTTGATTTGAGCAGATTGTTTGTTGCTACAAATGAAAGATAATAAAGTAAAACAAAAGAAAGATAAGGGGATTGTGTGGCGTGGAAGATACATTTCCAGAAAGCAGCTCTCCAAAAACATTTTCTTGCCGTTGATTAAAATAAAAAAAAATAAAAATGTTTATAGACATTGTCGTCAATGAGGGCTGAGGATTACTCAGAGTAATGGGGAATCTTAATAAAGAGTAAAACACATTTCACTCATCATTTCGGTAACCAGACCCTTAAAAGCACCATCAAGTTGAAGTTCGCCCCACCCCTGAAGTCACTTGATAAAACATCCAGCATTGTTTCAATATATAGAAGTGCAAGTGCATTTATATAGGCACATTCCACATTAGCTCGATAATGGCAGCATATACTCTAGGTATGTGGTTATCACATAAACACAAAGTCACACGTGATTCATGGCTTTCTGAAGTCACACTTGCCAACCACAGAGTAAGCACGTTCATTTTATGACCCCGCTCAAACACTGTCAGTGGCTGAATGATTAACATGCAGAGAGGTGAGATGTAGTGACCACGATAGAAACACTCAGGACTTCGGGGGTCAAACGACATCAGAGTATAGGGGAAAAGATAGATGAAAACAGCCGTCACCAAGTGCAGCCATAACAGGGAGAGGCAAACAAGCGGTGACCTATATTTGCTTCTACTCCATGGAAACAGGACCAGTCCAACAAGACAATACTGAGGAGTGTGTGTGATCTTGTTCTGATATCTCTACATTAAGAACCAGCTTTAGGTTTAACTTTAACGTAGTCACAAGGTATATCTAGATATGGGTTATTTAAGGTCATCACATAAGGTAAGATAAACGTGGGCATGAAATGTTTGAGCATGAAAAATAAAAAATATACGATTTGTCTACTGAGTATGCACATTGTTTGAATAATGAGTTAGTGGAAGCCAGTACTGAGGTTCTTTGCACGAAGGCTTGAACAAGCATACATGGTAATTATACAGGCTTGTTGACAACACTCAGCCTTGTTTCTCCAACTGAAGCATAAGTGCTGCACATCAAAAGAGGAAATGACAGACAGAATGAGGAAATGACTGGGTACAAACTCAGGAGGAGGAGGAGGAGGATGAATGGTGTGAAAACAGATACCCTATGATTGTTGAGATAACCTGGAAACATAACCAAAAGCGTTCCAGATCAAACTGGAAAAAAGATATGAAGAAATTAAATGGAATGAATACCACAGAGTTCAGAGGAATAATGAAACAAAGAAGGGCATGAGGTGAGAAGATAGCACACAACTAGTTTGAATACAACGGAAAATACCTCTGTGACAGACAGAAAGAAGACAATATGAGAAGAGGAAAAAGGAGAAGACAGATCCACGTGTGGGACAAATACAGAGAGTGGTCGCAGAAAATAATATAAGAAGAATGTGTTGTTAAGGAAGGGATACAAATGTGTTTATGCAGTGTAGCACTACACATGTATCACTGCCTCTTTTATGTTGTTAGTGACGCCTGGTCATTTTGACAAAGATGCCTTTTGGTCTATCTGGTTTTGATTCTAACTTGATACATGACTCACTTCAGAGTTAATCACTGACTTTTACAGGCAGAGTGACCCTCCAGATGATTACCTCATTGTTGTGGAGGACCTTTGTGTAGTTTGCACATGCACGCACATGTGTTTGTTCTTTCTGGGGCAAGGCAACTAAGCATTGTTTGGAACAATCCAATACAAGCAGAGCTTTCAATCTTTATTAAAATATATTTGCAGAATTCCCTAAAGATGAGGCTCTTTCTGACAAAGTAAATAAAGTTCTGTTAGAACCCAAAGGTTTCCAAGAATAATTGTACTTGTGCCCGTGTTCTTTTTATGTGTTTACAAGTGTGTGTACACGTGATGATAGCTAAAGCACACACATGAGTTTGTGTGTGGTGTGTGTGAGCGTGAGTCATCTGATTATGCTGTTTGCTTAGAAAAAAAAACCAATAGCAAATGTTCTGCCTGCATTCAACAATAAATTAACGGCCGTTCTTCCTTACGCAACCATAATAACAGATAATTACAGTTCAAAATATTGCGTTAGGTACCCACATCATTGTTTTTCAAGTGGTCCACATTTGTTTTACACAAAGATAGTCCAGACAACCGCGTTTTAAAGGCAGAAGTGAATGCCATGCAATACAAACAGACTATACTACTCGTTTAAGAGCATTTGCAAACACAACATGAGGTTAAAAAAAAACATTTAAGGTGAGAAATACAGTAATGTAAACTAATAATAGAGTTTCCTTTCTTGTAAATAGAATGCAGGATGCTGTAGGAAAAGGAAGAGCCTTGTACTGTACATATTTACAGTAAGTAGGTGTATTCAAATCCAGTGTGTAGTTACAGGGTTATCAGGGTTTCTTACAGCTATCTATAGCCACTCCAGGCTTACAGTATGGCAGAGCCACATTGATTATGATATGAGTAGACTAAGATAGACCTTAACTTGGAAGTGTGAGGTGCTGGCACACATCCACTAAACTTCCATTGCCCTCAAACAAGAATGTGCTCTTGGCTTTGTACTAGAGACTTTAAATAGTAACAGCAGATGAGTAGAAACAGTTTTAGCGGATTAGTGCTGAGTTCACATGTATACTCAGTTTACTAAAATATCACAACCAAACAACCATGATCCCGGTTTAGCACTGTACAGATATCGTGTTTACAGTATACGACCAACTGCAAATGACAGTTGAAGTATTTTCAATGTGTGGGCGAATCAACTGCACCTTTCCATTAGCAACTAATTAACCTCAGTAACTTGTATATATGCCAGTTTTGAATAATAGGCAAACTTCCTTCTCCTTATTGAATCTGCTCATAAGTATTCAGGAGGTGCAGGACCTGCTGGCACCGGCCGCTTACAAACCCCAGGGCGACAAAGGAATGCGTTACTCACAAAAAACAAGACAAGAAAGCAGGCAATTAATAAAATATGGTGGGAATTCCTAAGTGTTTCTGTCACTAAGGAGTCACTTACTGTATGTCTCAGTTGACATGACTTATGGATACAATCATCACTAATATGCAAAACGAATATGCAAAGACTCAAGTGTTTCAGAAAAGATACAGGTAAATAGCATGTCTTACAGTGGAATGAGACATAGGACTGAGTAGAAAGCAGTCAAAAAGCTCCATCACTTACCAGCACGTGATTCAACAGTTTTGTTAAATGTCCTCTCCATTATGTAGTGTTTAAAGGTCTAAAAATCATTGGCTTTCTATTCCTCAGAAGCACCCATGGCTTACATTTCTGTAAGAAGGTATCACTTTTTCTTGGGAAACCCAACTTATAAGTGTGTGTTAGGGGGACATGCCATAGCCACAGAGCCAAGTATCTAGCCCTTTGAAGAGTCGAAGCCTCACACTTTACACTCTTTAGAAATATAACCATGTGTTTCAGGCTATGGTGGTTCCGACCTAGTGAAGACTGCCTAAATTGTGACTGGTTAGTTTTGATGGCTCAGAATTTCTATAAATCAGAGATTATCCATAGTCGCTCTATATCATGTAGGAAATGAGAGGCAGGATTACTTTTGGGTATACAAGAAAGCCTGATAACATACTACAGAGTTATCTAGTTTGGTGAAGGTGCTAAGGAGTGAAATCTGAACTATGAATTACTTCCTACATCACAGGCATCTACGCTAAGGTATCCATGCATCCGGATAGAGATGCATAGATCCAGATTTAGGCTCCCTGCTTACCTTGCCCAGCAGGACGCCCATCTTGTGTCTCCAGCGGCCTTTGTTAAGAGAAGCCACTCTGATCCACAGGTTGAGCTGGGAGTTATACATCCACACGTCCCTGCTGTTGATACGACCACCTGAAAGCACCAAGGGACAACCATGCAAGACAGTGAATAGTCAGGACAAAACATTTAGCACTAGACAGCTCTGATTGTTGTTGTTGTCATATGTGATCCAGTTGATCTAATATAATAAAACGTTTCAAAATAAACCAGGACTGTTCTTGGTTAACAGCCAGCATTGTGTGTTTAGTTCAAAGTTATACTTATCTTCTAACTGGACATGATGTATCTGAATTTGACTGTGCTGGGTCTTGAGAGTTCAAACCAAGATTGGCACATTTAAGATATGCATAGACACACACTTAAACATTAATCTGTGTTTCCTAATGAATGCACAGGTGTGGACTTTCGGTTTGTTTATCATTTCTATAGCAAACACACGATGGTCCTTTTGCACCAAACTGCAGTCTGACTGACTATCACCTGTTGTCTCTGGGTAAACATGCACCTTAAGAAGATGAAGAGATCATATTAACAGGCATTCAAATAGCTTACAGTGTGACCCAGTCACTAGCCCTGACATGTACCCCTCTCTCTCTGGCATGCAGGTCTGTTGATTCTTCATAGACCAAAGGAAAATCCAAACAGGGCAACAAAAGCTGACTTTTAACCATGACAGACAAAGACATGATGAAATGTAGGTAAATCAGACAAGACCTAAGAAAACTTCCTTAAATGTAGGTTAAAAAGGAAAATGTAACATTATGTAAAAGCCATTTAAAGAGTAAGTGAACGATTGAGACGAATGCACTATTTTTAGATCTGATAGCAGTTATCTGATGGCTTTTATGCAACATTGAGTTCAAAAGAAAACAATCTTGGAGCAGGATGTAGAATGGAAACCAACAAGACTAAAGCACATAAACAAAGAAGTCAGTGACAATCTGTGTTATTTCACACTGGGACTTAAATTGATCACATGGTGGCGGTATCAGTCAATGGAATACAGATGATCAAAATTAATAAGAGAACACCCCTAAGGTCAAAACCTTAAGCTGCCCTTTAGAGCCCTTTAAGTTTCCTATTGAACAACATCAATTTAGACATGATATGTCCTGGACAATGCAAAACCATTCATCAACACATTGTTGTGTTTGCATCTTGCCATTGGGTGTTTTTTTTGTCCTGAACACTGGTGGGTGGTTATATGGGGCAAAGATAAAGGCATAAAGAAAGCCTGCAGGTTTAAACAAAAGGCTTCTTGGCCTCTTTTGTATTCACGTACAAAAAAAGCAGTTTTTTTCTTTCTGTAGTTGAGTGACAGAGAGGACAGGTGGTAGGCCTGTGTTAATGTTGCCTCCATTAAAATTACACAGTAGCAGACAGACAGAAGGAGCGATGGGAAGGAAGTTAGTCGCAAGTGTCTGCTCGATAATCTGCTGGATAGTACAAGAGACAGACAGTCTGCTGCCCCCAACGCTTGTTTTCAAATATTTGCATACATAAAACTTGTTTACAAAGGACGAACAACTTCAAACAGAGCCTTGCAAACAAGGAAAGATCATTAAAATAAGTAGTACTGCAGGCGGTCATTTCTCAACAAATATGTCCTTCCGTAATCACTGAAAACAAGAAGCAGTGTTATTGGGAGGTCCAACAAAGATTTATGAGATTTACTCATTCTTACAGCTCAGTATGTTGTCACATTCCTGTTGTCAGGCTACCTGTGACATGGACCGCTCTGTAATGTGTGAGGCAAGCACATGTGTTTTGCTGCTGATTAGCTGAAATATGCGGTACATTCAATGTGTAGCAAACAGAAACATTTATTTTATTTCAGGGTTCAACATTAATGTTCTTTTTCATTGCCTTGTTGGGTAAGGGGGTCAGAAATGTACTTGGCCATGGTACATTATTACTTGTCCTTTTACAAAACGTTTTATTTATTAGTGGTTATCAAATAAGAGTAAATAATTAAGTTTAATGACATGGTTAACCTTTATTTAATTAAATGAATCTGGGGTTTTAACCAAGCTTGATTTATTGTGTGAGATCAGATTATAATTGAAATCATGCTGACTGTGCTCAATTGAGCCATATCCTCTTTAAGACCACAGCTAACTGCAGCTGTGTTGGAGACTGGAGGCTCTCCAAGGTATTTGCACCATTTCCCAGTATGAGGAGAGGGGCAGACAGACAGACAGAATCCATGTGTGTGTGGGAATGTGATTGAGAGAGTGCAAGATCAAAATAAAATTGAGAAAAGGGCATTAAATGTGTCAGGGCAGATGTGTTATAAAAGGAAGGAAGTGGGTCAATGGAGATCATAATATGCTATCAAGCAGTTGTGTGTACAGTACGGATGTGTGCGAGACACGGAGACAAGGGAGAAGGGTATGTTGACTATTCCAGGCAGCGCTTGAGGGAAGATTGATCGAGCACACGAGGACTTGGCACACTAAGAGCATAAAAAATCAAACACTTGCACACTATTGGCGTAAGGAGAGAACTTTTTTTTTCTCTTTTCATCCCTTTAATTCTTATCTCCCCTCTTTATCTTTTCATCTCCGATCTTCTCCAGTAATGTTTTGTAGCTCGTTCAAAACATGTCTGAGCATGAGCAGTTACTGTCAATGCATATTCTCGGTAACTATTGCACAAAAAAAAAATGAAGTAAAAAAGAAAACAAAGACTCCTTGGCCTCTATCCAACATGCAGCTTGTATACACAACCTCAATGTTTGGCTTCAGGAACTTCCTTCACCCTGACATCATCAGGCAATACGAAAGACGTAATTCCAATGTCTTGTTTAATCTAGGCATCGTTTTTTTAACAAAGGAGGCTTACGCCACACTGGGCGCATGCTAAGCTCCAAAAATGCAGCAGCCTTGCCAGGGAGCAATGACAGTACAATAAGTCAGATTCAGGGTTTTTTCCAGGTTAATAACAGCACAACTTATTGCAGGAGTTGAAAACAAAAGGGAGTGTAAAGTTGTTGCATACAGTTCGTATAAAGCTGACCCTGATGATTGGCCAAAAGGAATATACTGAGTTGGCCAAATAAAGCCTCTCACAGCACTGAGCCTCGAGTTTGCATCCAGATGTTGCTCTCATATTTTCCTTCAACTCAAACATGCTGTCACTGTAAAAATAACACAGAGCAAACAGCCACCCCGGCCCTTTCCTGCTACTCCACTCGGGAATCAGATGGCAAGCCAAGCCAAGAAAGACACCGACCTTCTGCCTTAAGAGTGTACTTGTGAAATGTTCTATTTAGGAATTGCACAATTTTACTATTACTGGGTTTTGTAACAACCAACACCATAACAATATAAAGAAATTGGGGTAACAATATTTGAACCAAGGTGAGATTTAAATGTACTGCCAATGCTGAATTTTAAATCGCCAAAAATATTTGTTGTAAAATACAAACAAACCATGAGTTAGATTAAAATAAAAGACAACATGCTAAGAAAAAACAGATCAAACGTGTAACTTGACAACTGCCACAGTTAATAGTTATACAGTATATGTGTATCTCAGTGTTCATTTTATGCCCAGATAGGAGAATGCCATAGAATGGTTATTAAAAAAAAAACAGTGGGTTCTTACCTGACACCAGGATGTCGTTGCGAAGGGCGCAGACAGCATACTCTGACTTGGTAAACTCAGGTAGTTTGGCCAGTGATCTCCACTCTCCTGTGACTGGCTCATAGCATTCAGTGTAGGGCAGGTTGAAGCCCCCCACTCTCTCACAACCACCCACCACCACGATCACCTCAGAAAAGCCAGTCGACCTGTAAGCAGACAAGGTGAGGCAGAGAGAAAGACATGAACAATGTGGAGATGGAAGGGAAAAACAACACAGTTTAAACTATTGTAAAAAGGCAAGACAAGCATGTTAAATTAAAAGTTCATTACACGAGTGTACAGATTAAAGAATATATATCATATCTAATTAAACCACTGTGTATCTTGAGGCCTATACAAAGGTCATGAAGACAAATAAACATGTCACCACTAGGAGGGATTTCAAATTACACAAAGCTGAAATTTGTACCAGAGCAGGAACAGAGTCGTGGCTTCCAAAGAAACAGCTACACTTATCTTAAAGGCAAAGTTCAATTAACAATGAAAGTATCAATCAATATAACAAAAACAAACTAAGGGCTAGGCTTGAGCTGAATTTCCAAAATCACAAAGCTTTCCTCTCTGGCAGTTTAACACATGCCATGGATATGACGGCATTTCCCAGGGGGAGCTAATTAACTGCAGCTTCTTTTCTTTTTCGGATACTGTATAAAGAATCCCAGTACTTTCTAGAAACCACTGTAAGTACAAATGTGAAACAAAAGTATGTTTTACTTTTATACTTTACCCCACATGGGATATAGGTCAGGCACAGGTGGGAGATGAGAGCTGTTTGTTTCACGTGCGTGTGTTCTATGAGGCAGTCCCAGAGCATTTTGTTTTATGTGTGTTTAAGTACATGCAATGCGTGCTCATGTTATTAATTACATCCTAGACGCTTGCCAAGAGAATATAAAGGCACCGATAAACACAAAAAGGGGAGAACCGGGCATCTGTTTTGAGCAGGAGCAGATTTGGCCCTCAGGGCATACAAAGCTTGCAATGCGAGGACTGATTGGCTGGCTGATTTGAACAGATCTGCCTGGATACTGACACAATACACCTGAAATACACGTCTCACTGCCTGAATAACTGACAGCTGGCACTGTGGTGAGTTGTGAACACACAAAGGCAGCTGTACTGTTGTTTGTTTTACTGCAGGGTACCATATGGTCCATTTTGTATCTTATTCAATGATTTTAGTCAGCGTTGACTTTAGTCCTCTATCTACTAACTACTATATTGTTAATCCAAATGGCCACTCTCCAAACTCACCGTTAATAAAATAACATTTGGTAAACAGGTTATAAGAGAACAGGTGCGTAAACTGAACACATAAGCAAGGTGAGTTACCCTGCTGGTATGAAAACAAGACTCAACATTTCCTTGCCATAACTTGCATCACATAATTTTTTTCAAGCCAACCCGTCGATGTAGGAACATGCTCTGCCTCCCTCATTATCATTTCCATTACAAAACAAGGCAACAAAAGAACGACTCCTTCAATTGACGACTTGTCTGTTCAGTTCAAAAACACTTGTCTATGTCTTTGTGTCTGTCTGTCTGGGTGTCTGTTTTTCTCTCTCTCTTTCTCTCACACACACACTCACCCACATAGATGTAACAACAACACTGCCGGGAGCACCAAGTTCATGAGCATATCGTAACCTCTTGCTATACAATGGGGGATAAATGACCTACTAAGTGCTTAAAAAGACAAGTTCTCTAAACTCGCGCTGACCTCTGTCATCACTGTGTATGAGATGTTCTAACCCAAAGAGACACCTAGCTGTCAGAAAGGAAAAAAACGTGTATTTTTTCTTTGTGAACTGGTGCATAACAAAGCAGAGATAACAGTCATTGATCACTCATGTGACTGCACCACAGCACTGTCAGAACTTAAAAGGTCATACTACTTCCACAAGCCAAAAATGTTCCTCCCAGAAAAAACAGATTCATGGATTATTGCCTGTTTCACATTGCAAAATAGAAACATTCCTCATAACTAGTCGGACAACATTTTAGTTACCTGCGTGGACGAGTTCTGGGTGACATCATTTCATTTCCGAGCACATGATAGCGTCTGGCCTCGTGCAGAAGCTGGTAGCACTCTGGAGCGTTCTGGATCAGCTGGTCTCCTTCCACTGTCTGGACAAAGTAGTTTGGGTGCAGGAGGGGCAGCCGCACATGGTGCAGCAGGGCCTTCAGCATGGGCTTCCTCTGCTCCACACCGTGGTACACCCATCTCATCACTGCCTCAAACACCACCTCCTCCTTACCGATACACAGCTCATCATTGGCAGTGTACTCTTCTAACTCTTCCTTGCGAAGGTCGAGGAACTCCTCATGCTGAGCCACATCTGAGAAGTTGGCCATGGCGTAACTGCGGCAGCGGCTGGCTAGCTGCTTCAGGGAATGAGCATCTGCAAAGCGCTGGATGCCCAGGCAGTTGCAAGGGTCCAGCTGATCTTCAAGAAACTTGGCACAGGCGTCACGCAGTGTGTAGATCTGGAAGAGGCTGGAAGTCTCAAAGAGGAACTGGACATTCTCTGTGGTGATCTTGGCGCGGCCGGTGTAAACATAGGTGAGGAAAGAGTCCATCGCCTCGGCCAGGATGCCGTTGATCTCGACCAGCATCTCACGGCTCTCCCGGTGGTCGTTGCAGAACATGGCTCTGAAGTAGGAGGAGCAGGCAGAGAGCACGGCGCGGTGGCAGGGGAACTCCCGGCCCTGCACGCTGATGACAACATCGGTGAACAGGCGGCTGTCACGAAACTCATTGAAAACCTGCAGGATGTCCTCTGAGTGGGATGAGCCAGAACAGAAGTCCAAGACATCCTGGCTGGCAAAAGTTTTGGAGTCAACCTCAAATACCTTAAGACACAACAACAACAACAACATACATGTATAAAGATTGACATCGTTTTTTACTTTAATTAGGTAAAAAAAAGCATAAAGTGTTTAACTGCACCTTGCGTTTGACAGCTGGTGAATCTTTGATGCCAGAGTCCTCCCTGGTCATCCTTCTGCCCAGAATCAGCACCATGGCTGCCACCTCAGAACGCCTTCACTTAACTTTAGGATGATCTGAGGATGGAGAAGTGCTGTATTATTAAAAAACAAACATATTTTCATAAAATATCAGTATATGTTTTTATAATGGCATTCTATGATGTGGTAGGAGAGGATAGCTCATACATTTAGAAAGTTATAAAACCTAATTGGATCACTGTGGTACAAATTGAGAACATTCACTATGGGTAAACAAACAACAGAGCAAGAGGCAGAAATCACGTGTACCAAAAAAAAGATTCCATGGGGTAGTGTTAATATGCCTTTCATAACGGCTTAATGCAATAAGTAGTTTCAAGGAATGAAACCATAAATCCGTGAGCCGGTCCCATTATATCATCAATGCTGCTAAACAGTTGTGCCCTGCAGCACAATGAACTTGCATGAGATGGAACAACAAAGAGACAGAGGCGGGAAAGAGGACGGTTGAGCATCTCATATATTTCTGTCAGGTTTGTTTTGAAAGAGAGTGGGGGAAGGGAAGCTATCAGCCACTACATAATCATTGTTTGAATAAGTGCAAAGTCAATGCTACTAATAACCTTAAGTCATGTTTTTCTGTAACCTTAGAGATTATTCTACTTAGCAAACAACCAATGTGTTCCATTAACTTTAGTTAGACTCAAAAAAGACTGGGTGTATATTTAGGACAGCCAATTCTCAAGTTCCTGAAGATATCTCATCAACACATTAAACTCTCTGATCTATGATCTCACTGCCGGTGTTAAAGTTGGCAGCAGGTCTGGCCTTTCCTCCTGTGAGGTCAGTAATCGCAGGATATTTTTAACTATGGCCCAGCCTAGGAAGACTTAACCTATTCACGTGTGTTATATGCCTTCAGCAGCACCTACCTGAAGTCAAGAAGACCAGAGTACAGGTTTATCCAGATGTGTGTGACGCAGAAAGATAGAATAAAAAAGAATACAAAAGACTGATCTTTGTCATTATCCTCAGGAACAATACACATTTTGCAAAGCTTATTTTTATGGAGTTAAAGAAAACAAAAAAATAAACACTGTAATAAAAAATAATCTGTGACTAAGACCCATTGAGGGGTACATAAAATAATATTACATTTAAAAATAGCATACAAAAAAACATAACCATATTTTAAAGTGTTACATTTTTAAATCTAACTATTTACTGTGAACTATGTAAAGTAAGATAAATTGACAAGAGAAAAGATAATAATAGATTATACATGTTTCTGTTGTTTTAAATATATATTAAAGCGTTTAATTATCTCATTATGCACCTTAATTTAAGTAGAAATTATAGATAAGTAAATTAAATCTAGGCTATATAGGCATAATGTTTTTCCAGGTAACTAAGAGGAAGAACACACTGTGTTCCGTCTGGTTAGACAAAGGACACTTGCCTCCTGCCGACCGTTACCCCTTGACAACATACTTAACCAAAACACTAGCTTTACTCAGCAGGAGAAAACTTAAACCGAAAAGCCAAAAATACTTATAGATTCAGAACTAACTCATTAAAACTTGCTTCTTTGAGAAAAGTGTTTACCTTGAGCAGATGTTTCCAGATGAGGCTTCCTCTTCAGTTAGTGGACAAAACAAAAACAAAAAAAGTATGGATTTGAGAAATAGTGTATCACTAACTTTTACAATATGCCGTCGATTAGTTATGGCAAACAAAGTAGACGGGACATTGTGACTTTCTGGTGGTGGCAAAAGCTAAAAGATCTAACTAGCTAACAGTAAACACAGAACCCATATATACTTGTCAGGCAGAAAATCCAGCCCACTGCACCCACACAGCTGGTCCTAGCGGTGCATCATGGGTAATTGAGTTAAAATACTAGTTGTCGCTTACTTTTTGCCCAAAGAAAAAACACAATTCCCAAACGCCTCTCGTTTTCCACGTGGCTGTCCTTTGTTTGCAAACAAACTCAGCTTTCGGTGGAGGAAAAGATCACAACAAGAAGTGATACACGCAAAATAATACGACTTATATAGCGTTGTTTAACATTACCGCGTAAAGAACACTTACACACTACGTTGAAAGTGTATTCTAAAGGCAACCATCATTAAATACACTTTGTTATATAATTATTACATAATGCCAGACTAACGGACATGTATTCATATAGTTATAATATCGATATCCAATGGGAAAAAAACATGTATTTGTGGCAAACAACAAACAGCTGTCACGTGAAAAGGACCGTGAAAACAGGATGGAACGCAGCATGCTTGCTTTTCTCTCTCAGGTGAGGGTGAAGGAGGAGCTCAGTTTGGAACAAAGGATGTCACAACTTCCTTACCCTGTTGCAACATATTTCTCAGAGCTCCCAAATGAGTTCCCTGAAAGTGTGCACGATGTTTTCCCAGTTTACACTGTTTTGAAACATGTGAGCAGGGCCCACTGGGGGGGATTTAACCCTTTAAACATTATTATTATTATTCTTTATGGAAAATACAGCTTGGGTACACCATGAAATGTACACACAGCAATATGTATTTATAGACACACACGGTCCTATCTGTGTCGTAAGTAACAGGAAATAGTCAGGCATTATCAAACTTCATCGAAGCAGGATGTCACGTAACCCCTAGATTCCACCGGGTCGATCCGTCTGCGCCGCGTTGCGGTTTTGGTCCGGCCTCCTCCGGCGTCATACCCTACCAGGCGCGTTTCAGAAGCATTTCAGAAGCGGAGCGTCTTGCCTGCCGGCTCGCAGTTTTTGTTGATTTGGGCATATTTCCTGGACAGGCTACTTTGTACAGACAAAGTTAATAATAACTGTAATATTCCAGTTATAAACGACATGAATCAAAGATGTGTTGCTGTATTTTAGTGGTAAAAAAATGCATTCATCATCATAATTATTCTATATATATAATTTACACAGTGCCTGTAAACCGGAGGAGAACGCTGGCATTTCTCCTCCTACTTGAAAGACTACGGAGGGATAGGGTCAGTGGCGGCCGGCCCATAGGGGCGCTAGGGGCGCCGCCCCCCCTCTTCCCACATTAAAAAGAAAAATAATTAAAAAAATTAAAAAATATATATTTAAAAAATATTTTTTTTATTTTTATTTTTAATAAACAAGGTAAATATTATATAATTGGTATCAGTAAAATGTATAATCTACAATAAAATCTCGTTTAAAATTGTGTTACGATGTCTAAAGTTACTGATAAGTCACATGTTTCCTGCCTGGCCTTGCCCGTGTATCATTACTCCCTCTGTTGGATGCTGCTGTACTGAGCATTGCAATATATTTATTTTCACTATGTTATTTATTTATGATTATCCTTGGGCTCAGCAAAGATTTGATGTCTGTTGCTGTCTTTTTTTCTATAGTTACTACTGAAATAGAGCCCTGCTGTTTTGTCAGGGCCTTTTCTTTAAATATAATTTTAAAATGTCGATACAGTAGCCCCTTTTTTAAAATGTCTATGCTTAAGTTTTTATCTCAATCTCAATCTTTATTTATTTATATAGCACATTTAAAACAACCTTCAGTTGACCAAAGTGCTGTACAGGCAATAAATATTAAATAACACAATGGGAGTACAATAATAAAACAATAATTAAAAACATGATAAAAAGCACAATAACTAGAAAAATATTTTTAAAAAAACACATACAAATGTAAAAATGTAATGTTCAACTAGTATTAAAAGCCAGTGCAAAGAGGTGAGTTTTTAGCTGAGATTTAAAAAGTTCAATAGACTCAGCAGTCCGGATATGTACTGGGAGGCTGTTCCACAGTCTAGGACTTTTGTTATAGGTGTTGCTATCTGCTTTGTGTAGCGTGGTTCTACAAGCAAGTCTGTGCATTCATTGGGTGGTATCAGAGAGATACAAGGGTCTGTAAATGCAATGAAAACAATTGGCCACAGCAAATAATTGATAATTGAATAATTGACATGTAATTTTTACTTTTGAATACTTCAGTACAAAGGATGTATTGAATAATTTAAGTGATATGTGTACACATATAAATCATTAGTCAAAACAAGGCTACATTTGATTGAATTATAAAAGGTATAATATGTGGTAAACTGAAGAGCCGTTTGGGAGCCGAAAGAGCCGGCTCTTCTTGGTGAGCCGAGCCAAATGATCCGGCTCACCAAGAAGAGCCGGAATTCCCATCACTAATGCACAGCGCCCAGACGAGAGGGCAGCAAGTGCAGCAGAAGCCAACTGTTGCTATCTTTAAACTATGCCGCCGAAACATAATTTCAGCCAATCAGCGTCGTCAAATCTGATGGTCACAGGGCTCCTACGTGAGCGCCCGGTGCAGTCTGTGAGTTGTTTGGACTCGTATCCAAGGAGACAAAACAGGAAGCTGTCATACACTCTGGAAGCTACCATTAGCAGCTAATGAAAACTCCGTTTTTGACATAAAAATGGAATTATGGATCATCAATCATTTGTGACAGACACATTGGATTAACCTTCAGCTGCGTTTTTCTCGTTTTTGATCAGAATTGTTATGCTGCAAAAGGTGAGCATATCTCCGTGTTTTGCTACCTAAAGCTACGTCGTGTGATGTCTGTATTTGCTTCCCCTGTCGCGAGTTCTGATCGCTCAGTGATGATACTTATATTTCTAGAATCTGGAATCTCAGCTTGTTAGCACAGTTTATGCTGTAGAAACTGTTGGAGCAGAACACCTCTGCTACGCGCCGTTCGTTGGATGAGGCTGGATCTCTATTAAATTAAGAAAGGAATTGAAAACACCGGAATCAAAGTTATAACAAATTATCTGAGTTTACTTCTAGTAGGAAACCAAACACATATACAAGTTATACAGAGTACTCGAGCACTCCGGACTTTCAGGTTTGTGATGCGATGCAGATAAATGTGTCAGGACCATCCACTCATCAAACCAAAAAGAAATTGGACTTCAGGTTTGTGATGCGATGCGGACACAGATATCAGGACCAACAAACTCACCAAACCAAAAAGCATTTTTACACTCAAAAACATCAGTATTCATATCTATTTTTGGGGCGGAGATTTGTCGACTCTTCCTTCCCATTTTCCTCCCAAGCGAATTAGAGAGCCCCTGGGGAGGAGCTGTTTAAACTGCTCACCTCCCCCAAGTGTCCTGATTGGCTGGATTCGCTTCTGGTCGAGGTCAATCAGAGTTCCGAACAGAGAGTGAGATCCTAAATTTCACCAGGTCAAAAGTCAACGTTTATCTCCACCTTATCTACACCACATTCCCTTCCTATGAGTTCTTCACCTATTTAACGATGTCTTTAACGACTTAAAAACAGCATCTGGCTTTTAGGGGTGATACAGGCAAGGTTGGTGTGTGACACAGAATCTCTGGGTCAGTGAGTTTGAAAGTGAGAATAACATTCCTATTTGGTGATTATCAAAACCCGTTTGTGATTACCTAAAACAGTTCAAATTATACATGTTTACTTCAATACAGTGTAGAATCATATCTTTTTACTTCAAAACTATGTCCAGGACAAGGTGTTTGAAAGTTTTGGAAGATTCATAGCTAACCACACTGAAGTTATGGAGGTATTGATCAGTCTTCTCATATTTTTAAGCCTCAATTTGTCCTCCCCCCCCTCTAACATCACCAGAAGTCATAATTTAGGGGTCTTTTCTCAAAAAAAATGCCCCCTAGTATTGTGTGATCACCATTTCCACAGCCCCACCTAAAATATTTTCCACCAGCCGCCACTGTATATATGCTATATATGCTCTGAAGGTTCCACTTCCTGCCTGCCCGACCTTACGTTACGGCTGCGTCGCGACAAAAATAGGATTCGATCCTAATTTTAGAGGAGCCCTGCGCTGAGCCGCTTCTGAGACGCTTCTGAGCCGTAACGCGCCGCGTGTGGTGGAATAGCACCCATTGATTAGAGTGGCCGCGATCGCCGTGAGCACCGCGGCGCAGCCGTAACGCAGCCGTAACGCGCCCGTAACGCGCCGCAGACGAACCCGGTGGAATCTAGGGGTAAGGGCTGTCTTTTGCTTTCAGCTGTCAGATTGTAAACAAAGTCACGTGACTGGGGGCAGATGACAGCGCTGACAACAAGGTGTGTTTTATCGCAGCGAGACGCTACAATACTAATTGTGGGCTTATCATGTTGATTCGGCCACAACAGAAAGCCTCTTGCTCTCTCCAGAGGGGCAGCAGGTCAGCCAAAAAGGGCAAAAGGGCCGTTGCCCGGGCAGCACGTCCCTGCGTCTAAATATAGGTATAACCAGGGCCGTCCCTGGCCAACTTGGGGCCCCAAGCGACTTTGGGAGTCCCAGCAGCTTCTACTGAAGCCAGTCCCCAACTCCGGGGACTTCCGGCCGGGGACTCCGGGTGGCAGTATACGCTGTGAAGTTGTTTGCGGCCTGCCAGTAAACCCAAAGCAGAAGAAGACGAAGTGACGTCAGCGGCTCATTTGCGTAATCTTCCCTCAGGGAATTTATGTGTGAACGCGATCTGTACTAAATGCCCTGAGCCGCGTTCACACCAAGTACTTTCCTGTACTTAGTTCCAGCACTAAGAGCCCCGGCGCTTTTAAACCCAGGGCACTTAGTACAGATCGCGTTCACACCGGAGTACTTTTCCCTGAGGGAAGATTACGCAAATGAGCCGCTGACGTCACTTCTTCTTCTTCTGCTTTGGCTTTACTGGCAGGCCACAAACCACTTCACGGCGAGTACAGTAGGTGGCGGTATGCACCTTAAAGTTGTTTGCAATCCGCTGCAAAACAAGAGAAGAAGAAGAAGAAAAACTTCCCGCGTATACTGCGACGCCCACCCACTCGCTGTACATTAGGCGTCTGTTGTTTACCTTCCGACCTCAGACATGATGGAGATGGAGTCGACTGAAGTTGTGCTGTTTGTGCTCATGTTATACAGCTTTGTAACTGAGTTAATGCAGCCTGAGCAACTTGCGTACAATAACAAAACAAGCCGAGCACGAGTGGTGGTGGAGAACGCTTTTGGCAGACTGAAGGGCAGGTGGCGGTGCTTGATGAAAAGAAACGACTGCAAGATGGACAAGATCAAAATCCAGGTGGCAGCATGTTGCATATTACATAACCTTTGTGAAAGTAATGAGTACAGGGACGAATGGACTGCCTTACCGGCGACCCAGCTTTATGAGGCATCTGAACAGCGTGTAAATTGTAAACATTTTGACAATAAAGCTGATCTTTTGTACAGTGCTTTTGTTTCTCTTTTATTTTCCAGTCAAGACAGGCAACATTACAATAGTGTACAGTGTGGCAATATAATAACAATAAACTGTGCCAGGTGTGTTGTATGCACAGTAAATAGGCTCAGCAGCAAACCCACCGTTATTATTTATCTTCCTGAGACCCACTGCATCCGTCTGCCATAAACACTATGGAAACATACATGTTAGTTTCGGCCCATAGTGGACTCCATTTTGTGTTGTGTAAAATGGGGGGGGGAATTAAAAGTTTGCAAATCCCCATGTCCTCCTCAGAGGACAATCATAAAAACATTTAGTTTTAGGTCAAATAATATTTAAAATGATATAAATTATCATATTTGTGTATGTGCCCCTGCCATTCCTCCACAAGGTTGCAACATTGATGATAAATAAATGACAAACAAAGCTTTGCCAGTTTATAACCGATGAAACATGATGGTATCAGAATAATCACTTACATGTGATGTATAGGATGCTATGGTCACTAAAGATAAAGTGTCAGGAGAAATAAGCAAGATACTGTTTAACAGTAAATAGAAGTTCACATTTTTAATGTAAATAAAATAGAAGTTGTACATGTAAATTAACATTATCAATATAAAATAAAGTGTCAGTTGTATCAAGACTATATAATAACAGTAATAACAATAATATAAAATGAACTGGTGAGCATCTTGTCCTCCGTTTCCTGGGCCTTGGTGAACAGCACCATCTGATCCCCGTGCATCGACTCTTTCACCACGGCACGCCGGTCCTCCAACGCCTGGGCGGTGTCAAAGAAATTCGCATCCCGTGTCCGCTTTCCTAAGAGGGGAAAATAAGCAAGATACAAGATCTGTTTAGTCGCCATGTAGTTTTACAACATACTAGGAATGTTTTTTTGGTATTTTCACAAATAGAATTAAGGTTTCACAAATCTGAAACTGTGTTATAAAGAATCTTTTGACTCTCTGGGATAATCCAGTCCAGATTTGATGAGTCTAGGTATAGTGGTTTTAGATCAGGACCTGGTCTAATGTGGTCTACATGTAAAAAAAGCACTGAAATCTCCCTTTTTTGTATTTTCACAAATAGAATTAAAGGTTTCACAAATCTGAAACTGTGTTATAAAGAATGTTTAGCCTCTCTGGGATAATCCAGTCCAAATCAATCGGCTATGCAGCGATTTAAGAGGTTCAAACACGGAGGATTGTTCCTTTTTGAAGAGTGCTTCATGTATGCTTGAACTTTGTTTAATGTTGTTGAGGCAAGTTTTCTTACCGGAAGTCATGTGACCTCTAGCCCGGATGTTTACAATGTTTGTGAGAGAGTAAAAAGGCGCGAACGTAAATGCCGGTCTAGGCGAATACGTTTTCACGCTGTTTCATAATTGTACCAAAAAGGAAATAAACATGATTGTGAACATCAGTTCGATGCGTAACGTTCTTTCAAGACAAAGTTACAGTGTGTGTACCTTTGCGTTTGGTTGCTGGTAAGGAGGACGACCAAGCGCTGTGATCTAGAATGCAAAGCTCGCTTGTTTCCAATCCCGAGAGTTGTCCATCCTCGCCTGAAACAGACGATTAGTGCCATGAGTTAGTGAAGCAAATTACAGAAACACTGCACAGTTATTCACAAGTCAAAACGTGTTCATAGCGGCCGAGAATATCTAGCTAGCTAGATGTAGCTAGCTCGGGGCCGGTGTTAGCCTATTCAGCCTAGCATGGCTAGCTTGATCTACTGAGCAAATAAAAGTACATCTGAGACCATTATTGTGCAGATTAAAACCCCAGTGCATGTAGTTGATTTTACCTTCGTCGTGGTAGTCATCGTTGGCCACTGAATCCGCCGTTTGTAGTCCTGCCTGAGTTTCTTTATTTTTAGCCGGTGGGGCTGTGCACGATTCCCAGGTCGAGTGAAAGCTACTGAACTGGCTTCAGTAGCATTCCCTGGGTCGCGTCCTCGGCGTAGATCTCCAGAAGCGCCGACACCTCCTCATCATTTCTTGATGCTTGCCATAACTGCTTTCAAAAACAAACCCAACGCTCCGTCGGTGCGTTGGGTTTGTTTGGTTTTTGTAGCGAGGAAAAACAATGGCGTCTCCACACAACATTTTCACAGTTGTACGGGCGTGGTTTGCAATTCGCCCAGTCAATCAGCACTGGGGCACTTTTCACCCACAGGAAAGTACGATCTCTCAGCAGGCTCTAAAAATGGGGGTAAAAGTTCCCGAGATTAAGTACGATTTTTGGTGTGAACGCGACATAAGGGGTACTAACGGAACTAAACGCGAAAAGTACGGTGAAAAGTACTCCGGTGTGAACGCGGCTCTGGGGTAATAAGTGCCGGGGCACTAAGTGCCGGCACTAAATACCAATAGTATGAAGCTGCAGCGTCGGAGGCTGCACTCTCAGGACCGCACTATCAGGACCGCACTCCCAGGACCCTAGTTGTTTTGCAACATCGCCACCTAGCGGATTGGATGACCGCAAAAGTAGACATTGTAATGCTTGTTATTAACCATCTAAAAATGCATGAAAATCGCAAAAGTAGACATTTACATGCATGAAAATATGTTTTTATTATTATTATTATATTTATTATTGTTTATTTTATTTATTTTTTACAACAACAATTTGTTGTTAATATCAAATGTATTTTGTATGTCAGATGTAAAAAGATAGTCTTTTATATTTGTCTTATCAAATTTGACATACAACGTAAATATATATATATATTGTAGTAATAATGATATCATCTATTTATAATTGTAAATGTATATTGTATGTAGACATACATTTATTATATATATTTTTTTATTGTATTACACGTTCAAAATGAATCAAATCAAATGTGTCTTTGAAGAGGTGCTAGATTACTGAAAAACAACTGTTAGTGTGTTTATGCACCAGGCTGCAAAAGATAAACATGCAATTTGACCGAGAGGCATTTCAGTGCAGAATACATTTATTGGGCACAATTTCCACACTGTGGATTCTTCAATCTGCTGTTGGTCTGCTGTTGACCACCTTCTCCTGGGAGATATCCATTCTAGCACTCTGTCGTGGCACTCTGAACACTGGCTGAAGGGTTCCCTCGAGCAAGCTTCTGGCCTCCAGAGTCCAGAAGGCAAACCTTTGGCCATGCCTTTGAAACAATAAGAACAAGATGTAATCTAAAGTATTGCATAGGGAAAGGCTAAGGCATTGGTGCCCAATTGATATGCATTAATAATCTCAACAGATATTGCCATCCAGAGTCTTACAGCTCTTGTTACTGATGGTCTACTGATCTGTAGACGGTTAACCTAATATAACTAACAGATGTTCTATTGACATGCTACTGAGTTTGTTGAGAGATTGTAGATAATCTACAAGTGACCCTCAAAATAAAGTGTTACTGAAATTAAAACACACATATTGTTAAGGGCTTTCATACCCTTGTATTTCAAAACGCTCCATGAGAATAATAATAACTGACTAAAACACCTCATGCAATATTGCAAAACATGTCAGAATTATGAGACTGTCTGATAAACAGTAAACAGGCAGTCAGCACAGTTAAGATTATTTACAATGAATTCAAATAGTAATACAATGACTATTAAAGAAGCATTTACACTGAAGACAGAACTTAGGCTACTGCTGATTTAATGTAGCGGACAGACAGATCATATTGACATGCTTGTGTCATCCTTTGAAGTTTAATTAATTAGCTGACTATAATTAATGATCAGAGTTCGGAAGTTTACTTTTTTTAAATGTAGTAGGTTACAGATGACTAATTACCCTGTTAAAAATGTAATAAGTAATGTAACTGACTATGTAACTATTTGAATTGATATTCTAATGTTAATTATGGTTATTTTATGTTTTTTGTGAGTCACTTTGGATAAAAGCCTCTGCTAAATAACATAACCATAACATACGGTTTCATTAAACAAATAAACAAAAAGGCTAACAGTTGGTTTTGCAGCGAGTCATCATCATAGGCTAACAGATGACATTTAGCACGTGTTGCTTGTATTGCTGTCCAATTGAATACACCAGAATAGTTGTTAACTTTAAACAAACAACATGATTCACATTACTCACACTCTTACTGTAATTAGTGATTAAATCAACAATTAATGTAGGACACCTAGATGGGCTTGCCAAAATCACGCTACAGTTTCATTAAACAAATAATCAAATATGCTAACGAAACTAATGCTTTTGCTAATAATGCTTTTACCGAAAGCTATAGCTAACGAATAATTGTTTTTAGTGCCTTTAATACTGTTAGAAGCTATCATAAGCTAACAGATGTTTGTTTGTATTGCCTTAAGACTATCATAGTTAATGTTAGCTAATCACACTTCATTTCAAGACACCGGAATTGTTATTAATGTTAAACAAATAAAACTTTAAAAGCACTTCACATTACTCACACTCTCTGCATTGTCATTCATATTCAGGTCTCCTGCTCTCTAGGTGGCAGTGTCACGAAAAACTAGGGTCCTGTGAGTGCGGCCCTGTGAGTGCGGTCCTGGGAGTGCAGTCTCCGACGCTGCAGCTTCATGCTACTCCAAAATACGGCAAAGTACTTGGTGTGAACGCGCCTATTGTATCAACAACTACACACACATTTCTATCAGTATTTCTCTGTGTTGTGGTTGACATGATGATGACTGTTAGGAGTTAAAGGTCGCTACACACCAACCTGAGACCAAAGAACGCGTCCCGACTTTTACGTCCGCTACGTCGCCTGCGTCGGCTACGCCGCCCGCCTACGAACACACCGCAAAGACTTCAGTCGACGAGTGGCAATAACTTTCCTTACCAGCAGGCAGCGGTAGTGACGTGTATTCGTCATTCAAAAGAGGCAGACTATACACCGAGAGAAGAAGAACAGACTGCGTGATATAAACAAACAACAAATAGCGTCTGGGTTCCATTTTCACTCTCTCTCGTCGATCGAAAACATGTAAAGATAAAAAAGAAACTTTTGCGTCCGGGTGAGATGAAAATAAAAAAGATTAGCCGTCTGTGTGTGCCTTCTTAATCGTTTGTTTTGGTCCCTCACTTCCGCTTCGCTTCTCATGAACTGATTCGCTAAGCTGAACAGCCAATCAGAGTGATTTCTTTGGCCGACTTTCTTTGGCCAACTGTCCGAGGGAGGTGTGAAAATGTGCCGTAAAGAGACGACGGTGTGGGACACACCAACCTGAGTAGGGCGCCGCGAATGCCCGACTGCCTCTGACGGCCTCTGACTCCCAAAATCGGGTTGGTGTGTCAGGGGCTTAAGGGGAGAGGCTGAGCATCACCATGAAATGTGCAAATTTACATAAAAATGAATAAAAGGGGAAAAAATGCTCCATGTTTTTTAGGCTGTACACTTTAACTGTTATGTAAGCCAACTAGACAGACAGTTTATCACTCTTCATCCTGTACATTAGCAGATAAAAGGCATAACATACTTGAATGAATGGTAAATAAAGAATGCTGGAAATAACTGCATCTCCATTAGCCTATATGCTATGCAGAGACTGCCTTCTTCATGTCGTGAATTGCAGCTGATGTTTTAATATGGCAATTGGCAAAAGTTTGCGCTGAGAACTGCGCTGAGAACTGCGCACGAGGCCCCCTGTGCGAGGCCCCCTGCGCAATGTGAGGCCCCATGCAGCCTGCATGATCGGCCTGTAGGGAGGGACGGCCCTGGGTATAACTCAGTAAAACAAACTGACTGGAAAATCCAGATGTTGAGTGACACCGGCAATTGCTGCGGGGGCTGCAGCACCCACATCTGCGAGGCTCCACTAGCACCCGCATCCCCAAACGCAAAAACCTTCATAACACACAAGGGGACGGGTAATAACCGGAAAAGCATGACATGGGACCTTTAAGCCGGGTAAGCATCAATGTCAAGAGCAAACATGTCCATAAAAAAACTGGTTAATCAGTCAATACAGAAAATAATCAGGCATGTTGTATTATAAGAGCTATGTAATACCACTGCGATGAAAACTAATACAAATATGGCAGACAATAGCAAATGTGATTTTGATCCATCTATAGATGTAGAAAGGATGACAATGAGCACCAGGAGCAGGTGTTTAGAGGAAGTGTGAAGAGAGCCCAGTGGCTTGATATCAAATGGTTAGATGTGCTGCAGTAAGAGCAGTGACGCAGCCCAGTGGACAGACAACTGTGTTCCTCTGCTGTTGAGTTATTGTACCATTTACTGATGACTCATGAGACGGAGATAAGGCCCTGTAGCCAGGATGTCTGACTTATCACCATCCATCACACCTTCCTAAGTGAGAGAAGGAGTTTTTTTTCCCTCCTCTCTAGTTCCGGCAGTCAGTCAGGCATGTGTTAAAGGGGACATATTATGCAAAATCCTCTTTTACATGTCTTTTATACATAAACATGTGTCCCCTCTGTGTAAAGAGATTCTGAAAGTTTCAGGAAAAAAGATTCGCTCACTTTTTGTCCTGATCCATTTATATAAAAACCTGTCTGAAAATGAGCTGATCAGATTTTGGCCACTTTATGTCATAACGATTTTTTGGCTTCCGCCCCCCCACCTTATCACCTGAATCTCCTCCTAGAGCACCATTGTGTTCTTTTTAACCAAATATCTCGCAGAGGGGCGTTGGGAGTGGCTCCTTATTTTCATCTAAAGTAAAAGACAGAGAATCAGCACTTTTGAAACAGGGCTGAAACAGAGAGGTTTATGGGATGCTACAATGCATGATCTGTTTGGTATTTCGAGCCAAACACTTCAGAGACATGTTTTGTATATATCTGAGACCTATAATATATTGATGAAAAACAGTATAATAGGGGACCTTTAATGATCGTCTTGGACATCCAGTTTTAGACAAACATGACTGAGAGCAAATGGAGTTAAGTGCTTTGTTACCACAGAAGGGCCATAAAGCTGAGGCTGAGTGTCTGGTGCTACATGGCTCTCAACTACATAATGATAATAAAGAACACATTTTGGTCGCACAATTGTTTTAAAACAAGGGAGTTCAGCATTGTTTTATTTTTGATCCAAACAGCAGTAATGTCGGGTTTCCAGTGTACAATTAGTGTAGCCATAATATGTATTTTTTTAGAAGAAAAGACAAGAATTAAGAGGGTGTGCTTCAGTTAAAAGTGATGAAAACAGGGACAGGGGAACAACCAGGACTGTAGCTCATGTATTGTTTCTGTGAATGTGGCGATTTTAACAAGCTGAGGAAGAGATTATGTTCTAATTGTTTTGTTTTGTATTCTTTTATTTGACTACTGTTGTCAAAAACTTAGTTAAAATGAAGGAATTATAGTGTTTATTTGTTGATTGTTTTGAAACAGAAGACAGTTTACACCAACAATCTATATATGTTAAATTAATATAAGACATGTGGAAAAAAAGTGCTTGCTAGTCAAAATAAATAAGAAATGTAGACTCATCCTGGCTACTGTCCTTGCAGACACATATTTGTTTGTTGTGTAGGACTTGAGAAAACAGTAAATATGAATATTAAACCAAATCCATTAGAGAAATGTGAAAAATGTACAGTTGGCGATGTCTTCAGGAAACTGTGGTCTGGTCAAGTCTCCGGTGCGGGTGCAGCAGCTGCATTAAAGTTTTAGAGATCTCCCTGTACCTCAGCCCGTACAGGTATGGAGCAAACGCCCTGGGCAGCAACATGAACACAGACATATTGACAGTGCTGATCCACACACGAACATCCTGACTTATGGCTTTCTCCTGGAAAAGGAAGAGCTCCAGGGTGAAAACAAAGCCGGGGGCAAAGTAGAGCAGGAGCAGAACCCCGTGAGCTAGCAGCGTGACCCGGGCCCTGGAGAAGCGGCTGTGCCAAATACCATGCGTCCTTGTTACCATGTAGAGCTGAATGTAGCACACGAAAATGAGTAAAGCACAGATGAGTGCAGCTACGAAGAAGTAGATGTGGACCCCCTCCAAGTTATTGACCTGAAAAAAGCCGAGGGAGATGAGGGCCAGACAAAAAGCCACCTCATGGGGATTCCCCTTCTCCATCTCCATCATGATCAGCAGGGTGAAAGGGTACAGAGCCGCCAGCACCCACACCCCCACCAGTATGCGGTGGGTGCGGGCAGGTGGAAGAACATCATGATAACGGAGAGGCCAGCGAACTGCAGCGTAGGTGTCGACCACCATGAGGGTGACGGTGAGGATGGCACAGCAGTAGGTGGTGACAGTGATGGCTGTGACCAGCTCACAAACCAGCCAGGGGATTGGAACTCTCACAGCGTTACAGATGATGGTGGTCATGTTGAGGACGAGGTAGAGTATGTCTGCCGTCAGGGTGTTGGCCACCAGCAGGTAACGTGTCTCCTGACGCAAGGCTCGGGACAGGACAATGCATGACACGAGAACAGGGTTGGCTAGCAAGGTGGCAACAGTGATCACTGTGGTGGGGATGAAAAAGTACTCCAGGTGCCACTGCCGCAGACTCTCCAACCATTCCTGTGTGAGGTTGGACATGATCAATGCTGACGCCATTATCTTTTGATAGATGCAGGCACAGATGCTGTGACTGAGGGGGGGTGTGTTGACTACTTCCTCCAGCAACCTTCTGGTGATGAAAAGACCAAAAATAATATCAATGTTCAGGCAGTATAGTATAGGCATAAGTATAGAGACTATTCTATGTAAGGTTATCATTGTATGCACTACTATTAGTGGTTCACCAGATTAAGGAGTGTAAAAACTCTATTTTATGAACTTTGATCTTAAAATAATGTATTTTATTGCGTGGAAAGAGCCATCTTGTTGTATTGCTGTTGTGTTAACGCGTGCACTGCTTTGCATTAGGGAAATGAGAAGCCATAATTCAAACATGAGGACACAGTAATAGACTGCCAATTGACTTTTATGTTGCGATGGAAAACAAATGCAAATGTTGTCAACGATTCTCTCTGTGAAAAAAGAACTTTGAAAAATTACTAAGTTTACTTATATACGCAAAAAAATCATCCTGTTGTCTAAATCATCAGCTTTGTCACTTATACAATCTTAACGACTTGTTACTATGAAGAGATGGATCACTCAATAACACTGGGCCTATCTTTATTTACTTGTATATACCATGTCTTTCCTTTTTTGGCCCAACGTTGTACGTAGTTAAATACACACAAAATAATATTTTTTAATAATATAATCATGATAACCGTACCACTGCCATCCCTTGAGATAAAACAGATATTCACTTGTTCTGACAAACATTTTCAGACATACATATAAACAAATTATTGATTGAGTAAAGGTACGTTATCCTACCTGATTTCCAGACCAGAAAAACCTCTCGGTGTTGCACATCCATTGGGCTTCGCACTTCTATAAATCGATAGATGCTTTGTATGACTCCTCTCACCCGCTGGCCTTATCTGCTCCACTGTTTACCCCTACAGATAATACAAGGATGGAGAAAGCGAAAACCACTTGGCAGTCACATAGTAACAGGGTGGAGCTTTCATACTGTTAGCTGCCCCTCATACAGGCACTTTATCAGGGATTTCTACCCAGGATGTTTCATATCTCATATAGCTTAATATGATTTGAGAACCAAGTAGATTATATTGTTAAGATTCACATTAAGCATCAAGGCAATTAAGCCTGAACAATTGCTTTGTGGGGCCACTGAAGGAAAGAATATATGATAGAAAATGTTCACACACAAGAGTTGTAACTATTTTTAACATAGTCTCGTCTTTCAGCCCTAACCTCACACTGCCGTCATCTTATTTTGCAGTCTGGGGCCCCCGAGATAAACCCAAACAAATCAACTTTAAACTGCAGGGTTCAGTGGTGGGTACATTAAAAAGAGAACAAGCTATGTAACAATAACCGCAACATTGTTTTCATGTGTGTTTTAGATTAGAATTTTCTATAGTACCTAATTACAAACCCGAAGTCATCAACCTGATAAAAGGAAACATTTTATTGGTTTATGTATCATTATCAGATATATCATTTCTCTATTCATCTAACTTCCTCTTTAAATCGAGTTTCCCCCTCCCACAGTGTTCTGTCATCTCTTTCTTCTCTTCCTGTATGCACTTTTCCCACTCTCCTCATCTTCTTCATCCTCCTCTTCTTCTTCATCATCATCATCACTATCAGCTTCAATGCTCCCGTGCAGCTGCTGCTCCTCCTCCTCCTCCTGCCATTCTCTCGCCATCAGTCTCTGAAACACCTCGTACTCCTCTGCTGAACCTTTGGCAACATCCGTGAGGAAAGTGTCCAGGTCAGATTTGAGGATGCTGTCCAGTTTGGAGTTGATGATAATGGTCTGTCCCTTCTTGTCGGGGGTTTGATACAGGCCCCTGCGCTCCAGAAAACAATGTCGACAGCGCACCTCCTCCAGAGTGTAACGGAACAACCTGGACTTCACCATGTCCGCCTGTTTGACTCCCATTCGGTAGTAGACGTACTGTGGAGAGATGAGTTGATACATGCTGTTAAAATCAACAAACAGCTGTTACAAGGGGCGGCAGTCTTTATATGTATCTATGTATGTATTCAGACCTACTGTGTATAGGTCGTGTCCTGTGCATGTGTGTGTATTGTAGTGTGTACATTGTACTCAAATCAAAAGAGGAACAAGTAACTTAACAAACATATGGCTATTTGGCATAAATCTGATTATTTGCGGCTAAATTAGGTTGTAATTCCTTATATTATAGTTGTGTTTTGTTTCTGTTTTCTTGAGACTGCATCTTAATCAGGTCTCCTAGAAACAAGTTCATAATGTCAATTAGACTGACTGATTAAATACAGACTAAATTAATATGAAAGCACAACATAAGCTTTGATTTCATTCTGTAAAGACAGCGAATTCACAAACCACACTGAGATTCATTCACAGCCACTGTTGCCCAGGAGATGTGGAGTTTAATTATGACCACCAGAGGGAGTACTACATCAGTGTCCTAACTACTACTTAGATTTAGATTGAATTTTGTTCACACACAAAAAAAATATCAGATTTGGTTTTGAGCGTGCTGTTGATGGACACTATTGTCCCAGAATGCATTAAATGGATGAGCTGTCCCGCAGCTGGAAAGAAAAGTGAATTTATGGATGATGATGATGATGATGATGAAAAAGCTACAGGAACACATTGTAAAAACTATTAAAATAGGAAATCTGTGGGGTGAAAATGTTTTCCGTTTGTAAAATGTAAATGAGTGACTAACATCTGTCACGGCATTTCCTGTTGGGGCATAACAATAAAATATGTAGATTTATTGTATACTGTAGGCTACTAAGAGGAAAAGTAAATTGTCCACACAGCATGTCATTATTGTCTAGTTTGAATTATACAATCTGTGTGAACAAGGGTATTGTTTATTTTACTTCTGCAGCCTTTCATGTGATGTTTGGCCAGGTTTTGTAGAAGTCAATACATTGGCTGTTTACTATTGGACCTGTTGCCTGTCTCTATACATATTGATTTAAATGTGTCTTACAATTTATGTTCTGTTTTCATCAGAGTGAATGCAGATTTAACAGTCACTCGATTATAAGGCCCATCATAATTTGTGCAGAGCCAATGGTTATGGCTTCAAATTCTGTTTTGCCCATAAATACTGACCTGAAACTTGTACTCCAGCTGCTCCTTGTCTTCCAGTATTACGGCAGGACTATCTCTCAGGATGTCTGTGACCTGCTGGGAAGTAAACTGGCACTTCTCCTTGAGGAACAGCACCATATGTTTTACTGTCTTCACAGGCACAGTCAGGATCTGGGGGAAATGGGAGACCACTCTCTGAAGACTGCCTAATGGGAAATAAGGAAAAATAGATGTTTGATTATCTTACAAAAGCCCCCAATATGACGTATGTCAACCTAAAGCAATTCTTCAACAATGTTATGACAAAAAAGATCATGATCTCACCTTCAACTAAACCTAGTTTCCGCATGTTTCCTATGCGCTGGTGAAGGTGCAATTCGTTGATAGTGTAAAGTTCAGGGCATTTCTCCAGAATTGTTAGCACACTGGAAGGTTTGAGGCCCAAGACGAACATAACTGTGAGAGTGGACAGAGAGTGTTTGGAAGCACTTGTTCCTCTGAGTTTGGAGGTGGCATCATATATATGCTCTGCCTGGGAGTCTGTGAATCCCATATCAACCAGAGAGGGGAGGGACAGCTCTGTGACCGGCTGCCTGGACAGAGGATGGGGCTCATGGGTGTGTTGTGGTGACTGGACAGTCCCCTGGCTGGTGGAGGAACACAACAATCTGCCCCCAGCGCACAGAGGCTGGAGCTGGCATCTCCCAAACTGAAGTGGGCCGAATACAGAGTGGGTGGCATTCCTCAAAGTCCACCGAAGAACCTGTAGAAAATAAAACCATGATTATAAGTTCAAGTTTACTGTTATGTACACTAAAACGTAGTTGTATTTAAATGCAATGAAATGCATCTGGTTTGGCTCTCACACACACTATAAGCTGTTACGGTATGTCCCCGTTTTATTTCTTGTAGTAGAATTATGATGAATAGTCCGAACAGAATAATAACCCCTGTTATTGCTGTAGAGAAGATACGTAAACAGAGTATAGCTAATAAACAGGCTGTTGTCATTAGCATGTTAGCAAACATGAAGGTTATAGCTGAAATGCGTGGACTCTCAGTGCTGTCTTCCACATGGTTTATCAACGCGGCTAATTGTGTAAAAGCTTCACAAAGTAACAATATTATTTTAAGTTGCTTTAATAGAAGAATTGGGATTTGAAGCTGATTTACCTGACTCGCAGCAACTCGGGTACCCATGCTTGTCCGTCGCTTGTAAACGTCCGTCTTTAAACCTGAACAGAGGGTGGAAGACAAAGGTTCCGCTGTGCTCTGCTTGCCTGTAAATTACCGAATACACTGAGAATCAGACTTTGAATCCTTTATATTTAGACGAACGCTGACCATTCACGATTTTACCAGAAGAAATATCCGACATGTTAATCGCCTTGATGCAGAGACAAAGGGCAAGACCAGTATTTGAGCTTAAGGAGACTGAGCATTTGCTATCTGCAGTTAGAAGCAGTCAGGCAAAGCCATCTGGTACTCCAATATTATAAATTGAATACAAACGGCTGTACAAAGAAATTAAAATAGGTTATCAGTGTTAGCATGACAGAAATGAATTAAACAATTACAATTCTGATCAACAGACGAGCCTTTAATTATTTAAAAAGGAATAACATTTGTGGTCAAATATTTATTAATGTATGTATAAATAGATAAAATATTGTAAATATACTTAGAAGTATAGATAAAAACACGTAAAAATCACCAACATAAAACAGACACAGAAGTTAAATCAGTAAAACAATTCCCTTTAACTTCCATCCAGTTCTCTGTGTGGTTCCTCTGAGGCAAACAACTCAAGGTTGGGATCACTTGTCGGTTTGGGTGGCAAAGCTGGATCCCATTTAACCATTACTATGTTTTAATGCCTCACCTTTTTCTAAATTTGAAGAATAAATTAAAAGGGAAAAAAACATACATCATGATGGTTTTGCTTTGTTTTGCTATGAGAAATGACTTATATGTCAAACAAGGACATTTTGATAAACATCTTCATAATGATATGAAGTCCATTGGTCTCTAAAAGACTACTGTCTGGACGGTAGTGTATGATTATGTCTTCGGACTAATCCATTTCTTCATTTTGCACTTCATGTCCTCTTTGCACTACAGCACATTAAAAGGTTGGACGGATGGTCGGGATGACACTCCCTTTTAACTCGGTTTTCAATCTTCATGGAGGTACTTCTGAAGCTCTGTTTCCAGGGCCACCATTGACAACCTGTCATCCTCATCTTCCTCCTCCTCCTCATCATCATCAGGAAGAGTCTCATCATGTCCATCGGGGAACAAGCCTTGACCGACGAACGCTTCAGGGCCAGAGTCCGGGTGCTGTGGTGAGCCTGCTTGAAAAGGGAAGGAGTACATAAGCTGCCTTTACATTTACTTGATATAGATATTATTCTTATTTGATTTGAGAATAAATACAGTCTTTCATATTTGATATTGTATGTGCTTTTTCCCAGTTTTAAAAGCTGAATTATAGTAAAGTAATGTCATTTTCTGGACTTACCAGACTGTTGTAGCTGTTCTATTATTTGGCTTAGTCATTATATCTGCATTACTGAGGATTATAAATCAATTAATTAAACTCATTGTTTAAATATAATGTGAAAGTACCATCAGTCCACCCTACAATATTGAAAGAGCTATTGAGTCAAAAAGTGTAATATTAGATTTTCTCCACATCACCAAGCCATAACATATATTTATTTAAAGCATGGTGGGAAAGGTAGCGATAATTTTAACTTGGAATTAAGACGAACACATATTGTTAAATGTGCAAAGAAAGGGTTAATCAAGTACAGGTGGAGGAGCACTATAGAATCTGAAGAGGAAAACACGGCCGGCCATTGTCAGTGTTAAGAGCACTCACAGTAGCACTGGGATTCAGGCACCACCTCTGTCCAGCTGTACTCTGCCATGGAGATGGGCTGGCTGATCCAGGCCTGCAGCAGCAGCTGGTCCAGAGTCATCCTCTGAGCGGGGTCAGGGTGCAGCAGCCCACACAACACATCATGCAGCTCTGAGAGACGACAGAGACAATTAAACACAGAGAGAAAAAAAATGGTCAGTTTTCTGAGAGACAATGATGGAAAACTATATTCAAGATTCAGGGCTTTAATGCCATGTGCACATTAGCTACAGTGTAGATATGGCAATGAAAAACGTAAGTCACAGGCTCCTCCAACTGTGCCACATGAATATATATTGAACATAAAACAAATAAAATAGTGCAAGAGAATGTTTTGAGATGTGCAAGTACATTCAAATAAATAAATAAAATAGAAGTGCAGCCTCCAGTGAAGAACAGCGGTTTACCTGGAGAGAGGGGGAACGGAGGCTTCAGTTTGGCCTCCAGGATCTCTTCAACACCACAGAAAGGGTTTTCACTGAACAGCAGAGTGTAGAGCAACACACCCAGAGACCACATCTCCAGCTTGGGACCCTCATAGCTAGGAGACAATGAACAAGGAGACAAACAACAATTACAACGAGCTTTCACTTGGCAATATCAATTAACATGGAAGCATTTTATTTTCCAGATGATTTAGTGTCTGCGTACAACTTTGTAAATGTTCAATGAATATTTCGTTGAGGCCACTTAGTTCATTCGTCACTGTAAAGGTTAATGAGTCATAAACGTTATACAAGACTGTCTTTAGAGCTATGAGTAAGCTGCGTGATCACAAGGACAGTTATTCCCCCTTTAAAATAAATCATCCATAGAAAAGGGACCAATATGGCTTTTTTCATTTGTTGCTAAGTGAAAGGAACAAACATCACTTGTCACTCTCAGGTATTATGTACGTACGGATTTCCCTGAAGCACCTCCGGGGAGCAGTACTCCAGTGTGCCACAGAAATTGTAAAAGAGCTTTCTTGGAGCCATCATGGCAGCAGAGCCAAAGTCTATGAGGCGGATGTGGAAACACTTGTCGATGATGATGTTTTCGTCTTTTATGTCCCTGTGAAGGATGTTCTTAGACCTCAGATAGAAGACGGCAGCCACCAGCTGGAAAGAGACAGAACCTCCAGTTTACCAAGAAACAAAAAAACACATCTAATTTCAGAGACTATTGTCCGGTAAATGGATTATAATGCCCGTGTGAATACCTGTCTGAAGATGTAGCTGGCCAGGGGCTCATCCAGCCGTGGCTGCATGTCTATGAACTCAAAAAGGTCCAGGCCATCTCCATGTTTCTCCATCACCATCTGGAAGTAGCTCCCGTTCTCAAACACCTCCAGCACCTAGTAACAGACACACATATAGGAGGGGAAAAATAGTTAAGCAAAATAAATGAAGCATTTTACAACTCATTTTATTAACCCTTGTGCATGAGTTCCTTTGATGTTCATTAATGACAACACATTTTTCAGATGTTTAACGCTTAACATGCCAGTTTGCTTACATTATCCACGTTTTTTTCTTGTTTATTTCTCTGACGGTATTTGTGCATGAAACTAGGATAATAATGCCAAACTTGGGAAAATGTTGGAAAATAGAAATAACCACAATTTTGTGTCCAGGGCTCTAAAGTCTGATATAAAAGAAGGAACCATTTTATGCTGTAATGGCTATGGGATAAAAAAAAAGTAGTTTAAATTGGGACATTTTTAACCTTAAGGATCTAAGTGTCCACTTTTTTGTAAGACAGTTTATTATTGACTTATTAGCAGAGGTAACATTAAAGGTGGGGTAGGTAATTTTGGAGAAACCAGCTCGAATGATTGGTCGTACTTTTTACAGTACTACGGCTTCCACAGATGAACATTTTTTAATGGATTCTTTGTCAAAGCACTTAAGATATTCATTGCTATCGGGATGTTAAGAGCATTCCATGGAATATAACAAAAAGTGTATCTCGAGTCGGTTTCTCAACCTTACCTACCCCACCTTTAACCAAAATTATCAAAATATAATGAACAAAAATGTCCCTTCCGAGGCAGAGATGTTAAAGATTACCTTGACTATGTTGTGGTGCTGAACTCGTGTCAGGATGGCGATCTCCTGGCTGACTCGCCCCAGCATCGGGTCATCCACCCAGCAGTCCTTCACTATCTTGGTCTTGCTAATGAACTTCACTATCACCTGCAAAATAGAAAAATAAATACGTCATTAAAACGGTCACATTACTTTCCAAAATCAGTTGAAATACTTTCACATATAAATACAGTAGCTGTGTATTGTATATACATGATTAAGATAGCTTTCTGAATGAATGTAAAAGGTTTTCTTACTTCTAGTCCATCACAGCGCCTTATTGCCTTCCAAACAAAACCAAAGGCTCCTTTACCCACAGCTTTAAGAGGCTGGTACACTTCTTCAAACTGTCCGTCACAGGCTCGAGACTGATCCAGGTCCATGGTGGTGTGTAAAGCCTCCCCGATTCTCTGAAAGGAGGAAAGCAGTAAAGAATTAAAAAAAAATGCAGAGTAACACTTTTGATATTTTAATAATATGAACCGGTGCCATCCTAACTTGTTATTAGAGTTTCTCACTGACCTCTCCAAGACTGGCTCCTGATTGGTTGTGCCGTGATCGATCTGTCTGCATGAGTGTCCCGGTCAGGCCAGGTCTCCTCATCCACACACAGAACATGGAGCTCCCATCAGAGAGGTCAGTCCTGCACACATCACACTGCACATCTGGAGAGAAAACAAGGTACCGGTTAAAGCCTTTTAGCTTTGTGAGGTGTAGATTTCTTAGGGAAATGGATGAACAGCTGTGATAGTACCAACCTACTCTTGTGCCATCTCTGTGGTACGCACATCCTTCGTATCGGCCCTCAACTATCTGTGTTGTGTCCGAGGAAACGGTGTGTCCGTTCCCCTTCTGTTTCTTAGGAGTAGATGTGGAAGGAATGTCCGTCATGGACTGAGTCCCACCGCTCATTGGCATGCAGAACTCTTGGCCCTTTTCTTTTTGAATTAAAGACAGAGCTCCCCACTGATCCTGCTCGCCCTGGTTGTTTTCTTCTCGTTCTGTACTTGCGTTTCTGGCTTCTACATCAGCGTTCCCAGGCTCCTCTTCGCGGTCGGACTCTACCACGCATGGGGAGGGGGTACGCAGGAGCTCGGCTGTGTCACAGGATATCATGGGGTGTTGGTGATCGTCATCGTACCCTCCGCCGCTGAGGAGCTCTACACTGGCGCTCAGATCTAAGTCGGCGAGGGCCCGGGTCACCAGATCCCCGCTGCTGTTCAGGTCCAGGAAGCAGCTGGCTGAGTCCACGATGTGTGCTGAACGAGAGTCCTCCGCCGGGCCCGGATCAGAACCACAATGGCCGGCAAACTTTTCGCAGAAGCCAGATGAAGACCTGGGAAATTGTGACAATAAATTGATGACAAAGAACTCCAACTGATGCCACTAGATCCTCCCAGAAATACATAAATAAATTCTGATGATGTTATTTAATCAAAAGGATATTCTGAAAATGCCGTGTCATTAACAAAAAGGGCTTCACAGCATCCACACAACATACATTTGGAGCTATATCAGTGGCTACTTGCCTGTTATTGATGCAAGTGAAAAGTTATCCAGTCCAAAATAGATGTTAATACTTTGTGGTTATCATGGAAGGATTCATACATTTTCATACATCAACAAATAGGCTGTTTAACAATAAAACATCAGATTGGTTGATAACATGCAGAAGAAGTTAAAGCTGGTATTTTGGTGCTAAAATGTGGTCAATAAAATGTCTTTAGACTAAGAAATACTTCGACCATTACCTGCTCTCTAGGGAGATGACCTCAAAGCTGGAGTCCTGCAGGACAGAGGCACATGAGCGGGGGTCTTTGCCTACATCAGGAGAGGGGTCATCAACTCTGCAAACAGCATGTCCACCCTGACTGTCTAAAGAGGTAGAGAAAACGAACAAAAAAATATCAATACAGTTCTTTTTAAAGACAAATCATCTCTAAAGTGTTTTCTCGTTGGTGCTTTTGTTTACTGCTAATAAGAAATGACTCCACATAATGTGAAAACTGTAGTTTAGTTTTTGGGTTGCAAGGAAGAACTAGTTATTAACAGTTCAGCCACATCATACCTCGGACCCCCTTGATGACAGGATGATTATTTTTCTGAACTTCACTGCTGTGCGGCTGTTCTCGGTGTGGTGGTTCAGTGGGAACCAGAAAGTAAGTCTCTTCTTCTGGAGGTTCCACCAAGGCAAATGTCTTGAGGAGTGCCTGAGTGGTATCTTTACTGTCCTGCTGGCTAGTGCAGAGAGCGACCTGGGCCGCCTCATCCATCAGCTCTGTGGTGTCATCAGCCCTGAGGAAAGAACGGTTGGATTTTAATATAAGTATTTAAATTCCAGTATAATAGGAATTGAATTACATTTTGTTGTGATCACAAATGCAAACAAACAGATATGTTTAAACTTGTAGATGTTGCTTATAAATCAGTGCATTTATATCTCTGACTCTATATAAAGCTGTGACACTATTTGTCCAACAGGTGGCAAGAGAGGGGAGCATTAATATATGAGTCTTCATCTTCCATTATCACAACAGGATCATTTGTTTATGTTCTTAAAGACAGAACCATTATAAAAAAAATCTGATCTCAGGTGATCTCTAAAACCATTATGGACCATATTAAACATTTAGAAAAGCCAAGGGATAAACATTGGGACGCTGTAGTTTACAGAGTGTCTCTTCTGGCTGGTAAATACACAGAGAAGGAAACGGGGTCCTCTAGAGTTGTTGTGTTTTTATATTTACTGCCAGGCTCATTAAATATACATGCAGTCTGCAGCTCTTAGGTCCCTGGATATTGCTGCAGCAGCTTTTGTCTAGACTATTATTTGTACAAATACAAAGAACACAATAATATGGTCCACTAATAATCCTAATGTCTGCTGGCACATGGTTTTCTGTGCAGGTTAAACAAGGTTATGTTGTAGAAGTGTATTATGCTATATATCAAGTCAGTGAGTAAAATAAACGTTTAGGTAGCATAGACAAGGACATTGGGATTGCTGCTTACATGAGGACTCGCGTGGAGGTGACAGCAGGAGGAGAAAGAGTTGACAAAGTGTTCCCCGGTTTCTCCAGCCTGCAGTCCGTCCCGGTGAAGATCCGTCCTCTGCCTCTGGAGGTTCTCTCCAGGACCGCCTGATGCACCATGGCCATGTCACCGGCCACCAGCGACGAGGGGTCTGAGGTTTAAGAGAGCGAAATAAATATTGAATCTCACAGTTTAAACAAAAACCAAACAACATGAAAACACACAAGAGGATTATTAATAATATTATTCAATTGTTGTCAAATTGTGGATGTGCTGTGTGGCTGTCTGTGGGGGGGGTTGTTGTGCATTGTTCTGTGCTTTGTGTTAAATGTGTGAAATTCAATAAAGAGTATTTATACCAACAAAAAAAAACGCACAACAGGAATAAATCCAGAGCATGACATGTGAGGTGCATTTGGGAAAAAGGCCTAATTGGACAGTTTAGACAAATCAGATATTTTTAGAACTAATTATTCTGTTCTGTAGGGTTGTTTTAGTCTGGCACTAACTAAGCCACCTCACCTCGAAGTTTGAAAACATATAGTTTAGACGTATTACTGCATGCGGATTGTGAAAAAGCTGCCACCTTGTACACATCACCAATACATTAAAATGCTCACCATATTTCCCTGATACTTTGGATGAGGCTTTACTTTGATCAGCCTCTGCTTGAGAATCGGAAAAGGAGATGGCCTTTCTGTCCGGGTCAGACATCCACCCGTAGAAGCCGGGCATCAGAAAAGTGACACTCTGTGGATGACAAAGCAACAGAGACAGAAGTGAGATTTGTCCCGGTCGTCAATCCAAACAGCCTCGTTCAGACGGTCGTGTTGGCTGACCTTTCCCATCAGCTCGTCCTTGTCGTATCCAAACAGTCTGAGGGCGAGATGGTTGTGGATGCTGTAGATCGAGCCGTCAGGGCGGAGCAGGAGGAGACTGCTGAGAGGAGCGAACGCCCAAACTGTTCCAGAGTACTCCAGCGCAGGGCCTTCTGGAAGAGTGGAGACGAGTGGAAATAGCACAAAATGTTACTAGCAGTTATTAAAAAGTGTATTAGTTAGCATATTGGAATGGTTAGAAATGCAAATACCTATTCATAATTGGTATGAGGATGCTATTCAACTAACACACACTACAGAGGGTGGGCATGTAGACAACATTAACTCTAAAAGTTGTTCAACTTGTATTTTTAGTATTAGTATTATTCTGCGTGATAGTGTATGAGCAGTCTTTGCTCATTCTCCTATGAAAACATCCAAAAATGTCATTTCATTTTTAAGTGAGCTAAAAAAACTAACACGATTTACATGATTTTAAAAGTGTTATAATGTTTTAAATGCCATTGAAGAAGTACACACATTTTCTAAACTTCATAAAAGGAACATTTCATTTTTATCTGAAAAAATGTCAAATCACTAAATTTGGAGATGCATGGTTTTCATAATGCTTATCTTTTTATATTTATTTTCATCTCGCATCGTACTAGTTTGTTAATGCATATTTATGTTTGGCATGATGAGGGGCCATTTCTCTTGACACAAAACAAATATTTTAATGTTGATAACTGGCATTTAAATAAAAACCCAGCTTTCTTTCAGTGCTTGACAGCTTCTTAAAATGGTCTTTACTTTGCAAAAAAGGTTTTACATTATCTTGTCAGTGTTCTGTATATTTGTATTATAATAAAAGGGTTTCCTGCAGGATGTTTAGTGCTTAAGAAGTATAACTAAGACAGTAGATAATGCACCAGTCTCTCCGGAAAATATATTGAGTGTTTTTTTAATTCCTCTTTGATCTTGCATTGTTTCTTTCAAACTGAACACCTTACCAGAGGATGGCTCTTTGGGATTTGAGCCTTCTGACTTGCACACAGATGAGTTGAGAGAAGAGAGCGGCTGATTGTCCGGTGTATTTGATCTTTTCAGACTCTCTGATGGGCAGGTGAAACCAGTCCCATTGTTTTTGGGTCTCCCACATGCCACTGCCCCCTGAAGTTTGACACACAGTGGGACTGATGCACCCCCTCTGCTTTTCCCACAAACTTTCTGAACCCTCAGCATCTGAAAAAAAAAGGAAGAAAAATGAAGTTTAAAGATGACAGGCTTACAGAAATACCTGAGCTTAAAATGTTGAGGGATATCATGTTTTTTTCTCTGTGCTCCTGAAAGGTCTGAGATGCACACCGGTAAACAGAAACTTGAAAGCAAAGATTAAAAAAAGACTTACTTTTGGCAACGCATTACTGTGCAGAGGGATTTGTAAAGAGGGGATTAGCTCCTTCACAGACACCCCTTTTAACTCGTCTGGATGGTGGTATCCATGGAGATGGGCAAACGCCAAGTCACAGGTTAGGATGCTGCCCTAGAAATGACATCAAAAGTGAAGCAAAGCATGAGTTAGAAATGGTTATATCGCCAAGGAGCATTCAGTTGAAGAAAGCAGGAATTATTGTGAAAATGTCCTTACATCTTGTGAAAAGGACAGAACAGCTGACACCCTTTCCACACCCTCCATCATTACTAGCCACGGCTCCTGATCTTCTGACCATCTGTGGGTACACACTGACACCGGCACCTCTCCAGATGATGTCACAACATCCACCTACAGGAGAAGTAGCATGTTATACCTTCAAAACACACACACTTAAGTGTTTTTTTTTTATAGCATATTACATACCACTTTTCCAGACACAGCGGCAACAGTTCCATCCACAAGCACAAAATCTTCTTCCAGCGCTTCTTCCAAGACCTGACTTGTTTTCTTCAAGATACAGGACAGCTTTTTTCCAATCACTTCATTGGTGAGGCACTCAAACATTTTGCAGGCCTGTTCATTTGCTGACAAAATCTGAAAAATAAAGATAGACAAATGTACAGTGCATGCTTTAGTTAGAGTACTGACTAATTCTTCTTATCCCCAAATCGACACATTAAGAGCACGAACAGTACCTTTCTGGTTTTATGGTCAACCGTAAAAATGACTTTATGAGGGTTGATTGCAGATGGAGATTCAGACAGGCCAAAATCTTCAGAGATAAGCTGACTGAACAGGTTTTCCTCTGTCTCTGACACAGTGGCCGGGTGTGGCAGGGAGACAGCAGAAACTTGGGAGCCAGGATGTAAACTAGAGATTTGGAGGTTTCTTGTTGCAACGGACGTGCAAACATCCACATTTTCACCTGCAAGGAAAACAAATATTTTTAATAAACTCGCATTTTCTCTCATCTCACAAATAGGGCTGCAGCTAACAATTATTTATTTTAGAGTAGCCTTGTTCAAATAGCTCGAAGGACCTCAAAAAACCAAACATGTTGAACTTACTTTAATCAAAACATACAATATACTGTTTGGTCACATTTGGTTGAGAATCCTTTTAAGGACAACCAATTGTTATGGCTGAATGTGTGTTGATTGATTGATCCTGTTACATCGTAAGTTACACCCACCTATCAAAGAACCACGATCATTCCGACGGTGCAAGGCCCAAAGGTTCTTCTTGTACATCGGTCTCTGAGAACATGGGTAGGACTTATTGAGGTTGAAGTCATCCTCCAGTAGACCAGAGTAGAGGGCGGGCACCACACAGATAGTTTCTCCTTTAGCCCTGCTGCTGTGGCTGACCCCAAAACGAGCCTCAGATGACAGCGGCATTGCTGTTAGTTATCCAGCTGGGATTCACAAGGATTGACCCATAAAGAGAGAATTAATGGATGGCAGCATTGTAAATGTGTGCTATTACAGGCTAGCAGAGGTGGAAGAAGTACTCAGATCTTGTACCAAAGTAAAAATAAAAGTACCAGAGTGTAGGAGAAGTACCAGAGTGCAGGAATACTCTGCTACACGTAAATGTCCTGCATTCAAAATGTTACTCAAGTAAAAGTACAGGGTATTATCATCAAAATATACTTATAGTACCAAAAGTAAAAGTACTCATTATGCAGATTGTTTCCATTTCAGAATAATATATATTATATGTTTTGATTATAATAATGTATGCATTAATGTGTTGGGTTACTTTGTATGCTGCAGGGTAGATTGTGAATTTAGTTTACTCCAGGTGTAACTTAATCTGATTTAAGTGTTGATTACATTTCACATCATTATTCCAAATCTGCAAAGTAACTAAAAGGTATTACATTAATTTAGTGGATTAAAAGTACACTATTTACCTCTGAATTGTAGTGGAGTAGAAGTACCAAGTAGCAAAACATTAAAATACTCATGTAGAGTATCTCAACATTGTACATAGGTACAGCACTTGAGTAAATCTACGTAGTTACTTCACAGTTCACACTACTGCAGATTTGCTAATTACCACAGGTAGCCAACAGAGAAAATGTTCCAAGTTGATAATATAGGATTTGCTTAGGTTTTGGCGTCTGATTTGTAAGAGTAAGTCCGAAACACTCACCTCAACACGTAAGAATAAACTCAGCAGCTTGTGTTTTCTGCCAGGCCACAGCAGCTTCAGTTGACGGTTGTTGACAAGGTAACGTTACCTCCCCTGAGCTTCCGGGCTAACTAGCCATCTGCTAACGTGAAACAAACAAAACGATGATGCCGTGCGGTGTTTGGATCGGAAATTACAGCGTCTATACTGCAATTTTAACCACTGTATTCCAAGTTGACGTTACCGTGGCGTGAGCACAACTTTGACACCATTCCAGCAGGTTAGTTAAGGTAGAAATAATGATATTTTTACTAATTCACGTAACGTTACTCCAGCAGTAGTTTTTGTAAACCGCGGGCTTCAAGCGGTAGCCGAGTAGATTCAAGGAAGTGCCTCGAAGCCAATCAAATATCTCGCCTCTGAACAAGAACACCTCATTGGATGATTCGCTAGAAACGCCCGCCTTTGTATCCATAGAAACCGTGTAACAAAAACAACCACATAAGATTAAATAACATTCCTTCCCTGTTGCTATCAAATATACTCGTTTTATAGCAGTTTTTTCCTGTGTTTTAAAAAAAATTCATGTTAGATTTAATACAATTTGATTTCACATATTTATATCGAACTTAATTGTGATGATGTATCTGCAGTATCTGCATTATGAAAAGAGCTTTGCTCTCTTGCAGGTTTCCCCTGATCAAATAGCGGCTAATAATTAAAAAGAAGAAAATGCATAACATCAAAAAAATATTTTACACATTATTTTATTATAAAACAGGAAGACACAGACGAACCCCAACAGCAAACAGCAGTAACTATACGGCAGAGTTGTTCAAGTCACAGGTTATTTTCTTTTTTTTACTGCGGTTTACAATAACTCAGCAAACAAGAAGTCTACGACTAGCTTTGTTATTTAAATTTGTTAGGGGCGAAAGTTAGAAGGCATCCATAACATTAATAGAAAATTACTATATATTCTAAAACCTATTACATGACAATTATACGCTCTTGATATGTATGTATACATCTTATGAAGGACACCAAAATAAACGTTTGACATAACAAAGAACAATTCATTATGTAAAACTGGCATCTGTGAGAAATTGGGTAAGAGATCCAGGTGCAATGACTGCAGGGGTCCATATGTTTTTGAGTCTCTTTATCAGCTACATGGCTTTGTTTGCTAAATTCACCATCTCCCCCTCAGGAAGATCATCTACTCAACTTCACCTTGGCAAAAGTTTTATCCACAACAAACACTGAAATTAAATTAATCCGATAATCTCCTCACCGACAGAAAGTCTGGCACAGTTCAAATTAAAATGAGTTGGAGGGGCACAATATGGACGTACACTTTGCTGTACTTTTGCATCAGTGAAAACAAAACAAAATACATCGCAAAGAGATGAAAAGGTTATTCTGGCACAGCTGCTTAGTTAGGAAAATATATTTAACAGTCAGTACAGATGTTTTGATAGATATTTTATTTAAACTTAGCTCTCTTTGTATCAGCAACAACATTGTGAGCAGAACTTTAGTTAATCCAGTAGCCTACTCTCATAACTCAAAATGCTATAAGAACAGCTCAAGCTGCGTTTGAAATGTAGGCATATCATCCAATTGCCTGAAAACAACCCCAATTACACTTAATTATTGATTTTTTTCGTCACATCAAAAACATCTAGTAAGGTAGATTTGGGTACATTTCGAAACACCTTATTCTTTTTATGATACTGCACCGCCATGAGCTTAAGTGATAGTTTGTGTACAATAGGTGCCTATTAAGTTTTCTTTTCTAAATGCAATGACACCCTTTATTCAGAAAATGATGATTGCTGGTAACTGGCACATGCTTGTTGCAGCCATCTATTTTCCATAATCTAGTTTTATGCTATTTTAAATTTGGTTCTAGCAGCTTGTTGGAGCGGATGAGGCTTTCACTCCAGAAATGATGTTGCAGGATTTTGTAAATGTTGTCTAGTCTAGGGGCCAACTGCTATAGATGTAGCATGCATGTTATGTCAGGTAGCTCACTTTACAATAATGATACTGGCTGATCTTCTTAGAGACAGGGAGCCAAGCAGAACACTTTACACATTCAAACATACAGTCATACGCGCACACAAGCAAAGTCGGGCACGCACTTAGAGTGCCATGGCTGATAGCTTTGATACGTTTTTAGGAGCATAGTTCACTGAAACAGGGTCCATTTTAATGGTGGTAGTCCTTTTTACTGTGAGGGCGATTTCCCAGTATATGATCAACTTCTGTGGCAATGCCTGGTGTCATCTTTGGAATTACCTGTGATGGACAAAACAAAGAAAGAGCACAAGATCAATGCTGACCAGTAAAGATAATGACATAGTTATTCAGTATTATTCAGAATAAGGAAATGTTCTTTATACCAGAATGGCTCCCAGGTTCTCTGTTAGCTGGGTTGGATTGGAGGATCCCAGCAGCACTGAGCTCACTCCCTCGTTCCTCAGGCACCAGGCTAAAGATCAGGGATAGCAGGAGTTATTACAGTGATGTAGTGGTTTCAAAGTTTTAAGACAGTATGAAGAAAACATGAAATTTAGCAACATCTTTAATTGCTTAATTGCAAGTAGGGTCTTCTTAGGATTTTCATGTTGTCCCTTACCTATGGCAAGCTGTGGCAAAGTACAGCTGAGCTTCTCCGCGATAGGAGTCAGTTCCTTTAGCTTGGCTTGTTGTTTTCTCCCGTCCTCACTCGTTACTTTCTCCTTCAACCACTGGTATGGCTAGAGGAGCAGTGAAATAAGAAGTATTAGAATTATAACCCAAAATAAGGCAAAAATAACGTTTAATAGATTATGTTTCTTGTTTGTATTGTTTTTGTTGGATAAGAGTGAAGAAATTGGAACATAGACTAGCAGGTTGGAAAAGATTAGCTTTTAGCTGTATACCTTCATTGAGGCCCTGGAGGTTTCCGGGACACCATTCTCGTACTTCCCAGTGATGATACCACAGGCCAAAGGTGACCAGGACACTACACCCACACCTGAGAGAGGTCAAAAGTCACTAAGCAACAGCCCAAAAATCTATCGCCGCCCTAAATATATCCACAGGAACTAACTTTAGACTTACCTATCTTATGGTAGAGCTCTGGCAGCTGAGTTTCCACCTTGTCCCTCTGGAAGAAGTGATACTCTGCCTGCTCACACACTGGTGGAATTAGATTGAACTGCCTAGCCACAGAGTATGCTTCCTAATTGAATGTAAAAAGGGTAGAAGTGTTAATAGGATGAGGAACGATGTGCAGCGCTGACCTTTATGTTAACAGATTTCATTTGTTTCTCCCCTGCTCTATGTTTAGCACAATGTGTTATAATCAACAGCTCTTTTTGGAAATCATTGTCCCCTTCTAGAGTACAAATAAGTAATGATAGCTTTATCAGTGAGGGAGGACAAAATTAATATCAAGATTAACACAAGATCCCCCTATGTCCTCCGTATTAATATAGATGTACTACTGTACATTTCATTTTACTTGTGCTGTACTCTGTGCAATGACAATAGAGTTGAATATAATCTAATAATTAAACATCTGTTTAGCCTTTGGATATCACATGGGAAATGGTCTAAGTGACGATTAGCTCATTAAACTGCATAGCAAACAGAAATGGTGACCTTTAACTGCATTTTCCCATTTCTTATTGTTTGTAATAATATATATATACGACAAAACATTGTTTTTACCACTTTTTTTAACCACACACAATACGTTTTTCATCACTCACCATAATCTCCATGGCGGACCACCGTGACGTCCCCCAGTACATGGACATCCCCTGGTTGATCACATGTGTCATTGCTCTCACTATCTCTGTAAAAACAAAAATATAAAGAAGCAGATATGTCCATTATCAATAATCAAACAGTGGATGGCGCCACAGTTGCAACTTTTTAATAACCTGCAAGAAAGACCATCTTGAGCAAGGTTTAAGTACTACCAGATATCTAAAACAGCCTTTGGTAAAACTAGCACCTTCAGAACAGTAACAAAAAACGGTGCTACTTGATATGAATAAGCCTCTTTGTGAGAAGGGTTCCGGTCCCTTTATACTCATGTGTAAGCAGATATTCTTTGCTGGGGTTCATAAGACTTAATTTGGCCCAACGCTGCAGGGGTTAGATGAAAAGACTCAGCCAACCTTGGCAAAATGTTGCTTGTGCAGTTAAACAGATCATAGTTACAGCTGTGGGGGTTGATATTAGCCACAGTGGCCTTTTGTGGTTTGTGTATTTGTGCCTGAGGATGCAACAAGAATTGGTGGGTGGAATGGTGGATAAGCAAAATGTATTTAATAAACAATTCTGTGAAGTTCTTTCTCTAAGGATGGACGGATGATCTACAGCTATTATTTTGAATGTGTTTCGTTGTATGATGTGCACAAACTCTCTAGTCACTGAAGAAAACAACGAGGCAAAAAGTAATTTATGAATACAATAGTCTAAAATTGCTTGCGTTGGTTGGTAATTGATCATAACCTACTACAAAAGTGCAGTGAAGGTTGTGAATGCAAACAAAAACGGGAAGACTCAAAATGAGGGTGAAGAGACCACAGCAGTGTGATTAAAAAAAGAGCGATTCCTTTTCATCAGTAGTTCTCTCTCTGGACCAAAATGTAGCTCAGTGAGAGACAGAGAGCAAGTGTGTGTGTGTGGGTGAAGCATGTGGGAGGAATAACAGTGCATCTGCTCCTTAAGTGAAGAGATTTTGAGAGATGTAAGGACAGAGTGAACCTCAGTGGCGCATTTAGTTAATAAGAGTTTGTGAGTATATTCATTATCGACCTGAATGACATCTTCATCCATAGCAACCTGCATTTTAACATACTGGTCAGACTCATCATACATGTTGTCTTCATGAGGCCGCAGTGAGTCATCAACAGCAACATCAGATGCCACACAAAGGGGAGATATCCAGCGATTATTAACACCCCCTCACCCAAGCCCACTGCGGGTGTTCAAGGAGGATGACGTGGGCAAAGTTGTGGGCATGAACAACATGGACTGTACTAGTATGTTCTTGGCTGAGGAGGTTGGCTCTGTCTGAAAAGTTAACTCATTAAAATTGTTAACTTCTTTTCCGGTGAATTGTTAACCGGAAACTACTGCCCTGATCAAAAATAATCACATGAAAAGACATGAGAGTGTGTCCATATTAGTATCATGTTGAATGCTTGCCTTAAAATAATGAAGCATTACCATTTTGTTAAAGGGGACCTATAATGCAAAATGCACTTTTGTACGTCTTTTATACATGAATATGTGTCCCCGGTGTTCCAGGGAACTCACCAAGTGTCAGAAAACACAACCCTCTCTATTTTCCTCCATACCCAAATCTCTAAAAAAGGGGCTGCAACGGATCTGATAAAAACTGATCCAGATTTGAACACTGTCCTGACGTCAGGACAGTGGCGCTACGGCTATTGGGCCAACTCCACCAATCAGGAGGAGACAGCCACGGCCATTGCCGTTCGAAAGCGCTGGAGACGCTGTAGTACATATGCCAGGCCTGTAGATGGTGCTGTTCTCACATAATCTGCCCTTGCAAAAACAGAGCTAAAAAATGTCAAATTGAGCAAAATGAGGCATGGCTAAAATGCATGATCTGTTTGGTATTTTGAAAAAAAAAAAGTATAAATATGCCTTATATAGGTATGGTCCTACACTATATTATTCAAATATAGCATGATAGGTCCACTTTAAGTAATCTGGGTTCTGACTGCATTTTGATATACTAAAGAACATTGTTAGGAATTAATACCTATATGTGTGATATTGTTATAAATAAGTAAATAAACTGCGTCTTTATTTTAGCGCAAGTAGTGTGGATCAGCGTAAATCATCCAGGGGAGTTGCATTAAACCGAGTTGGTCCTCAATTTGAAGCTAGTATTTTCCCTAATGTATACAAACAGTTTGGTGATTATTGTGCCATGTCACAGTATATTTATCAATGATTGATGAAGACCTTTTTAATCCTATTGTCATGGAAAAGAGGTTTTAGAATGTGCAGCCGAAGTATTAGATTGAGGTAGTGAGATGGTAAGATCTCTGAATGCTGGCTTTATTACTGAACATTTTAAGAAAAGTGATGTCCTTCCATTTTATGGGATGTCCTGTATGGACGGCTTAGGGTTTTGTGTTCAGTATGCGGCGGCAGTACCCTTTCATTTAATCTTGTCTGGAGGGATTTCTATTTGTTGATGTCATGTCTGCTCTGCTCCTCTCTCTGATATCCCATTTTGTATTCAATCTGTCCAGGGGATTTTCATATTCAGTTTATTGAAAGAATTCAATTTGCTGCATATTGCACTGTCAGAAAGAGTGACTGGAGAGCAGATCTGAGCTGAGATCCAATAGCAAACCCTGCAGGGGATAGTATGCCTATTAAAACAATGATTTGACAATGGCACAGATGATTCTCCTTGGGGCACATTCCCATCATATTTGCTATAATGTAACTGCTTTATTAAGTTCACCATTTGGCGACATGTAAAAGGACATTCCTAAGCCTTTAATCCCTGGGGAAAAATTCACATAATCTCATCAATATGAGTGACAGCAGTAATAGTAAAAAGCAATATAGAACAGGAGAGGGGTGTCAAATCAAATAAGTAAGGAGTACGTTTTGACACAAGCGGGGCCTGTTAGAATGGATATAAGCTTAAGACAAATCCAGCCAGAAAGATTTAGCGAGAAGAGAAAAACAAAGAGAAGAACAAGTGGACGAGAGAATAGAAAGCAGTGATGGTAACAAAGGGAGACTCTGCGGCAGTGACATCACTTTTTCTGTCCCCAAGGGGCCACACATTGTCTCACACAAAGTCACAAGCACTCAAAGTCACAAGAACATCATACAAACCAAATTCCACACAAATGCATGCTCACACACCTGTTAGATATCTTAACATTCTTGTCTTAACACTTATTTTGGGTTATTTAGTGTGCACTGCAAAGCTGCTAATGATGTTTTAAGTTTCAGTAACACGTGGTGGTGCTTATCAATATCTAAAACATTTCCATAACAGGTCCTATGAACTCCAAATGCCTACAGAGATGTAGAAGTCCTACATTTTTGCACATTGGCACTGATTCTTTGTCCCAATGATAAGTCTCTTACACAATCTTGGTATTAAAGCGCAAAGTAACACTGTTTTGTTTGAGCCTGTACATGCAATCCCTACTCTCTCTCTGGTTGTTAAAAGTGAATGTCCCTCTACACAGTGATGTATGGCACTTGCTCCACTGTAATGAAGTTTGAAGAAAACGTGCACAATGTTTTTACACTGATTAATGGAGGGACTGAATGAAACCATTACAGCCTAGCTTTCTATTTTACATATATCAGTTTTTTTAATCCGTCAGTTCTCTGGTTAAGCAGTTTTTATCAGTCTGTCAGACTCTCAATCAATCAATCCATCAATCACATTAGACTTCAGTACATCAGTTGTAAATGTTGAAGTGACTATATCTGCAGAGGCTGGTTACTAGAAGGTTTGATGGAGTAGGCCGCAGGGTCTGCCTGCCAGTCACCAGGGTTAGCGGTGACAGCAAGGCCCGGAAACAATAAGTATGACAGACTGGCCTCCCACAGTCTGCTGGCTGACCGGGAAACTATCTTAGTGGGCTCAGTGGGACTTCGTCCTTTAAGCCAAATACTATAGTAGATTTAGGATTGGCTAGAGAGGGGCCTAAGTATCTATGATGGCCACTTCACAAAGGAAAAGTAATTGAGGAAGAAACTGGAAGTATGTAAAGTAATAATGGTCGGATAAGGTTAATGTGTGTGGGAAAGGCAGCACTATAGTGAGGAAAGCACAGTAGGCCTTGTATCTAGAGAGACCAGCACAAAAATACACGAGTTTACCCCTGGGGGGTGGGGGGTGGGGGGGGGGGGGGTGGAATAATCCTGCTTCTAAAGAACAGGGAGGGCTGGAGAGACTCAGTGGAAACTAGTGATCCCACAGAGACACTAAGAGAAGAGAAAGAGAGTGGTAGACTAAAATAGAAGATGAGGGATGAGGCAAGATTGTCAGATTACTTGAAATGTGTTTGTGTTTGTCAGAAGTAGACACACATGCTCAACCACAAAGACAAACCTCTTTGGTCAAAGGCAAAGGCCTCCCGTCTGGTAAGGGCAGCGGCCTTGTCAGTATTTCTCACCTTCTCATATTACAGAACAACATGCATTGTCCCTACCGGTCCCCTGGGTCTGCTCAGCCATCACTTACCCTCCATGGGAGTGTTGCTGTCTGGCCGGTTGGCGAAAACCACATCCACATAGTCAAGTTGCATCCTCTGGAGGGAGCCCTTTAAACCTAAGGGAATATGTAGAGAAAGAAGAAAATGGTCAATAGGAATTATGAGCATCGAGCATATTTTTTGTAGTGCTGGCATAGATTTGTTATCAACCAAAACGTTAACAACGTCAATAAATATTCCTTGTTTTCAAAAGGTTAATTTGACCCACATTCAAATACTGATTTGACATATCCCATATAAGTAACATCCTTGAAAACTTCTACTGATACCAGTTGACTAAGGATAATTATTGTGTCATGCAGACATGTTAACAAGTATACAATTATCCTAAGGGGAACCTCTATCTCCTTGCGATTTATTTGACAATGTTATATAGATATAGGAATAACTGCACACTAGAATTTGATTGTTTGCCGTATGCTTGATTAAAAAGCAACTGGAACTAGCAATTGTTATTTAAAAAAAACATGTTAATTTAATTATTCAAGCAGTAATTTTGATGTTCTGTTGTCCATTACAACATGCCATCAGGTAAAAGGAAAAATAGGGTGAGTCAGATCCTGCGGGATTGAGAGCCATCATGCTCATAACCATGGCAAAGTGACAGTTGACCACATGTGACTCAAGCCCCCCCAGCTGGATCTGGCCTGGCACATCTCATGACACAACTCACATAGGAATCTGAGCCGTCTGGTTTACTTAGTAGGAGTATTGGACTAACCTTTGTCAAACAATTAAATAATTCATAATCTACGGCCGATCAAGTGACAAATCAAGCTGTTCAAATCAAATCTAATATAAGACTATATATTTTGCACTTGTTTATGAGGAAGAAAAGTCTCCCAGTTTGAAATACTATGTAATGATTCAAAATATGTGCAGTTGCTATTCCACACGAGTTAGGCTTTATGGTCATAAAACGTTAAGCTGTTATTAAGGGGGAGGATATGGCTGAATAATATGAAGCACATTTGCTCAATAGACCTTTTTGAAAGCATATATCTTGACTAGAAGCAGGAAAGCAAAGGTAAAGGTAATGTAATTAAAACGGTGAAACTGGCACAATGCTAAAGCACTCATGACGTCCACTTTTAGCCACAGTGGTCGAGGCAAAAGTTACATAGTCTCAATTTAATCGTTTGGACTCTTTTGTGACGAAGTAAATGTCGTTGACCCACTTAGCAATATACAAGAATTATCTACGGTTATGAAGTGCAAATTAACATTTTGATCATTTGCTTGTCCTAATAAAAACAATCTATATAAACGGTTTTAAAATATAGAAATAGTAGAACTGCCCTGATTAATGTTCTTATTTTGTTTTTACCCTTTTTCAACAGCTACAATATAACAAATATTCACAATTAGAATATATAAGGTTAATTAGTATCAAGCTCAGTGCATACCATTATATCCTTTTAAGAAGATGTATGTGGAGAAAGCCCTGCATCTGTGCAAACTTTGATCCTTCTTGCATAAATTATTTGTTTTGACAGGTGGCAGCAAAACCAAACAATTCAAAGCTGAGAGGATAATAAGAAAAACGAGGGCTCTGCTTTCAGTATTAGTTAGAGGTGAAATACTGTATATTAGGGGGAGGTTAGGAGATGGCAGCACTGTATTGTGAGCAGATAAGTCCCCATTCACACACAGAGAAGACCAGATGAAAGATGAGAAGCAAAGCAAGAGAGACTGTCACAAAGGAAGAAAGCAGAGTAATAGAAGCAAGGCAAAATACACCCGGGGGCTCTTGAGTTTGTGTGAGTGTTTTAGGCAGATTAGTTCCAGAGGCTTCATCGTTTGCCGCTAATTCCCATCTGAAAGTTGCTCTGCGGACTGCCGCTCTAACCACTTATTCCTTCCCCTGTCATCTGCTCTCCCACAATCCCAGAAACACCCATTACATGGATCCTAATCTGAGCCTGCACCGTCATCGCGAGCAGTTTCCGCTGTCTCCTGGATAAGCTGGCGTTTTCAGGCTGTGAAGGAAGTCTATTTTTAGAACTGAGAAAAGATGATGAACAACAAAGCTATTCTACTGGCATTCAGATTACATTATACATTTAAATTATGTTTTCCACAAAGTCTCTTTGAAATCTTGAAATTGTCAAGGAATATATTTGTCATGTGATGAAAAATGGTAAACACAAGTGATGTTTTCTGAAGAGACTTTGACATTTTCTTAAGTGTTGATCTCTGATGCTATTTATCATTAAGTTTGACACACATTTATTTCTAGTAAATGTCACTTAACCAATCAAATGACTCATTGAGTTGCCTGTTTTGGGATGTACAACCAGTAGTGAAGATAATGTTTAGCTCTGCCAAGTTATTACCACTCTGTGACATGTGCCACACTGCAGATTTCTCTCATGGATGCTACCTATTATTGGGTCTGGCTTTATCTAATTGGTGGAACCACATTTCCTTCGATTTTAAAATCTGTACCCTTCTCCTCCAGCCTTTTCTAAGTATATTTCCCCTTGTCTTGTTTTGGGGAAAGTTGCAGAGGCTGTGGTGAATGTTAATAACGTGAGAAGCTGAGTCACTGCAGGAGGTGCATTGCGCTGTGGACCGGATGGCCAGTTGTTAGGGAAGTGTGGCGGAGTGGGCCAATGGGATGAGAGAGGTATCTCATTAGAAGCTGGAGCAAGGCCATAACTCTTCTAACAGAGGAGTGGAGAGGAGAGTTTGATGATGACATATAGCTTGTTGTACACTTGGATAAAAAAACACACACCTGTTACGGTATTACAACTGAAAAGACAACAGTCTGTTGAGGTTTGATGTACTATTGGCTATAAATTAAAAAAGTTCTGCCCGGTGTTGATGCTGATAAAAATGAAAGAGCAGAAAGAAGACACAGACAGGAAAAAGGGAGGGAAAGATAAAGGAAAGAGATTACAGGAGTGCAGCAGGTCTCAGAGTGATGGGGTGATGTGAAGGACAAAGCAGCAGAGCGGAAATCGACTTGTTACCTTCAATGATGTGCTTTCTGTTGAGGCCTCTTTCTGTCTCTGCTCTGCAACAGGAGGGAAGGATGTGCATGTCAGAACACATATATACACACACATCTATGCACATACACACAGTTCTCATGAATTGAAGCAGATCATTAAGCATGCAAAACCAGAGCCTGCATAATAAACTACCCACAATCCGCTGAGGAGAAATACACCCACTCGACACTCTGCAGTGTGCCCGCAGCTATAGAACAAACTGTGCGCCGTGTCTTTGCAGCCGGCCAACACGACGCTTGTTGTCACTGTCTGTCCCGATCGCCAGGGATTTGCCAATGGCCTCCCATTTAGATGGGCTTTGGTGATTTGCATGCAAGAAATATATTAAGTCAACAACAACTGAAATGTAGTTGAATATAGAGCTTGTATATGCAGTGCTGTAACTTCAAAAAATATATTTTCTCAAGTACTTTATGTAGTACAGGTACTTAACTAGATTAATTTAATTTATATTTGTACACTTATTCCAATAACGCATATAGAATTCTAACTTAATTAAATCTTTCTTTCTTGCTTCCTAGTATTTTGTAAAAGCCATACAGTATGCCAGATAAGACATAACTAAACATTTTACATAAAGAACAATATTGTATTTGTAGTAAGTATTCATAGTACAGTATATGAGTTTTTAGCACCACTAGACTGACACCAAAAAAGTCCTCTTTCAGGTCAATATTTATAACACTCTGAAGGAAGTAATTCAGTACTTTTGATGCATAATACTGTGTTTTCACCAAACAACAGTCCTGAATGCAGTGCCTTTACTTGTTAGAAGATTATTGTGGTCTTTTTAAATTGACTTTAACCTGTTTTTATTGATATTGAGGCTACTTTTGTGCAGTGTAACAAGCTATAAACACAAAAACTAATATCACCTAAAACGTTGTAATGTTATCTATGTGATGTTAGCAAGCAATTGCCTATTTACTGATCCACTCAATATGGAACCACATTAGCATTCATTTAGACTTGTGTTTCTTGCCACCTGACAAATGTAAATCCAATATTCAGTCTCCTTTTAGATTTGTTTTAGTCTCCACCAACTCCTGAGGGAAATATCTTGCTCTGTGGCTGCGTAATGCTCCGATACATTCACTAGCTATAGTTGCCAACTTTTTCTGTCTGACATGTAGCGCTGAGTATATCAGTTTCTGTGGATTTATAAAGTCGTGCTTAAAACACCTAAAGTTTATCTAAAAATAAGGCTGATAAGTTTGGTGAGAGTCAACCGACATGCTGGGCCATACAACTACTGATTTGTCAGTAGCACCACCTGCTTTGACTTCCCTTTCAGATTTCCCCATGCCTGCTTTTCCTTTTTCTACTTAATTATTTTCTTTTCTTTCTGCTCTAGTGTCTCTCTTTGCTCAGTTGCCTGCCATTTGTCTTGTTCTTGCTTCAAATCACACTTTCTCTTCCCGCCTCCCGCCTTTGGTGTTCCGGCCTGCTTGGGTTATAATAATGTGGTGCAGAAAAACAACATGCTGTCCTCCTTCGTGTCATCATGTCTTCTTCTGTGCAAAAGTGTAGGGAAGTGCAATGGAGAATAAAGTGTGCAAATGTCTACTGTATGTTTGGGTGATGAGATGCTTGACAGGCCTCTCTGGCAGACTCACAGCTCGCTAAACGGGGGGTTGAGTAGTTGTTCTGCAAATCCATCTGGTGTGGAGACTTCATACCTCGACAATAGTCTGAGAGGATCAGCTTAAATTAAATGTACTGCTCCTGGGCCCTAATATACTGATTGACAAAATAGACAGAAAACCAGAAGAAGAGTGTGGTTAAACCTAGGTAGCTTTTACCTCATTTTGTACGCACCTGAAGACTTAATGTTACTAATGCATTTTGAGAACAGAATACTTCATTATGACAGAAGAAGCATATATGACAGTTTGATAAAAAGGCTGAGGAAGGGTACTGTATGAAGTGAAGCAAGAAGGGCTGAGAACACGGCCACGTTTAAATCTGTACGTGTGTGTATGTTGAGTGTTTCCTCCCTGTCTGTTCGCCTGTGGGTTTTCCAAAATGCCCGATGCCTGCCATGTCAAGCTCTGTGTCAAATGTTTTAATCTGTAGCCTGTTCATGGTGAGATAGCCCAAGCATCTGAGAGAAAACTGCCCGTGCTGGACGCCATACACTCACTTCCATGCACACACACTTACTTTCCTCCCCAGTAGAGCTTCGTTGTGATAACCAGGCTGGATCTCCTGAGAGGATGACAGACACATCAAAAAGCCATCAAGTACTTTGAAGCTGTTGTCAGAAAGATGTGTGTGTGTCATCATGTCCATGCCTGAATGAGTGTTCTCCAGTGACCTCCTGCTGTGTGAATTGGCAGATTATCAATCATGTAAATTATCAAGTATTAAGAATCTCAGAGGGACTCTTCTCTGCACTCTAATAAGAAAGCTCTCTCACTATTAAATCCTCCATGCTTGAATGATCAATAATTGACACAGATCCAGAGTTGAGGTGAGGGCAGGCTGTAACTGATTCTTCTCACTGCAATGTGGCAGTTTATGCAGTATATATGTATGAAACTGATATGTTACGTGGTGCAGTGCAGTGACAAGCATATGCTTGATGTTGAACTGCGGTTCAACGTCACATTTACATACAGAGATATCAGGGATTTAGTGCTTACAAAATCCCAGCTATTGGTGAGATTGATAATGTAGACATTCTCCACCTTCTACCACCTCAAATGACCATGTGCAGTGCTTGAAAGTAGACATACAGGAACACTTAGCATATGTATCTTGTAGAGAGACGCCATATGGCCAACATGGTTGGGTTCCTATTCCTTGTTTTGGCTTAGGTCCTTCAATTTAATAAAGGGAAATGTTGATGCTTAAGTATTCCCCCGAGCAGACCCCCAAGTGATCCTTACATAAATCCGAGGGATCAGGTAGATATTTATTTTTGATACACAAGGGCAAGTTATTAATGGCTACATGTTGGTTCGGTCAGTTGTTATACCACTATGGCCCGGACTGAAATATCTTAACTCGTGTATGGACTGGCTCAGAAAAGCTATTGTAGAGAGAGAATCCTAATAATGTTTGTGAATCCCTTAACGGACCGTCCACACAGCAGCGTTAAAAAATCTTGAAACGCTTCTGCCCATTCACTTTGAATGGGGTGACGTCATTTGCCTCACTTTTCGCCGAACTGCATTGTGGGCAGGCGAGCGGAGATTTTCAGGATTTTCAGGATTCAAAGTTAAGCAATGTTCAACTTTTGAAGCTGAGGTGGAAGCGTCAGCCAATCAAATCCCGTGTATGCAAATCTGACAGTTCAAGTGCTAGCCAATCAAACCGCGTGTATGCTGGGAGAGACATACCGCAGGTCATTTCCTCATATTCCAAAAAATGGAGGAGAAATTAGCGGTAGAGAATCACCCGGTGCTTTATGACCAGTCCCTATTTACCTACCGGGATATAAACCGGAGGAGCCAGGCATGGAGGGAGGTGGCAGAGACAGTGGTATGTTTTCGCCTGTTTGGGGAGTTTATATCCAGTTTACTTCAAACTTTTTTGCTTCGTATGTCGGGGGCGGGAGATTCATGTGATTGGTTGTTGGTGCCTTGCTCGCAAAAAATCCCCAAGCTTCAGATACGCCCACCTCCAAGATTTTTTTAACGCTGCTGTGTGGACGGGCCGTTAGTGTCATTATCATTATCCAATACTTTTATGGTTTATTAACAAATTCCTACACAACTTATATTCACATGATCATAAGCTGTACTTTGTTTTTACTGCAAATTAGCATGTGTTAGCATGCTAAACACCACCCTGTTAACATTTTAAAAGAGAATGCTTCATTTTAAATCACAAGCTAAACATTATGAGGATAAGCATGCTAGAAGGTAGCTTGCTGGTCCAAAATGACCGTGTCACCATGTACAGAGAGAACCCTAGGGACATAATGTCGTTTTTTGGGTGGAAAACTTCGAGAGAGCCCTGACCCTTAACCTCATCCAACGACTTTGGGAGAAATTGAAACGCCAACTGTGAACAATTCTTTAACACATCAGTGCATGAAGTCAGTACTGCTCTTGCAATGGGAATAAATCACTGCAGCCTCAGAACAGTGCATGCATATTTGGAATAAGATGCTAACGTATCGGCACATATGTCTTTAGCTTGTCTTACTTTGGGCTTATGTTGTGTGTACGCAGATACACAATGTTAACTCTATTCATAGAACACATTCAGAACCTTAAGAGAGTGCATTTTACCTCCAGCATTTTTTCTTGATGATGTTTCCAAGGATTATCTCTGCTCTGTAAAGAAAAGAAGAGGAAATACACTATGAGAAGATGAGATTATAACTAAGGCTGCCATTTTTCTAAGAGCATGTAAGTGTGACAGTTATCTGCCATGCATCTACAGCATGAATACTTGATTAAAAATCAGCAACACAGCAGATCAAGATAATAGATAAACGCCTTGTATTGTAAGCCTGAATTTCCCCGGCAACCTTGAAATTAATATTCATGCACATATAGCTACAGCCTGTCCCACATTATTCAGGAAGACAATGTCGAGGCTTATAAAGTTAGATTGAGCTGTGAACATAACGGAGAGCCTCCAGTGATGAATGAGATTATGTAAATCACTCTGGAGTGAAGCCACCTTTCATTTTTTCCCTCCTCTTGTGAATATTTCCTGATCTGAGGCTAACATTGTAAACACCTTGTGTCCTAAAGCGATAAAGCGAGAAAATTGCTCGGTGGGTGTAAGATAGATAACAAATCTGAGACATCACTCACTTCCCCCCAGAGTAGACTTCAGCTGTGTCAAACAGGTTGACCCCGCTCTCATAGGCGATAGTCATCAGCTGTTCTGCCACCTGACACAGAAAAGAAAAGTGTTCCCCCCCATGGACTTTAGTGTGTTGTAATTCATGAATGTAAATATCGACCAAAATAACATAAAACAAAGAATGTGCTAAGAAAATTCCCTGAAGAAGGTGAGGGAGAGTTAATCTATTCTCCACCAAGATGCACATCATCAGAAAATGTCTAAAATGGTTTCTCTCTCTCTCTCTTCCCGTTCTATCTGTCCTATCTCTATAATAGAGGCAAAAGGGCACAGAATAATTCATTAAAAAAAAAAAAAAGTTGTTTACTTCAATATATTTCCCCAGACTATTTGGACCTAGTTCTTGTGCTTTCAATTTATTCAGAGCCATAAACCGGAAGGCCAATTTAGTCATGATGACTTTTCTCTTTTTGTACTCAGATTTAGTATTGGTGGGTTTGTTTGTGTCTCTGGCCGTTTCTCAATGTCGAGTAGAGCTGCTGCAGAGCCACTATTTCAAGTATACTACATCATCGAGTGGCGCCGAAGGACTGTTTAAATGCCCAGCATTCGGCGCCACTCGATGACGTAGTATACTTGAAATAGTGGCTCTGCAGCAGCTCTACTCGACATTGAGAAACGGCCTCTGTATCTGTGTGTGTCTCAGTTAGTCCCAGTGGTCATCAGGCAGTGATGAGCTGTCTCCAATTCAGTGGCTTACCCCTTCAAGGCCAGATCAAAGCTCTGGAAGAAGACTTCTGCTTAATAGCTTGTGACAGGGGGCAATGTGACCTGACCATTTGGCCTTGGAAGAGCCAACAGGGACTTAACAGCATGCTGTGATATTGGGAAATTGATACAAGAATGATTACTGTGGTCTACTGACACTAATGCCATTTTACACCCAGCAACACTTAATGGCTCCCATAGGGGCTAAAGATTGGGGGTGTTGTAATGTAGACTGTCATCAGAATTTGTGTTTGCAGGATCAAAAATAATCAGAGCCAAGCCCAAGATCTGCTGATACAGTGACGGCTGAATGTTGGATTTGACGTAACGTCTTACCTCATCAGAGATCTGACCTCCAAATGTTACCCATGTGCCTGCGGAAGGAAACATCAAAGTCAAAGTTTTGGAACAACAAACAAAAACATCAAAGACCTTTGCATCACTCATAATCATGTTAGTTGTGCATTAATTAGTACTTTGACATTTTGGCATGGACAAAAAAAAGGGCCTAAATCCATCACAGTCAAATGTCAGGGTTGAGTGTTGTTGAAAACATTTTCTCTGCTATATGAATTTGGAATGAGTAAGCTACTGAGCAGATGTCTGTGCGGTTATATTTAAAGAAACACGGCAGCAACTTGGGGTTTTTGTGTTTGCTTGTGAGGGTTTATAGTATGTGCATACATTATGGTTATGTTTAAGTACAAAGACTCTTTTCTCCCTTCAAACAGCACAGGCTGAACACAGTTTTAGGTACACGCTTTATATTGTCTAGAGCCTCTGTTGAAAGATTCTGTAACATGCAGCTGGTTGTCATCTCCCACTAATACGCAATAATGCAGAAGCTGATGTTACATTTGTTAAAATAACTGCAGCAGAAGTACAGCAGCAGATTCATTTTCTAAGAAGGCAATTGTTTAAAGTAAAAGAAAACTTTCAAATCATTATTAAATGCCCAATTACATTTTAAGTAAACTCTAAGTTCTATTTATTATCATAACAACATTTTAAAATAAATGGTTTTACATTTTGGGAAATATATTGATTAACACCACCATTAATATGTAAGCCTAGCTCGAACCAGCAGCTGGAGCTTAGCATAAAGACAGGACGCAGGGCAATTTGTAATTTCTACATTTTGATTCTTGCAAAGAAATAACAAAGATTAAACAAACTTTTTCCTTTAAATTAATGGATGGCAACATACTGCTTAATGTGCTAGAAATAAGTCTTTAAAAACAAATCACTACAGGGATAATTAACTCATTCACAGATTTTACATCAGTTAGTATTTAAAGACACTGCATCATTTATTTTCTTTGTCAAGATATTTTGTCTTCAGAGACGCACCCCCATCAATAACTTAGCATACTGATAGAACACAGCAAACAAATGCACTGCAGTACACACACACACACACACACACACACACACACACACACACACACACACACACACACACACACACACACACACACACACACACACACACACACACACACACACACACACACACACACACACACACACACACACACACACACACACACACACACACACACACACACACACACACACACACACACACACACACACACACACACACACACACACACACACACACACACACACACACACACAAAGTGAATAATTGACATCAAGATGAATGGGAGTTTGTACCCTCTGCTGTGCGATCGGTATGTGAGATAATTGAGCAACTTGTTTTCTAAAAACAATGCTATTGATTAAATATTTAAAATATTTTCTTGCACTTGGATGCTTACGAAATCATTAGACATTTGGCTCTGATGCTAATTGAATGTACTCACCCAGCCCCAGACAGGAGACACGCAACCCAGATTTCCCCAGGTTCCTATAAAGAATAACAGACTCTGATTATAAAACAGCGATGTTTAGGCTCAAGAAGTCATCAGTCAAATAAGATTGCAATTTCTGCACTGCTGTATTTTGCTATGGGCAACGATTTTCTGCCTAAACAACGCCAACATCTATTTTCTGTCCATCTTGAGAGACTGAAATGAAATGACAGCCATTTTGCTATTATGGAGCTAACAACATAAGCAAAAAAAATCAATAGTGTTTGCAAGGCGCGTAATAATAACATCATATGTAGAGTGTCATGTTCGATTGAGAGGAGGATCACTAATGTGAGGGTGACCTTATCACACCTGCATTCATGAATCAGAATGGAGGGATTACAGGAGGGAGGACAGCTTTATCCCATCAATATGGATCGCACTTTCTCTGGTATAAGAGGACGTCCCTCTAAACACCCTGGAAAAGATTCGACTCAACCGTAAAAATCCAATTACTGTTGCACTGAGTTTGGGACACTACTTTTGACAAGTGTTGCCCTTGTTCCCCTCATCCCTCACTCTATTACCTCCTATTTTCCGATGAGCCTTGTGCTCCCTTACAGCAGGGAGTACTTCTGTCCTTTGGCTTTTTACTGTTATTGGCATCCATTCTTGCTCTTAAGCACAAGAGATGTATCATATCAGGATTTCTCCACAGCTCCTCACACTTGTGTTTCCCTGCTATCCCTCTACCTATTAACTGTGGAATGGTACACCTCCTGATGTCTCCTTGATAACAGTTCATTTCCCTCCAGCTGATCTGTGGATATGTAAAGCACTTTTGGCTCTCATTGACCCCATGGAAGATAAACTAAGAGAGAGTTCTTGCCACCCTTAACACGGAGTCTCAGCGCTCCACTTCACCCTTAGTTTCACAATCTGTGTCAAATCGTGTCCAACTGAGAGGGGAACTCAAGTGTTTAATGACATAAAACCGGCGATAACAGCAGATTATTCTCCTTACAGCCATCCACAGATGTCTTCCAACAGTGTAATGTCTGTAGACTGTGAAAGAAGAAGTGATGCGCCGCCCCGAGCCATCTGATCGAGGAAACATTTCGAAGCAAAACCCTGTAACATTGAGACACATTTGTCTGACAGAATCATCGAGGCCACATCGCAGAGCCACTATCACAGGCCACACACTTCATCCCGAGAGAAGAATATGTCCAAATACTCATTTATTGACACAGCAACAAGCCCTAATTACATTCTGTGACTTCTGCTTGGTTTTGCAGGCATGTAGTCATTACGACAAATAAGGACGGAAAAAATGCCAGCAGGGTTTTTCTCGTGCCTGATAACTAATGGCCTGCCCCATTGAGCTTAAGGCAGACAAATCCAAGCCTGTGCAATGTTACCAAGCCCTCAGCCAATTCAATTGGGTGTTCAACATGAGGAAGCATCAGTCATCGTGGCAGTAGTTCAGCCAAGATAAAGGAGGGAAATAAAGACGAATAAACACTTTATTTGATACATTCGGATTTTTTTACGTTTAAGGCATTGATGACAACATGACAGGAGACAGATCTCGCAGCCACAAATTGTGGGATATGTTCTTGTCTCTGATATGGTGGAGGAGTTTAGATATTATATCCTCCCTCTCTCTGATGTATTATGAAGTGGGAGCTCTGATCCATGAAAGTGTGGGGGAGGGGCTGTACTGTAAGTTAGAAGTGGGAAACTGACTGAAAGTGTGTGTGTGGTTTTGTGTGTGTGTGTGTGTGTTCGGGGGGTTATTTAGGACTGCACTGATGGTGTTTGCTGCTGCGTGTATTCCAAGTTGCTCTGGGTGAAACATCTGCTTAATGCTTACAATGCAATGGAATACTTGTGCATACAATTGTCTCGGGCCTTCATTGATACTGTTTTCATGTTTACAGTGGTACGTCAATGCACACTATCTCCACAATGAAGAAGCTTGCACGACTTCCATTTACAAATAAAGCTGGCTGTCCTTGAAAATGGCTATCTTTGTCTTTTGAGATCCTCTACAAGCTATACTTGCAGTGCTTGTGTTATGCTTTGAATGAAAACAGGATGCTTTAATGATAGGTGAAGAGGTTCTGACGTTCTGCTGGCGGAGAAGCTGCCTCAATGCTGTATTTTCTGCCATACCTGATTATTAACCACACAGCCGGCTATGGAGCAATAATAGATCTGTCCAGGTCTTGGAAGTGGGTGATAGCGGGGCCACATTTCTAAAGAACCCAGTGATTCAGGGGATTACAGCATATAATTTGCAACAAAGAAAAGAAAATGAAAACATTGTGTTTACAAGCTTGTGTGCATGCGGGGAGAAAATAGGGCTGCTAGGATGCATTGACACAGGTTCATTATATATGAGTTACATTGTAAATGTTAAGATAGACTCAATAAGGGAAGGACCACTTGTCCATACACACCGCCACATAAAACACTTTGCAAGCCATGTGGCTCGGCCCCTCATGCTTGGATGGTGCCCAAAAGAAGCCTTGAAGTAAAATGACAAATGAGTCATTTCAAGACGCCCCCTCACACAAACCTGTCACCGCTTATGAACATCCTGCGATGCGATGGTTCTATGTAGCCGTTGCATTTTCTTAGTGGATCCCCAGTTGAGATAAATAAAACAATCTAATGAACATCTGGCCGCATTTATTGTGTCTAGATCTCTGGAGTAATTACCTCTCATTGTGGGAGGATGTTTTTTTGTCCTGGAAAGCACTTGGTTCCCAGGTCACACGCAGGCATGTCTTATCATTTATATGTTGGATTGCTCAAATCAATATTCGTCAGCTAACACTTTTGTCAAGGTTATGAGTAAACAGATAAAAGCCCTCACTGTGGGGATTAATGTAGGCTAAGCAACCCACACAAGCCAACCTTGATGGGCAGAAGGATTAGACAACGCCCACCTCCTCAGATCCCACTGCTCTCCCAATGTTTTTATCAAAATAAGGGCAGGGTAGAAAGGGGTTCATGATCTAAAGATATCAAAGCCAGGGCCCATGCGGGTGGGAAGAAAGCAGGGAATTGAAATCAAGGGGGAACAAATGTATTAAGTATGAAGGAGAAGCTTCAGGAGACATGCAGGGGTGAAAAATAACCAGGAAGCCTACATGTTAAATTTCACCAATATCAGGAGGAGGATGTGCTATGAAGAGAGACACAGACACTGGCAACAGACTGGGGCGTCCAGAGTTGCAAGTCCAAGCCTTAAGTCTATAAGCAGTTCAAATGCCCTCTACAGATAAAGCTCACTATATGACACATAATTGGAAATAGGAAACGACAGCTGGTTCCCTGCAGTGCCCTGCACAATGCTGTGTGTGTGTGTGTGTGTGTGTGTGTGTGTGTGTGTGTGTGTGTGTGTGTGTGTGTGTGTGTGTGTGTGTTTGTATAGTCTGGATACAACTTTCTGCCTTGTTTTCCCGCAGGGCTAAAGTCCACATTGTATTTACTTTTTAAGCAGTATTCGTAGACACGCACAATTTTATAAATGCACACAATGTTATTTTTACGGTGTTGTAACAAGTTATTCAAAACGGATGGGTAGAAAATCTATCACAGAATAACTGTATTTCGGCGGAGACACATAATCTAAACCAGTGGTCTGTGAGTTGATCCTGTATTGCAAAACATGTGGGAAGATCTGAAGTGGTTGATTCAGAAGGTTGGGGAGAGCTTAGCAACGTTGGAAGGAAATAGCGTCATTATAACACAAAAACCAGTATACAGTACACGCTTTGCTTTTTAGCAAAAATGAAAATTAAGGCGTTAATCCAAAACATTTTAAATGTATTGTCAAGAATCTTAGAAATGATTCTGTATAAAATCAAGTGAAATAGTTGATTTGTCTTTGTAGCTGTTTTGTAACACAACTCAATTATAGTAGCGACATTGTATCTTGCCAAGCCGGGATTTCTGACACAAACTGTAAGGTAAGTGAGTGTTTATTTGACATTTGCCAAACTTACAATATTTATAAAGACAGATGACAGCTCAGATAGATTTTTTTAAGAAACATAATATGATTATTTTTATCTTTTTCATCCCAACCAATAAGCATGGTTTTTCATACTGTTATTTTACAACTTTACACATGCAGTCGTGTTTTCGATCAGTTTTATAGCCTCAAATTATCTTTGTGATTATAGTCTGTTTAAAGAGACCGCTTCAGAAGAAAAACGGAAAATTGCATTTGCAAAGTAACACTATTAGAAAGCCATTACGCTCACAGAAAAACATTTTAGTTGTGACCTTTAATTAAAAGGCAAAATCCATGCAAAACGTCCTGGCTGTTTAACAGAGAGATTGGGCCGATCTCATCCTTGGGGACTTGTTTGGTCTTTAGGCGGAGTGCAGCTGCATGCTACACGGCTCCTGTTGTGCAACACCCTGGCTCATATTATTAGAACTACACATCATAGAAAATCGGCCAAGAAATTAACTCAAGGAAATGATGTTGGAACATAAAATTCATACATTTTATCCAAAGAGTGAAGATGTTTGATTAAAAAACTGGGCAAAAAAGCAACTCAACGAGCTGGATACACACCGTGTGTCTCTGGGCAAATGCAGCATTATGGGTTCAATGGGTGCACAAACGCATGAAGTCATGCAAACACACATGCATGTATGCACACACAGGCACCTGCGCATGCACACACATACTCAAAGTTCACAACAAACAAACAAATGGAGAGCAACAACCAAGCAAATTATGATTTATGGAGCATAAGTGCCACAGCTGCAGGATATCTGTTCTCTTTCTGCGGACAGAGGTTAAATCAGTCCTCACAATTCAGCTGCAAAAATGGAGCCCTTTGTGTAATATTCACAGCGTATAAACCCATTGAATAATTTGGGAAAAGAGCTGATTTCTAGCTTACAGTACTTCATGCAAGAAATTCTGCAATGTATTCCCCGCGTATCATCAGTCATTTTTTATCTTTTTTTCTTGCAAGAAACCCATCCTCTGCTATCTATGGCGAGAAGTGATAGTGTTTGTAAAAGCACTTCCAAAAGTATTTTTGCTTCAGGTTTAATAGCTCGCTGGTTTTTTAAAAAGAGGGACTTTAGAAGAGGAAGTATTTTTAATTAAAAGGATTAAGCTAGAGGCACAGTAGAGTCATGCATGAATGCAACCATTCAATCTGGGGCTAGGATTTCTGGTAATTCAATAAGAAAATATTCTATCTGAGATGTCACATTGTAAAGCTTCTTTTTGTATACTCGTGTGAATTAAATACTTGATAAATTCATTGTTTCTTCACTAAATTATGAGACTGCTGCAATCTTCAAAAGATATTCCCTCAAAACATTTCACAGTTAGTATTTGGTTGCTGTTGTTACCAATTTAAATGTAATTTTGTATCATTTTATCCTTATATCATTCCAAAGAGGGACGATTCATTATCATATTGAATTATTGCCTAGCACTACAATACAATATATATTTATATATATATATATGGGTAGTTTATTTCCCCCATTATGCATCAAAGTAAAGTAAAACTCAAAAGTGCATTGTCAAAGACTTTAAGAAATGATTCTGGAGGGAATCATACGACAAAGTTGTAGGGTTAGAAACATAACATTATGATTCTATATTAGGACATCATATGGTTTGATTACGATAATAGAAAATATATGCCAAATAACAACACTTTATCTTGCCAATCCCTCAAATCTGATGCAAACAGTCTATTCTGTGTGCACACAAAAAAGCTTTGGATGGCTGGTGTATACATTACTCACACTGTCAACACACATGTTTACTCTAGACAGCAGAGAATGCCTCTCTGCTGGCCGCTGATAAGCCTGCATCCAAAGGAACTGACAGAAGGGATTTCTGCATGCCCATCTGCAGCTCTGAACCAACCGAGTGGAATCTTCCCCAAATCTCCTGGACTGTCAAAAGACCTTCTGCTGCCTAATGACCGTCATAAACTTCAGGCGACCAGGGGCTCCCTACCAGGACCCAGAAATAATCTGACCGTTTGTGAAGCCAGCAACGACAGCATGTTTTGTTACAACACACACAGCATTTTGGCTATGTGTGCTTGTTTGTGGATTTGTGTACAGCATTGAAAAGTACTTACTTGGGGACCCCACAATTACACCTACTCTATACTTGGCTACACTATACATCGTCATGACAACTAAAATGCTGTAGATGGTGGTATTATTAGTTTATGCTTGCTCGCTCTGCACACTACATTTCCTGCTTTGACTTGCTACGCCTTCAGATGTTCCCAGTGCAGAGCCTTAACGCCACGCACATCTAATGAACATACATGCACTCATGTATGTAATTCAATGCACCAAATTACACCACCCACTAACACCCACCCACCCTTTGTGTAGAAGTGCTTTCAATTGTTATCCCACTAATGAAACTTCACATATATTACACAACACAGATCTTGTTGTGGACTTATCTTGAACTCAAGAAAAAGAGATTCCCCATCATATAGTGTCCAAAGCAATGCAGTCATCTGCTTTGACAAAACAGCTAAGGGTCAGTGGTTTGACAAAAAGACAGAGATACATAACTGGAAGAGAGAAGGACAAGCATTGTTAGACAAACAGGGTCAAGAGTCGGGATGTAGCAAATGAGATATTTCATCCTCCATTGACTTTCCTGAAGTAAAAATTGAGGATTTGCCAACGGCTTATAGGAAGCTTTACTGCTTACATCTTCCACCTGTTTTAGAAAGAGCTACAAGATTAAGCAAATCCTCATGTTACAAACCAAAATAAACACATTTTGGAAGCCATGTACCTGGCATCACTCCTGCATGAGAAGTACAGCAACATGTTTGTATCGATTTCTCTCTCCAAGGAAAATAAAATCAGTGGTGAATCAAGCATTAGCAGCTATTTTCTTTGGTTGCATCTGTGAGTTAAAGGGAGATTTAAATTATAGAGTCCAAAAAAACAATACAATTTCAAAATGTATATCTCAGTAAATGGAAAAAAAACTATGTTGTGAATGCTGAAGCATTTAGCACAATGGAGCCTTCAGGCTTGTTTGGTTCTGGGAACAGATTGAAGTTGGCCATTTCAATGTTGTTATGGAAACGAGATGAGATGAGAAGTGTCTGCGTGTGTGACACGTCTCACATTAACTGCTCCGCATCCAATCCGCCCAGATTCTGTAATTGCCTCTTTTCCGTGAACTGACCCGCGTGCCCCATTTTCTGTTCTATTCACTCTCTAATTCTTCCTTTTTATAGTTCTCTTACTGTCTTTCTTGCAGTTACTCTTTCTAAGACCCCCTTATCTCTCAGTCTCTCTTGGTCCTGACACCTAAAGTGATCAAGCTACTATTTGCTCCTGCGATCTGAGTTAAGAGCCCACTCACTGACTAAAGAGAATTGTTTACTTTTGCTACTACTCCCACACACACACACACACACACACACACACACACACACACACACACACACACACACACACACACACACACACACACACACACACACACACACACACACACACACACACACACACACACACACACACACACACACACACACACACACACACACACACACACACACACACACACACACACACACACACACACACACACACACACACACACACACACACACACACACACACACACACACACACACACACACACACACACACACACACACACACACAACCACACACACACACACACACACACACACACACACACACACACACACAACACACAGTGGAGTGCACTTTATCTTGTCAGTTGAAGCTTTATCATGTCAGTTAAAGCCATTCCAGTTCTTAACCAATAAAGAAAATGTTGAGACATTTTTATCCGTCTTCATCACATGAAAAATTGAATCTCTCTCAAATTGCACTTCACTTCAATTAAAATCCAAACAACCCAAACTGTCCCAGATCGTAGTTTGCTAGACGCTCTTAACTGTGGTATAATTATAAAGAGTTGCCAGTAAATCTGCATAACAAATACAAAAGCACAGACGCCCTCACGCTCAGAGCCTCCCACTCATCACCTGTCACTGCTCATATCTCCGTTGTGTCTCCAGCAGGGCGCTTTTAATTGATTTAGCCTCACTTTTTAATGTTTTTTGTTATATAATGTGTTGTCATTCATACTCAGTTATTATTTTTTATATTTTCAGAGTTGTGGCAGGGAAGAAACTGAATAAACTTCCACCTTCTTACCCACTCTTCTATCACACAGTCTCCACCATCAGGTCTACGTACCGGTACTTCATGCCTGTGAGCTTGGCGGTGGACTCCTTGAGGTTATGGTGGTAGCGGTGGGTGAAGGTGCTCAGGCTGCGGGCGATCAGGGCCACGGTGCGGAAGCGGGCGCGGGCCTTGCTGGCTGTGTTGGGGCTGCTGGCGTTCTGCTTGCTGTGCTCGCCGTTTCGCGGGGCCTTCAGCCCGTGGTCCGTGCATGCAAAGGATACCTGCATGGCTGTTAGCTAAGGCCACGAGAGCTGTCCTCAAAGTACTAAACAGTATTTTATTCCGTCTGTGGAACCTAGATAAAGTCCTTGTTGTTCTTATGTTAAATCGAAAGCCGGTAATCCAAGCCACTTCTGCTTAGTGCTGCTGAATCTCAACTGGACAGGCAGAAAAACCAGAAGCATGAGATTGTTCAGTTTCTTTAAGGAGAAGACTCTCACGCTGATGTTGCTTCAAGATTGCTCATAGCAGCAGTGCAGTCCTGGTCAGTGTGTGAAGGGTTGCAATGGGGATCCTGTGCCGGTCTGACTCCACCTGAATATATGAGAGAGGGTGGATATGGAGGGAGAAGGATGAAGGAGAAGAGGCACTGTGTGAGTCGGTTGAAGGAGAAGCCCAAATGAGAAGAGCCCTTGAGAGTGTGTGTGTTAGAGGGATGAGGGTTAAAGGAGACATGAGGGAAAAGCGCTGCTCATCCAGAAGAAGAGAAAATCCAGTGTGGAAACCCTTCGGTGTTTTCTTTTGCTGTTGTCTCCTGTTTACAGTTTTTTTTGTTGCTGAAATCTCTAAGCTGTCTCTGTGAGGTAATGTGAAGAATGAGGGTCGTTCTGCCCTAGTTTTCCTTGCCTTCCTAACTCATTTTTCTCTTCGTTGTCTGTTCTGTTATATCTTCCTCACCTCATCGCATATCAACTGTTGTGCACTTCCCTCACATTTGGTTCCTTA